>NC_052160.1:21218903-21576144 GCF_902713615.1 Scyliorhinus canicula | reverse complement strand
GTGACACTGAGTCTCCCTCTTCGGGAGCTAGGTATTTACGCGTTAAATCGGGAATGCCGCAAAATGCAAGTCTGCCAGTCTGTTTTCCACAAAGAACTTACAATGACAGAGCTGCGAGTAAATGTTAGATAAGCAAAAGCCATCAAAATATTAAGTCCCAATAACATTCAAAGGTCAACTGGTTTGAGACTCCAGAGTACAGTTATGTTATTTGAAAATGCAAAAGTCCTTTTTGTTATCTTATGGAAACTGTTTTTCCAAAACAAAGCCAAAATTACATAAAATAACTCTAAGCATGGTAGCTGTAATAAGTCCATGGAGGCAAAGGCCCTTCACCAGAATCACTTTTATTACCAAAACCAACAGCAGTACAACCATATGCATTCAGCTTGCTGTCTACTATGGGAGTGCAGAGGATCTGACACTCCCTGGTATATACAAAGAAGAGGTTCCCTGATCAGGTAACTCGTATTCCAATTGACCAATCTCAAAGGCCTGGTCTAAGTCATTACAATAGCCTCATACACAACACAATGGCTTGCAAAATCCTACCAACTGTCCTGGCTTGAGACAATTCACACCTCTTCAACCTGTGATTATCCCTCTCTCCGGTCGCTCCATCTGGACCTGTAAAGACGTAATTACCTGCAAAGACTCGCATTCAAAGTATCATCCTGCATCACTGACTTTGTCTAAATATGAGTTTGTGGAACCCACGTCTTCACTCAACTGATGAAGGAGCTGTGCTCCGAAAGCTAGTGATTCGAAACAAACCTGTTGGACTTTAACCTGGAGTTATAGTCCAGGTTAATTAAGAATTCTTACTGAACAACAAAGCCAGCATTATTGAAAGAAAGCAAGGATTTAAAACAAAACTGCCTAGCCGCTTTTACAGTATGTAAAAAGGTGATACATTATCTTGGCTTAGTTAATCCTAGTGCTACTACAAGGAGTAATTTCTGTTTGCTTTGCATAGGTTTTATTGGGAAATAAATTCATAAGCAAGAAAAATATTTTTAATGCAGCTTAGTAGTAGGAAAGCTTATATTTGAATAAAGCCCACAATTTATAGGACTCAAAACAGACATCCCTATTTTACCACAAACAGATATTATCTTTCAGCCAAGCTTTACAAACATTCACTCTCTGTATAAACCAAGTAGCACTGAACATCTGTTTTACTGCCATAACATGCAACTGATTCTTGGCTCTACTGAATAGTATATGATAAAAATAACTTGTATTTGCAGAATGCCTCCCACATCCTTCAGCCATCCCAAAGCGCTGCACAGCCAATGGAAGTAGCTTTGACGGTAGCTGCCCTATGCAAAAGGGAAGGCACAACAAACAATTAAATAAATGACCAGAAAATTTATCTTGTTGCCATTAGCTGAGGGATAAATATTGGCTGGGACATCAGAAGAATTGTCTTACTTCTCCAAATATTACCATGAAATATAATATTTTACTTCCATCTCTAACATGCAGACAAGATCTCTGGCAAAGGTGGAGCAGAATAGAAGGTCAGGAGCAGCACTGTAGCACAGTGGTGAGCACAGTTGCTTCACAGCTCCAGGGTCCCAGGTTCGATTCCCGGCTTGGGTCACTATCTGTGAGGAGTCTGCACATTCTCCTAGTGTCTGTGTGGGTTTCCTCCGGGTGCTCCAGTTTCCTCCCACAGTTCAAAGATGTGCAGGTTAGGTGGATTGGCCATGCTAAATTGCCCTTAGTGTCCACAAAGGTAAGGTGGGGTTACTGGGTTACGGTAGGATGGCGGCGTGGGCTTAAGTAGGGTGCTCTTTCCAAGGGCCGGTGCAGACTCGATGGGCCAAATGGCCTCCTCATGCACTGTAAATTCTATGAGGAGAAGAGATTGACTAAGATGTCATGGACACAAGGAGAGTATTAATGGTAGTGTTAAAGACTAAAGAAAGTGTCAATAATGGCATAAAGGTAAGATACCAGAATGTGCAATAGCAGAAACCAAAACAAGTTACACACGGCCCTGTGGGGGAAGAGGTTGGGAATAACAAAATATCAAAATGGAGGACAAAGTTCATGGCCTGAAGCTGTTGAACTGAATGTTATGTCCAAAGGCTGTAAAGTGCCTAATCGGAAGATGAAGTGCTGTTCATCTAGTTTGCGTTGGGCTTCACTAACATTGCAGCAGAACAGAAATATGGTCATGGGAGCAAGATGATGAGTTAAAATGGCAAGCGACAGAAAGATCAGAGTTGTGCTTGCGGACTGAGCAAAAATGTTCTACAACACAGTCACTTAGTCTGCGTTTCATCTCCTCAATGTAGGCAGCAAATATAGTCGACTCTCCTCTGCTTCCACTTATTCCCTGACCTTCTATTTGCTCCACATTCTCCACCCCCCTCTCCAACCATATAATCCATCACATTTCAACCATTTTTCAGCTCTGAAGAAATCATACAAACTCAAAATGTTAACTTTATTTCTCACTCCATAGATGCAGCCAGACCTGCTCAGTCTTTCCAGCATTTCCTGTTTTTATTTCAGATTTCCAGCATCTGCAGTACTTTGCAGGATGGGAAATGGGAACTCTTAAGTGGCAGAAACATCAGTAAAAAGGAAATGGTGAATGAGAGTTCAGTTGGAATGGGATGTTATTAGAACAGGATTGGAATTTAATCATACCAGAGAATCAGCTGTCGGAACCGTTGGCTTTGAAGGTCAAGTATTACGACTACTCTTCCCACACCTCCTTGGCATTGCTGCAGCGTGGGAAAAAAGACCCGTAGAGGCCCCGCCCCCACCGCCAGCTCCACCCCCCCTGCCCCGCAGCGCGGGAAACCAGAGGAAAGCCCGCGCTTTCACAATGTCACACCCCACCCTTCTGACGCAGTTCCCCAAAATCCAGTTTCACCTCAATCCCCAGCCCCGTACAGAAGAGAACATATAAAACACAAACCCCCCAACACACCCCACCTAACCCACAACCATACCCAACAAACAAACCCACCCGGAAACAGAGCAAACAGAAAACCAGCATACATAACACACATGTCGAAGTTAAAAAAGTTGAAACAAAACAGCAACAGCGGAAACAACGACGGCCAAAGTATGTCCCCAGACCCTAGTTCGAGTCCAGCTTCTCCGCCTGTACAAAGGCCCACGCCTCCTCCGGGGACTCGAAGTAATGGTGCCGGTCCTTGTATGTCACCCACAGGCGCGCAGGCTGCAGCATTCCAAACCTGACCTGCTTGGCATGAAGCACCGCCTTCGTCCGGTTGAACCCAGCCCGCTGCTTAGCCACCTCCGCATTCCAGTCCTGGTAGATCCTCACTACCGAATTCTCCCATTTACTACTCCTCTCTTTCTTGGCCCAGCGCAGCACACACTCCCGGTCACTGAATCGATGGAACCGCACCAGCACCGCCCTCGGGGGCTCACTCACCTGCCTTGGGCCTCCTGGCCATCACTCTGTGAGCTCCCTCAAGCTCCAGGGGCAAATGGAAGGACCCAGAGGCAAATGGAAGGACCTGAGTAGCCTACTCTTGCTCCTAATTTGTATACATGCATGTACTGTCCACACACAAGTCAACAAAGTCAATTTCAGTTACGCAAATAATGTGCATCTGGGACTAAACAGTGATTTGCGTGTTTTCTTCCTGTCAATTATCTAATTGTGATGCATGTCAGATGTGTGTATCTTCTTACCCTCAGAGCGATGAAGAAGAAAAACAATATGATTACAAAGTACAATTGTCTGAGGCTCTCTTTAGTCACAGGCCTGTAGTTCTTTGGATGAATTGATACTTTTAACTGAAGTGAAAGTCCTTTAAGTAGAGGATTCCCGATAAGCTATGAGGCATCTTCTGGTTGAATTCACAGAAGGTTGGTTCTCTGGCGAACTTGAAGTTGGAATAGGTTGGGAAGTGTCCTCCCACTTACAAGGTATTGCTGTTTATTGCTGTGGCTGCATAGTTGACTGCAGCTGGTTCAATTGTGTCTCTCTCTGTAGAGTTGATCCTTGCTGTTTTAAAAGTAGGCAACAAACATGGCTCCATCACCTATGTGATCTGTTACAAGTCCAAAGTTCTTTTCCAAATAAGATGGGCAGTCAGGTCAATAATCATCCTGTATTTGTTATTTAACACTTGAAAATTTATTTAGTCCGGGTTCGGATAAGGGACCATTATAATACAATGCGAGACTTATTGAGACCCATTCACATTCGTCCGACACACCTTCAGTTTCGATGCACATTTTGTCCATGGTGAACCTAAAATATGAGTTGGCTAGAATGCTAGCGTCCCTTTTGTTGATATTCCATTTTAAAAAAAAGAGATTTAGAGAACCCAATTCTGTTTTTCCAATTAAAGGACAATTTAGCATGGCCAATCCATCTACCCTGATCATCTTTGGGTTGTGGGGGTGAGACCCTTGCAGACACAGGGAGAATGTGCAAACTCCACACGGACAGTAACCCGGGGCCAGGATCGAACTCGGAACCTTGGTACCGTGAGGCAGCAGAGTTAACCACTGTGCTGCCATATTTTGTTGGTATTCACTATAAACAATTATTCACCTTAAACTGTGAATGTTCTTATGTAATTAGGTTGTTTTTTGAGTCTCAGGACTGTCTGGAGCTGATATTGCCAAAGGCCACATAATTGGCAGCACCATATTAACTCTATTTTTGTTCAAAATTTTAAAATATGATCTGGAAGTTCATAATGTACTGGCGCATGACAGAGGTGTTCCAATGTGCACCATACACTCGAATCAACTGAAATGCAAGGTATACGGTTTGGACTATTTAAGTTGGGATCGGGCACTCTGAGTCAACTGTTTGACACTTTAAAGCTAACTTGATCAGCAACAATAACCTGGATCCAGTCAGAAGCAAAACATGGTCCTTATAAAGAAAATGTTAAAAGCCAATGTTTGGTAATATAATACAAATGACTGTGGGATTATAGCTTAATGTTGAAAAACCATGACAAATCAGTCACAATTAGTCTGCTGAACTACGAGAGATATTTCCTTTCTGTTGGATCCAGATCATTCGTACAAGCTTTGTAAATCCATTTGTGGGGAATTGTCTCTCTTTTCTGATTCACTACCTTCTTGATGCCCAGCTCCTACTGCAGGAGCCAAGTAGGTTTTTGTGAGTACTTTTACAGTGCTCAGTTTCCAAGATCAAATTAAAATCTGTCTCAATACTGCAACCAATTAGTTCCAGAACCTTGATAGCAAAACACGTGAATTTGATATATTATTCTGTTGCTTAAATTGTAGACTCAATTGACTGACCATTGTGGTATTAAGTTTTACTGATGCTGTAAAGCACAAAAAGAAACTCCAAACCTATTTCAAATTACATGGGACCTTTTGTGTCAATAAATTGTTGCCATCAGGCTCAAATCTGCACAACGGCTATGACTAAGAACTGCACATCTGACTGGAAATTCATTTGAATGAATGTTCAACAAGAATGTATTTATTCACAATTGAAACATTTCATTAAGGGTAATAAGAGAAAAGAACTTTGATATGGTTACTTATCACAGCTTCAGGACCTATAGCAACCTATAATGCAATAAGTTAGCATTAATGCTAACCTATAGATAGGGCAAGTGATTAGGCACAGTATTATATCCTATACCAAATTATGCCAATTTATACATTTTCGAAAGAACATTAAGAAATAAGGGCAGGAGTAGAATAGACCATTAGGCCCCTTGAGCCTGCTCCACCATTCAGTACAATCATTGCTGATCTTCTACCTCAACTCCACTTTCCTGCACATTTCCTCTAACCCTTGATTCCCTGAAAGATTAATAATCTATCAATCACAGTCCTGAATACACTTAACGATGGAGCATCTACAATCCTCTGGGATAGACAATTCCAACGTTTCACAATCCTCTGGAGTGAAGAAATTCTCCTTATTTCAGTCATAAATGATCGACCCCTTCTCCTGAGACTAAGACTCCATGTTCGAGATGCCTTTCCCAGGAGAAATAATCTTTCGTGGTCTACCCGGTCAAGTCCCTTCAGTATCTTGTATGGTTTGATGAGATGACCTCTCATTCTTCTAAACTGCAAACAGCACAGGCACAATTTATTCAATCTCTCATCTCCTTCCAGAAGCAATTAAAATACAGGTTTGAGAAAGAATGAATTGTTTGGCATAACAAGTTACTATGTATGTTTGTTGGTGGGGACGTGCAGTCGCGTAATGTAGGGGGAAGATGTGCAACTAGGTGTCTCCCATTAGAGTACTGTACTTTTTCCCCCTTTTCTTAGTCCCACAGATTCTTTACTCTCACAAACCCACATAGTTACTGCAAAAAAAGGTCTTGTAAGACTAAAATGTCCAAAACAATCACGGAAAAGAAGAGCAGAAACTTGTCAACAGAGTCGGAGGCCTCTGAGCTCATTGGCAAGTAATATGGCGGAGTCAGTTTCTGGTGCTCCATCACTCCACTAACAGCCGAGGTGCTTGCTAGTACTGGACGGAAGTTCCTTGTCGGAAGAGTCTGAAAAGCATTGATGCATTATGATAGATGACCTCAAGAAATCAATTGAAGAGGCCCTGGCCCACTTCAAGCGGCTCTGGGGAAAATTAATTAGACCATCGAAGCCCAGGGTGTCACGATCAAAGATATGGAGGTGGCCTTGATGGGCCACAGCAATTGGATTACCTCGCTGGAATAGGAATTGTCTTTGGTGATCAAAAGGAATAGATCATTGAGAGCCTAGGTGAATGACTTGGAAAATAAGTCCAGGAGACAAAATATTCAGATTGTGGAGTTGCCAGAGGGATCGATGGTCCAATCTCCTCCGAGTACTTCTTTTTTTTTTATAAATGTTTTTTATTCAGTTTTCATGTTTTATATTGAACAAATTACAAATTGTTAGAGAGAGAAAAAAAAAGAACACACAAAAATTAACATATATATTTACAGGTGAGCATCTTCGTAGTAATAACTGTGGCCTCCCCCTTTTCGCCGGCATACATATTTTACATTCCCCAACATGTTTATTGGCATTTATTTAGTTTGGTTTTGGGCCTTAGCTAGCCATCAAACCCCCGTAACGAGCCCGTAGCCCCCCCCCCCCCCCCCCCCCCCCCCTCCCCGCCGGCTACCTTCCCCCGACTATTCTTCCTCTTGTACGTTGGCCACAAACAGGTCCCGGAGCAATTGCATGAATGGCTCCCACGTTCTGTGGAAGCCGTCGTCCGACCCTCGGATGGCGAATTTGATTTTCTCCATTTGGAGAGATTCCGAGAGGTCGGACAGCCAGTCTGCAGCTCTGGGCGGTGCTGCTGACCGCCAGCCAAACAGGATTCTACGGCGGGCGATCAGGGAGGCAAAGGCAAGGGCGTCCGCCCTCCTCCCCAGGAATAGATCTGGCTGGTCTGAAACCCCGAAGACCGCCACTATCGGGCATGGCTCCACCCTCACCCCCACCACTTTGGACATAGCCTCGAAGAAGGCTGTCCAGTACTCCACAAGTCTGGGGCAAGACCAGAACATGTGGGCGTGGTTGGCCGGGCCTCTTTGGCACTGCTCACATCTGTCCTCCACCTCCGGGAAGAACCTACTCATACGGTTTCTCGTTAAATGGGCTCTATGTGCCACTTTTAGTTGCGTCAGGCTGAGCCTTGCGCACGTGGAGGTGGAGTTGACCCTATCCTCCGAGTACTTCTTGGGTATGTACGGCAAAATGGTGGGCGAGGATGGATATGCGTCCCCGTCTGAAGTGTACCGAGCCCATTGGACACTTCGGTGAGGTATCATCTTGAAGATCCACGGTGTGCGGTGATAGTGAGGTTCCACAGCTTCAAGGAAAAGGAGGGTTTTGCAAAGGGCAAAGGAGCACTTTGACTTTAAAGCGAAGGCCACTCCATCAGGATATATCAGGACATGGGTACGGAGCTAGCAAAGAAGAGGGCCATGTACAATGGAGTCAGGCCGCCCTCTGTAAGAGGCTTGTTCTACCCAGCTTGGCTCAGAGTTACTTTCAACTATTTCTTGCACACATCGGGAGAGGTGGACTTTTTCATTGAAAGACACAAGTGGGGCAGGTTGTAATTGGGTTTTCAGTTCTGTCAACTACGTGTTGAATTGATATATTGTTGGGTTTCACGTTTGTTTTGGTTTCATATTTGTTCGGGTTTTAACTTCTTGTTGGGGTTGAATTCTTACCCTTCTTGTTTAGATTTGGGGTTTTACACTATATGGTGTGCCATTTGTTATGATAATAAAAACCTGCTTTTCAGCGCTCAAGGTACATGGGGTTTTGATATTTTGTTGTTTAGATCTATTATTCTTTTTCTCTAGTCTGGAGCCTCCCTGCTAACTAAAGAGTTAGTTAATGGGAGCAGTTTTGAAGGGTTCGCTGCAGCTCATTATAGTGGACTTTTTTAGATAATGAGCATAGGGCGCGATTCTCTGGAAAGATTACTAAGTGTTGTAGTGCACGGGATCTGTCAGGAGCTTCCCGGCATTCAGCCCAGTGAGGCCGGCAACGCTATTCAACGTTAATTAGGCCCCACGGGCTGCTTGCCACAAATGAAGGCTCGTCATCTGTTCGCCAGCTCCGTATTCAGCAGTCCCTCACTAACAAGATCGAGCAATATTGGTCAGCCAACCCCAGCCAGCTCGCAACAATGGCGTCCAGGAGACTGCTCCCAAGTTTCAAGGTTGCAGATCTGAGGAGGCTCCAGGACGCAGTGGAGACCAGGAGGGATGTCCTGTTCCCTCGACGGTCCTGGAAGGTCAGCCAAAGGGCAGTCAGTGCTTCCTGGGGAAAGGTGCTGGCAGCTGTGAGCGCCGAGAGTGTGACCAGGAGGGGTGGCATCCAGTGCTGGAAAAGGGTCAATGACCTACACCGGGCAGCACGCATCAGTAGACACGAGTACCACCCCCCCCCCCCAGGGGCAATCTTTCCACCCCCATGCGGACATCCAACCCCCAACTCTCCATGCAACCCCCAATGCTCCCTCCACCCCCCCCTCTCCCTTCAACCCCCCAAACCCATCCTTCACAACCTCTCCCTTCAACCCCTCCCCAACCATTCATTCACACCCATCTCTCCCTTCAACTACCCCACCCCCCACCAATCCTTCCTTCACACCGCCCCCCTCTACCCCACCAATGCCACTGTGAACCACGCATGTGGCTAACGATGTTTTTGGTGTGTCTCTCCTCAGGAAAAGCTTTCCCACAATCGCTGGGAGAGGCCCCAGACTGGCGCTGATGAGTGGACATAAGAATCCTCACCTCCTTCGAGGAACGAGACCTGGGGGTGACTGGGGTGGCTGAGGAGAGGGTGGTCACTAGCACCGAAGCTGGTGGATGCAACAGAAGTGAGGCCATTCCCAATTTTTTGTTTTATTATTGGACAGCCAACATTCAGAAAATATTGTTGTGGTTTAGCAATTCCAGATCCATATGGGGACAAATGGAGGCATGCTCCTTAACTACCTCTCGTCTTCGTGCAATAGTTACTGCACCATTGTCTATTTCCCCATGAGATTTTCCTTGAATCCAGTGGTGGTCTCCTCCCTGAGAATTTGGAAGCAGTTTAGGCAGCATCTCAAGCTCCTTTCCCTGTCTTCACGAGCCCCCATTTGTATAATCACCTTTTCCTACCACCTGGTATGGACTCGATGTTTAAATCTTGAGATGGGAAAGGTCTGGAAATCTGTTCCTGGAGGAGAGGTTTGCTAATTAGGTTTACTAGTTTAAAGGAATTTGTTGAGAAATTCCAGTTCCGATCTTTTAATGCATTTCCAAATTTGCGATTTTTCGCATAAAGTCTTTCCCTCCTTTCCTTTGGGGACACTCTCTTCTCTGATGCAGAAGATTCTGGGCGAAATTCTCCCAAAACGGGAGAAATCGTAAAACTGCCGTAAAACCCGGGCGGGTTTTACGGCAGCGCGCCCCTTCCCGACGGGGGACCGATTCTGGTCCCCCGTCGGGGCTAGCAGCCCGACGTCGGAGGCTCCGACAAGTCGGGCTTAACGAAAATCGTTAAGCCCGCTTGCCGGAGTTAGCGCCGGCTGACGCGTCATATGACGTCAGCCGCGCATGCGCAGGTGGGAAGACTCCACCCGCGCATGCGCGGGTGACGTCATCGCGTTTTGCGCGAAACCCGCGCATGCGCGGGCCGGGTTGCCCCTCAGCCGCCCCGCGTATTGATACTGCGGGGCGGCGGAAGGACAAAGAGTGCGCGGGCATCGGGCCCGCTGCCCGCGATCGGTGCCCACCGATCGCGGGCCCATGGCACCCTTGGCACGGCCGTGGTACTGCCGTGCCAATCGGTGCCATGGTTATTTTTTGCGAGTTTGTCACGACGTTTTTACGAACGGCAGGACCAGGTGTGTTTGCCGTTCGTAAAAAGGTCGTAAAGGGCTGGGACTTCGGCCCTTCTAACAGCTGAGAATCGCTGCCGGCCGTAAAAAAACGGCGGCAGCGATTCTTGTCGGGATTTCGGCGGGGGGGGGGGGGGGGGGAGAATAGCGGGAGGGCGTCAAAAAAGTCGGGAAGGCACTCCCCCTATTCTCCCACCCGTCGTGGGGGGGGGGAGAATTTTGCCCTCTATCTCTAGCTAGGCCTGACTTGTGGGGGTGGGGGGGGGGTTTATTTAGGACATACATGGTCACAACCTTTCAACAGATTCTGCTCCGTTGAGTGGTGTTAGGGAAAAATGTGAAGGTCCCATTCTTTTTTGAAAAATATTTTTATTGGCATTTTCAAAATTATATACATTGCCGTTCGTTTTCATTTATTGTACAGTCACAAAGGTTTCTTCTTAGTTTTCTCTATTTACAGTCTGTCACCGTCTGGCTCAGCATACCAATCCTCCCTATCCACCCCCACTCCCTCTCCAGCTCCCCTCTCCCTGACCCCCCCCCCCTCCCTCCCTTCTTCACTGCTGCCCCCCATTCTTTCTTGCTGGGTTTTAGTACCTCACCTTGCTCCCCCACCCCTCTGGTCCTCCCACGCTTTCCTCTTTCTACCTTGTCCTGGCTAATTCTCCCTGGCTACTGGCTATTTATTTATTTATGTGTTGGCCACAAACAGGTCTCGAAACAGTCGGGTGAATGGCTCCCATGTTTTGTGGATGCCCTCTTCCGATCCACAGATGGTGAATTTGATTTTCTCCATTTGGAGAACTTCCGATAGGTCGGACTGGCTGAAATTCAGCTTTAGGTGGTGCTGCTGATTCTATGGCGGGCGATCAAGGAGGCAAAGGCAAGGGCGTCCGCCCTCCTCCCCATGAAGAGATCTGGCTGGTCTGATACCCCGAAGGCCGTCACTTTCAGGTATGGCTCCACTCTCATCCCCGCCACTTTGGACATTGCCTCGAAGAAGGCTGTCCAGTACCCAGCAAGTCTGGGGCAAGACCAGAACATGTGGCTGTGGTTGGCCGGTCCTCCTTGGCACTGTTCACATCTATCCTCCCCCTCCGGGAAGAACCTGCTCATTCGGGCTCTGGTCAAGTAGGCTCTATGTACCACTTTTAGCTGCGCTAGGTTGAGCGTCGCACATCTGGAGGTAGGGTTGACTCTGTGCAGTGCTTCGCTCCAGAATCCCCACCCAATTTCGAACCTCAAGTCTTCCTCCCATTTCCTCATTGAATTTACAGTGCAGAAGGAGGCCATTCAGCCCATCGAGTCTGCACCGGCTCCTTGAAAGAGCACCCTATCCAAGCCCACACCTCCACCCTATCACCATAACCCAGCAACCCCACCCAACACTAAGGACAATTTTGGACACCAGGGGCAATTTAGCATGGCCAATCCACCTACCCTGCACATCTTTGGACTGTGAGAGGAAACCAGAGCACTCGGAGGAAACCCACGCACACACAGGGAGAACGTGCAAACTCCGCACAGACAGTGACCCAAGCTGGGAATCGAACCTGGGACACTGGAGCTGTGAAGCAATTGTGCTAACCACCATGCTATCGTGCCTCCTTGTCGTGTCCAGTTCGGTGCCAGCCCTCTCTAGCAGTTGTTTGTACATGTCACTGCAGTTCCTTCTGCCGAGGATGGGGGGTCTCATTCTTAATGGTGGGGTCTAGAGTGAGATCCTTCACAGGGTCAACTCCAAACCTCGTGCTTGGCTGTGTCTGATTCAGTTTAAGGTTTTGCAGAGGACACACTTGACCAGGGCTCGATGAGCTGGTTCTTCCCTGTGGTTGAGATAAGCGTGAGCGCTGCTCTCGTGGGCCAGCTAACCATAAGCATATGTTCTGGTACGGTTCCAGGTTGATCGGGTTCTTTCGTTAACACCATGTCGGGGATACTCCGCGTCGATTTGGATACATGTCCGCTGATGGCCATATTTGGGGTCTCAGATTCATTGGTAATACAATCCAGGGTGAAAGCTGATGTCCTCACCTTTGCCTTGTTGATAGCCTGGAGTAGAATTAGGTGGAGGTCTCCCACTCCGTCTATTGCCTCTGCTTGGTTGGGTGACCTAATGTCATTCCGGTATTTGATGAAGATCAAGTTCACCATCACAGATCGGTGGAGAGGTTCTACCTAAAATGGCAACCATTTATTTCCTTTTTTAATGAGTTAGTCACAGTCAGCTGATAAGGGGTTTAGGTTCGTTTTTAAGTTAATTAGGTGTGTGTTTGTCCCTTTTTAAAAAAAATTATCTTTTGTATTTTTCTGTTTGACTGTTTTGGGTCTCAATAAACATATATTTCTTTTAAATGTCTGTTTGTTGGCAATTGCTGACGCTAACAGCCATTTTGTCTGTATAACTACACATGTGAATTCTGCAATAATGAGTCTTGGAACAAATCATATTTGATATAGTGACAAACCATACAGTAACAAAAGCACAAAAGCACAAATTGCTTTTGATGTGGAAGAGAACAAAGCAAGCATATGTGTTATACACAATTCACACATGAAAACAATATGCCACGATAGCCAACTAAAATTTATTTACTGTACAGACTTGTTTCTATTATTTCCACTTGAATTCATACTGCACAACTAAGTCTTAGGTTTTGGGATGCTACAGCTGACAGTGCGTGATATGTCAAACTTTGCAGCTGTTCTTCTTTCCTCAAAGACCATCTTTGTTAGTTGAAAGCGTAGCAACTGTTGCATCTATTTTTCAAGGCTAGTGATTGACCCAGCTGTTAGCCTGGCAGACGTATGAAAGCTTGGGTTAAAAAAAACCCGAAGAAAAAAAAGAGGTAGAAAGAAACTTCTGTTTGGGTTTGTGGGATTCTCCACAGTCTTAAGGATCTGAAAATACTCAATAGCTTGGAGGCTTTATTAATGAGGTAATATGATGGAAACAATTCATATGGATACTTTCACAGAAGAAAACAGACAAATAATGGTGAGTGTGAATTGCTCTACAAGCACTCAGTCATTTGGTTATTTATCAAACATGTGGAAATATACAAAGTAAAAAATGTGCTCAATCACATATAAGCTATGTATCAAAAAAGTATTACTTCTAAAGTTCTCTAACCTCTACTTTCGGTCTCTTTCCTTTCAGCCAACTACCAACCCAGTCATAAGATTACCACTAATTCCAAGCACTTCTGCTAATAATCACTTCCATGGAAGCTTATCCAATGGCTTTTGGAGTCCATTCTTGAGAATATCCATAGACACTTCCTCAGCTACCATGTTAGTAATCTCAAAAAAATCAACACGAGTCCTACCCTTCAGAAATGCACACTGACTCTCTTTGATCAGCATTACTCAGTCACTTTATCCTGGATAATGGATTTTAGTAACAAATAACAATATAATAAATGACTAGATGACCTATTTTTGGTGATGTTGATAGAGGGATAAATATCGTCCAAGACACCGGGGTCAACTCCGGTATTCTTCAAAATACTGCCATGGGATCTTTTACATCCACCCAGGCAGGCAGGTGAAGCCTCAGTTTCAAGTCTCATTCTAACGACAGCACCTCCCACTGTGCAATGTACCATCAGTACTGCACTGTGGTCTTAATCTTTATTTTTGAGAGTCATCCTCCTTTACCGTGAAGACAACTATAATGTATTAAGTAATAGAGTCCTCAGAGTCCACTAACATCGGTCTTAATAAGTCCACATTCCCCTTTAACACTCTTTCTCTTAATATAATTATTTCTCAGGGAAGCACAGTGGTGCAGTGGTTAGCATTGCTGCCTCACGGCGCCGAGGTCCCAGGTTTAATCCCAGCTCTGAGTCACTGTCCATATGGAGTTTGCACATTCTCCCCATGTTTGCATGGGTTTCACCCCCACAACCCAAAGATGTGAATGGTAGGTGGATTGGCCACGCTAAATTGCCCCTTAATTGGAAAAAATTAATTTGGTACTCTAAATTTCTAAAACAAAATTGTCTCATGGTTAGCTTTGATATCCCTTGCAAACTTTTTATATTCCCTTTGTTCCTCACATTATATGTTTGGTATACTTTTGTTGCTTTTTGGAACTCTCCTAGTCCACTGACTTTCCACTTTTCTTTGCATTTATATTTACCTTTACTTTCAGTTTGATACTGTCCCTTGCCTCATTTGTTGAAGATGATAGCTTGACAATACAAGCAGAATTGATGTATTGTACTGGTTTCATTTGCAGATTCAATTCTCAATACCTCCAAATTAACTTTCTTTTCACTCAAAAACACTGAACTGCAAAACAACAGACCGCATCCGCTGCTCTCTATGCATAAACATTTTGATAGTACAGGGTACCCAAGATAATATGAAAATATAAGCTGTTAACATTAAATATTTTGATGTAGATAACTTGTATAGCAAATTTTTGACAGTGCTCTGAAGGGTCATATGTACTCAAAACATTAACTCTGTTTCTCTCTCCACAGATGTTCCCAGACTTGCTGAGTCTTTCCTGCAGGTTATGTTTTTATGGCACCGCTGTCATTTAGAGAAACATAGAATAACTACAGTACAGAAGGAGGCCATTTGGCCTATCGGGCCTGTGCCAACCCTGTGAAAGAGAACCCAACCAGGCTCACTCCCCTGCCCTATCCCTGGAATCCACCTCACCTCTGGACACTAAGGGCCAATTTAGCACAGCCAATCCACCTAACCTGCACATCTTTGGACTGTGGAAGGAAACCAGAGCACCACGGAGGAAACCCACGCAGACACAGGGAGAACATGCAGACTTCAGACAGTACTGAACCCATGTCCCTGGCGCTGTGAGGCAGCAGTGCTAGGCACTGTGACACCGCATCGCCCTTTGTCACCATTAACCTAGTAACGTAAAAATCAATCTCGCCTGCATTCGGAACTTTGCACCAATGACTTCACTTTCCCACCATTATAAACGTAAGTAAATTTGAACCTGACAAAAAATATGTAGGTCAAACACTCAAACTTTCCTGCTTGTATTCGAATTGCAACTGAGCACTTTTTAAAACAAGCCAATCTTTGGATGCAGCTCTTATTCATGGGAATTAAAAACGGCCTTCATGAAAAATAAATGTAATCTTTTACGAAGAGCTTACCATTTAAAATAAATGTTTAATGATACCATACCCTTTTCTAAACCTCATCATTTTAAGACTCTTTTCAAAGGTACAGTGATACAGATGGTTTAAAAAGTCTGTTTTCGGAAAGAAATCTCTATTTCTGCTTATAAAACCAGAATATAATTGAAGGTTATGATTTTTTAAAGAAACCACAAAAAGAAAAAGTAAACTTGAATCACAGAGATAAAAAAACATTTCCTAGAATAAATAGTGCACTTTATAGATTTAAATTTGCTTTTGCCTGGTGCCAAACCACAAATCTCAGTGAACATCAAATGCCCACAACGTTAAAAAGAACAGATTAACTAATGGGCATGATAGGCTTTTAGGTGGTTTGCGATGAATATATAGTACATCATGAATAGACAAGACTTGTAATTGGGTTGGCTTACTTGAAATAAAACACAAAATTATCAAAATGTACATAGAAATTATGAGCAATCACCAAAATCAACAGTTAAATTAATGTAAGAAAATAATACTGCAAATCCCAAAATACAAAAGACATGCATAGATCACGCATAGTCTCTTCACATTCAAAAAAAGGGAGGGAGGCAGCAAGTAGGAAATATAGACTAGTTAGTTTAATATCTGTCGTTGGGAAATTGTTAGAATCCATTATTAAGGAAGTAAAAACAGCACATTTAGAAAGTCAAAATGGAATCCATTAGAGTCAATATGGTTATATGAAAGGCAAATCGTGGTTGACTAATTTGCTAGAGTTCTTCAAAGATGTAACACAAGTCAAGTGGATTATAACATCCTGTAAATGTAGTATATCTGGACTTCCAAAAAGCATTTGTAAAGGTGCCGCATAAAATAATTAATACACATGGTAAGATCATATGGGATTAGGAGAAATTTATTACCTTGAATAGAAGACTGGCTTAAACCGGCAGAAGGCAGAGAGTTGGCATAAATGTGTCTTTTTCTGGTTTGCAAGATGCAACTAGTGGGGTGCCACAGAGTCCGGTCCTCGGACCCCAACTATTTACAATATATATTAATGACTTGGATATATGGATAGAAAGTCCTATAGCCAAATTTACAGATGACACTAAGGTAGGTGAGATAGTAAGTTGCAATGAAGAAATATGAAATTTACAAATGGATATAGGTAAATTAGTTGAGTGGGCCAAAATTTGGAAGATGGAGCTTAACATGGATAAGTGCGAGGTTATCCATTTTGGTTGGAAAAATGGAAAGGCAACTTATTATCTAAATGGAGAGAAATTTCAGAGTGCTTTGGTGCAGAGGGATCTGGGTGTCCTAGTGCATGCATCTCAGAAAACTAGTACGCAGGTACAGCAGGTAATAAGGAAGGCAAATGGAATTTTGGCCTCTATAGCTAAAGAGATAGAGTGTAAAAGTAGCTAAGTGTTGCTGCAACTGTACAAGGCATTGGTGAGACTGCACCTGGACTACTGTGTACAGCTTTGGTTACCTTATTTGAGGAGGGATGTTGTTGCATGAGAGACATTCAGAGGAGTTTCACAAGATTGATTCCAGAGATGAGGGGTTTGTCTTATGAAGATAGATTGTACAGTTTAGGCCGAGACTCCCTCGAGTTTAGAAGAATGAGAGGAGATCAAATTGAGGTATATAAAATGATAAAAAGGTAGTGGCAAAGCAGACGTAGAGCGGGTGCTTCCTCTTGTGGGCAATCTAGACGAGAGATCACAGGCTATGGGGTAGCAGATTTAAAACAGAGATGAGGAGAAACTATTTCTCTCAAAGGGTCATGAATCTGTGGAATCCACTACCCCACAGTGCAGTGGATACCGGGGAAGTAAATTTGAGGAGCTAGGCAGATTTTTAATTTGTAATAGTTTGAAGGGTTATGGAGAACAGGCAGGAAACTGGAGTGCGGCCAAGAAAAAGATCAGGCATGATTGTATTGAATGGCGGAGTGGGATGAGGGGCTGAGTTGTCGACTGATGCTCCTAGTTCTTATGTTCTTATATGACAAGTAACTCACCACAAAATGCATTGTCTATTCTAAGAAATGTACAGCCAAAATAATGTACAAGGGAGCAGAGAAGAAAGAGGTGGCCAGATTGAAAAACCTTAGCTCAAAGAAATTAGTATTACTATGGAAAGCAACATCCTCTTCAGATTTAATTTTCAAAACTACCTTTGAAAATAGCATTCCCAAACAATATTAATCAGAACAATACACTTGAAAGGTCACTCCAAAGGAAGACACAAGTCCTACATGTAAGTACTTGTCAGCATTTCCTTTATTTTTAATTTTTCTAATTAAGGGGCAATATAGCGTGGCCAATCCACCTACCCTGCACCTCTTTGGGTTGTGGGGGTGAGATCCACGCAGACACGGGGAGGATGTGCAAAGTCCACATGGACAGTGACCCGGCGTCAGGATCACTGTCCTTCCTTTCAATATTTCCCAGTCAGTCATAGCCAGCTCATGCCTTATACTATCATAGTTACCTTTATTGAAGGTCAGGACCCTGGTCTCCGAATCAACTACCTCATTATTCACCTTGATAAAGAATTCTACCCTATTATGATTACTCATCCCCAAGAGTTCCCTCACAACTAGATTGCCAACTGATCCTTTCTTATTGCACAACACCCAGTCTAAAATGGCCTGTTCCCTTGCTGGTTCCTCAACATACCGGTCCAGAAAACCATCTCGTATATACTCCAGAAATTTCTCCTCTATTGTAGTGTGACTAATTTGAGTCAGCTAGATCAAAACTTACCACTTCCCTGATTTACCTAGTCAACTCTCTTACTCCTTTCAGCCTGATGGTATCCTGCATAATTGACCTTGATCCTTAACTTAGATTTTTCAACATAAAAACAGAGTTTCAATGTAACTTAGAGCAAAATGTTCAATCCAAATGTTTTATGGTTTCAACTTTGGGTCATCAGATAGCACTCTTACTTCTCAGCCAGAACATTCTAAGTTCCAACCCCACTTCAGGTCTTTAGCATAAAAATCAAAAAGCACTTTAGTATTGAGAGAGAGAGATGCAATGCGAGTGGTGCCATCTTTCAGGTGAAATGTGAAACCAAGACTCCACCCACTGCGTCAGGCTGACATAAAAGATCCCATGGCACTATTTCAGAGAAGAGCAGATGTGTTATCATTGGTGGCCTGACCAACATTTATTTCTCAAACAACATCGTCAGGCTGACATAAAAGATCCCATGGCACTATTTCAGAGAAGAGCAGATGTGTTATCATTGGTGGCCTGACCAACATTTATTTCTCAAACAACATCACAAAATAAGAAACAGATTATCCGGTCATTATCACATTTCTATTTGTGGGAGTTTGGCATGTGTAAACTGGTTTCTGGGTTTCCTACATGACAACATGACTACACTTCAAAGTGCTTTGAGACATCCAGTGGTTGTGAAAAGTGCTATTCTAATGCAAGTCTTTCTTTTGGTTCGCTGGCTATAAAGTACTTTGGGACGTCAGGTGGTAACAAATGAAAGTCTTTATTCCTTTCTTCTTTCATATCCCTTACCTTAGTTTTCTTAATTAAACATTGAACAATTTTGTGTTATTTCAAAAACAACTAGTATAACTACAGGTGGTATGTACAATGTTCTGCACCTGCCATGATGAAAGATAAGGTCAGAATCAGATTACAGAGATAAGATATTGTTGGACGGAGGTGTTATATAGTACACTGCAATAATTCATGCCATGTTGCTGCTTTGTAGTTGCAGCATTTCAGGTTCAGGGACTCAGTAAATCAATCCAAAGCACATTACAAATAAACCCATGTCCTTCTGTAGCCAAATTCAGATACTTGTTTACACTTCCATCCCATTCGTTAGTTTAATGGTGATTTGTGTTACTGAAAAACAATACAGTAACAAATAAGGTGAACACATTGCATTTAAATCTATAAATTAAAAACACAAATTTGCAATGCTCGACTACCCATTACACAACTGAAGAAAAGCCAGTAGGCTGGCAATGGGTACCTTACAAGTACAGGAATGGCATAAGATGAAAGCAAGCTTAACGGAGTTGAACATTCAAATATTGTTCCCTCCACTGCTCCTGATGCATTTAGACAAAATCTGTGGCAGCATAATAAACAACCCGCTAGCCCAAAAGACTTGAATTCAAAGAGGTGAAACTTGTTATCCACAGGACAACAGGAAATCAACAGCAAGAAGGAGGAGCTTGTGGCCAAACGACCACCTAAAATGGCATCCTGCATAGGACGCTGGGAAAATTGGCCAAGTATAAGGACAAGCAGGCTGCAGTTTAAATAAACATTGATGAGCGAGCTGCAGCCTAGACATCGCAATACACAGGAAAAAGGCCATCTCCAGGCCATCCCAGGAACAATAGAATTGCCCAGTCAATCACACTTGTTTACCAGACACAACGGCACCTAAACTCCTTATTTGGAAAGCCTACATGCCCCCAACATCTGCAGGCATGGCTGTTGAGGGGCCCCTCTGAAATTAGTGTAGCAGCCCCTGATTGGACCTAATGGATCAGGGTGATTGACCCCTGATCAACTGATTGGCAATGACCCAGGGACCGCCCCGAAGGGTGCAAAATCCCTGAAGGCAAAAGGTGCCGCACTACCTTAGAATCTCTCTCTGCAGCAGCCCCCCAAAGGAACACGACAACGGTGATCTTCACCGGCCACCACGAGGAGGACCATCACACCACCAGGGCCAAAGCATCAGACAGACGGAGGACCAAACATCGAGGACGACAGAAACCAGCTCACGGATAAAAGCCATATCTGTTTGGGTACTTGTCAGTCACTCAAAGTTAAGTCAAGGTCTAGTATTGTAGTTAGCGTTCTGTAGTATAACTTAGACTGATTGTGTGACATTGTGTGTGTGTGCATAAAGACTATTGATTTAAAACAAAGTCGACTCACGGTCATTTATCCACCACAAGACACACGGTGGGAGCAACAAGCTAATCTACGGTGGAAAGACAGAGAAACAGCAGTCTCTTTTCCGCAAATCTTGCCACCTACGACAGTAGGTTCACCTGCTCTGCTCCGACAGCACATGGGCTTTGCGACTTAAATAGTTTTACAACTTAACAGATTGCATCAAATGAATTGTATCCATACAAAAGATCTGGCCATTGATATGTTAAGAAAAAGTTACATTTGAGTCTTTTATAAAAATAAGGACATTGAGTAATATGGAAATACACGAATCACAAGAGTTTAGCAATACTATAAAAAGCCCTACAAATTCACCATCAGCTTAGAATTTGTACTCTGTTGCTCTACATTCTTCAGCCCTCATTACGTGGTCACATACACAATGCATCAGTAATTCATTTTGGACAAAATGTAGATGAAAGCTTAATACACCTGCATGACATTATCTGGCCGCTATTTTGTGATGTTATCTGCTAAACATAAGTAAATGTAGGATGTTAGGATTTGCAATGGAGGACATGGGTTTCGGGGTCCTGTTGTCTTTAATGTGTGCCGCTCATCTTAACAGACATGTTTCAACAGCATTAGAAGAAAATATGACAACTGAAGAAAAACTTATTGGAAAACGTTCAGCTCTTGGGGCACGACAAAACTGAAGTTTGGTCATTCAAAACCAGGGCCCCAATTTTTACAGTTTTTAAACAGGAAAATTTTGATGTCAATTCAAAAGTCATCATCAGCAAAGTGATGGGATGAATCATCATCCGTGCTATCAAGGGGAACTTACTTACTTACTGACTTGATTACTGACATTGAGTTTGGTTTCAGCCAGGGCCATTCAGCGCCTGAACTCAATTACAGCCTTGGTTCAAAAATGGACAAAAGAGCTGAAAGATGTTAGAGTGATTACCTTTGATTCAAGGCAGGATTTGACCAAGTATGGTATCAAGGAGCTTTAGAAAAACTAGGGTCAATTAGAATGATGGTTGTGGTTGTTGCAGGTCCTAAGAACTTAAGATATAGGAGCAGAATGAGGTAATTTGGCCCAAGAGTCTGCTCTGCCATTCGATCATGGCTGATCTCATCCTGGCGTTAACTACACCGTCCTGACCGTTCTCCATAACCCTTCAACCTATCACCAATTAAAAATCTGTCTAACCGCTTCCAGCATCCACCGCACTCTGGGTAACAAATTCCACAGATTCACAACCCTTTGGGAGAAGTCGTTTTTCCTCAACTCGGTTTTAAATTTGCTACCTCTTATCCTAAGACTATGACCCTCATTCTAGAATCCCCACAAGATGAAGCATCCACTCCACATCTACTTTATCCATACCTTTTATCATCTTGTTTACCTCAATTTGATCTCCAAATCTTCTAAACTTGAGACAGTGTAGGCTTAAACCGTTCAATCTCTCTTCAGACAACAAACCCCTCATCTCTGGAATCAATCTAGTGAACCTCCTCTGAACTGCCTCCAATGCCACTACATCGTTCCTTAAATAATGAAACCAAAACTGTGCACAATACTCTAATATGAGTTCCCCTCTGCAACAGAGCACCCCAAAGTCTCTCCCCATTTAGATAATAAATTGCCTTCCCATTTTTCCGACCAAAATGTATGACCTCACACGTAACCATGTTAAGCTCCATCTACCACATTTTCGCCCATTCTCCTAACCTATCTATATCCATTTGTCAGGTTCTTATTTCCTCATTGCAACTTACTGTGTAAGCCTACTTGTGATAATAATAAAGATTATTATTATTAACAAGGTCTCCCATCTGGACAGGTACCCAATGCCGCGGATCGAAGAGCTATACACAAAGTTAGCTGGGGGTCATTCTACTCCAAGCTTGACAAGAGCCACGCCTATCTCCAGCTGGAGCTGGACGCCGATTCCAGGCATTATGTAATCATTAACTCCCCCAGGGACCTCATGGAATACACAAGACTGCTGTTTGGAGTGTCATCGTCTCAGCACTTTTTCAGTGCATTATGGAGAACATCCGAAAGGCTATTGCATGTCATCTACTTGAACAACGCCCTGGTCACCAGAGCCATGAAAAAGGAGCATCTGGTCAGCACAGTGGCGCAGTGGTTAGCATTGCTAAGCACTCAGGTTTGATCACTGCTCTGGGTCACTGTCCGTGTGGAGTTTGCACATTCTCCCTCTATTTGCATGGGTTTCACAACCCAAAGATGTGCAGGGCAGGTGGATTGGCCTCACTAAATTGCCCTTCAATTGAAAGAAAAATTAATTGGGTACTCGAAATTGAAAAAAAAAGAAAAGGGAGCATCTGAGCAACCTGGGGAAGTCCTCCACTGGTTTTCCAACAAGACCGTCCGCCTCAGGAAGAAAGGGGAGTATTCTGCGCCATGGAAGTTACATACTTGGAGTATCGTATGAACCAGGACGGACTATACCTGGTAGAGGAGAAGGTGTTGGCGATTCGGCAAGCCCATTCCAGCAAACGCAACAGAGGTACGTGTCGTAACTATGTCATGTGAGAGTACCTTTAAGAAATGGGTGTTTATTACTGCAGTGATGTCAAGAAAGTGGGTGGAGCTGGGCTGTTTGTCAGCTTTTTACTTTCATTTTTGAACAGGCTGCAGGGTGTATTTTAGTTTTGTTTTCAGTGGTGGAGCTGAAGCCAGAGCAACCAGGTGTACTGCTGTTCTCTCTGCCATCAAAAGACTATCTCTTGATCATTTGGTGAATTCAGAATTATAAATGTTTTCAGTAGTGACTTTAACCTGATGCGCTTCTGATAAAGGTTTTGTTTTTAAGGCGTACGGGTGTTAAAAGGAAAGCTGAAAGGATTACTTAATGCTGTATTCTTTGGGGGTTGCATTTGAATTAATGGTTGCTAAGATGTTCACTGTATGTTTTAAAAAGGTTAACTTGAGTTCATAGAATAAATATTGTTTTGCTTTTAAAAAATACTTTTCCATTTCTGCTGTACCACACCTGTAGAGTGGGCCGTGTGCTCCCCATACCACAATCTATTAAAAGTTGTGGGTCAGTTGAACTCCATGATACACTTTGGGGTTCTCTAAACCCTGGCCCGTAACAAATTGGGGGCTCGTCCGAGATAAAAGTCAATCTAGAGGATTGGCTTAGTGAACTTAAAGACAGTGAGGGTGAGCATATTGTGGTTGCTTATCAGGTGTGGTATTCTAGTTTAAGTGGGGAGTGTGTTATGGACAATGGCTCTTTCAGAGGCTCTGAAGTTTTTGGGGGTGGAAACGGTCACGCGCAGTACCTTACGGACAGAGACTAAAAGCAGACTGTTAGGTTTGGCAAAAAGATTGCAGTTAACATTACCTGACAAAATGCGAAAAGATGAGGCCATTATGGCGGTGGCTAAGCAGTTAAAGTTGCCTGAGATACAGTTCGACTCATTGGAACTAGCAAAATTTCAGTTATAAATTAAACAAATGGAACATGAGAAAGAATTAAAGCAGCTTGAATACGAAAGAGAGTGAGAGAGGAAAAAGAGAAGAAAGGAAAACAGAAAGAATAGCCCCAGCAGAACAAAAAGAAAGAGAAAGGGAGATACAGATCAGGGAGGAAGATAAAGAGAGAGAGTTTGAACTTCAGAAAATGGCCATGAAACATGACAGTCAGTTAAAATTGGCAGACGTAAAGGGAAACGTACAGTTAGTGGATACTGATGAGGATAGTGAGAAAGAGCGTCATAGTCGAAGGCTTGGTGGGAATCTATTTAAATATGTACAAGCATTGCCAAGGTTTGACGAGGAGGTGGAAGCCTTTTTCATTTCATTTGAGAAGGTAGCTAAACAAATGAAATGGCCACAGGACATGTGGGTATTACTGATTCAAACAAAGCTGATAGGTAGGGCTAGTGAAGTGCTTGCATCACTACCGGATGAGGTATCTGGGACGTACGAGGTGAAAAAATCCATCTCAGATGCATATGAACTAGTGCCTGAAGCCTACAGACAAGGGTTTGTAAATTTAAGGAAAGAATTTGGTCAAACATACATGGAGTTTGAAAGGATCAGAGTAATTTTGATTGGTGGATAAGGGCTTTGAAAACAGAACAAACGTATAGAGCTCTCAGAGAAATTATACTTTTGGAGGAGTTTAAAAATTCAATTCCTGATGTAATGAGAACTCATGTGGAAGAGCAGAGGGTTAAAACTGCGAGATTAGCAGCAGAAATGGCAGATGATTATGAATTAGTTCATAAATCAAAGCTTGGTTTCCGACATCAGTTTCAGCCTGTGAGGGATATAAACTGGGGACATGAGAAATACTGAAGTGGTAAAGGTAAAGGTGATCTGATGGGAGATAATAAGGAGAGTGTACCCCAGATTAAAAAATAAATCCAGGAGGGTGGAAAAGAAATGAAAAGTTTCAAATGTTTTCACTGTAATAAACTAGGCCATGTAAAGTCACAGTGTTGGTGGTTGAAGCACTGGGAAGGTGGGTGTGGTAAAACAGGATAAGACAGTGGGGTTTGTGAAAGTGCTAAAGGAAGGCCCAAGTGAAACAAAGGAGGTGCAAAAGATTGCACTGCCTGATCTAGAGGCAATTGATAAGAAGGTGCCAGATCTCTTTGAAAAATTTACTTGTGTGGATAAAGTTTACTCATGTGTATCAGGAGGAGCAGGTAAAGAATGTGGTGATCACAAGTTAACCAGATGCAACACAACTGAGCGACCACTAGAGGGAGCACGGGAGAGCCATATAAATAGATCAGGACAGGAAGTGAGGACACACTCTACACAGCAGGCGGGCTGGTAAGCAGGACACAGCAAGCAAAGCTGGTAGTTAGCACTGGAAGGTAGTTCTAGGTCGAGCTCTGGAAACTGAACGAACTCACAATAAAGCATCTTCTCCACACTTGAGACTACGAGCTTTATTAAGACACGAGGAACAACACATGGTACCAGCAGTGATTTCAGACGCTTACTACAGGACAACTCAGCTGCAGATACAGAAAGCACAAAATGGCATGGAAATCTCCTACTGGACACTTGACTGGGGAAGACATCGCTAATTCGAGGATGTGGCATGGATACCCACCTCAGCTGGACACGACTGGTAATGTAATAAATGTCTGGAAAAGGTTTAAACAAATGTTCGATTTTTATCTCATAGCTAATGATGTTGCAGAAGCCTCAGACAAAATTAAAATAGCAATTCTCATCGAAGGGCCTGTCAATAGGAAAGTGTATAATGGATTTAAATACTCAAAAGGTGAAGACAGGAACAGCTTACAAACGTTACTAAACAAATTTGAAGAGTACTGTGAGAAATTTGAACAGCAAGGCATGCTCACAGTCCAACCTGCACAGAGACTGAGTGATGCAAAACTTAAAAAATCACAAAAAGATCAGGAAATCGCGAATGCACAGTACAGATCAAAAAGAAGAAATAACAGGAATTTTTCACAAAGCCAAAACGCTGAAATCCAGTCCAGATCGGAAAGAAAAGGTAACTTACAACTTTTAGAAAGAAAAAACGCTGAAATCCGCGATAAAATGGCGTCGGGGCACATTTTGCAGTCTATGGTAAACAAAGAACTACAAATCGCGTCTGCGCATGCGCCGGAACCGGAAGTCGCGCATGCGCAGTTTACAAAAGATCGCGGCGCCGATCGTTATGCGCATGCGCAAGCCGCGCATGCGCAGTCAAAAAAAGTCTTCGTCGCGGACCGTCATGCGCATGCGCAAGCCGCGCATGCGCAATGGACACCGAACCGCACAAGGAAAGAAAGCCGATTTGCGCATGTGCAAGTCGTTCCTACGCGTGACGTCATGACGTCTGAGAATCCTGACCACGCCCACTTAAAAGGGAAATGCCCGAAAATTGAAAACAAGACACTTAAGTGGTAAAACCAAATTTTCTTGCCTCAGAACACAGAAAAACACCTGAACTTAAACCAACAGTGAAAAACAACTTGCACAAAACCTTGGAAAAAGCTGCCTTCACCACACACAGTGAAGCGAACAAAAAGAATTCCGAAACAACAAAAGATGATTTGTTTTTCGACGATTACCTCTCAGACCTGACTGGGTCAGTCGGATATGCTTATCACAGCATCAGCGACACGGTCGCAAAGCACAACACGAACCAACTCGTGGTAGATGAATCCAACCAAGATGATTTGGTTTTCAAAGAATACTACTCAGACACAGCTGAGTCAGTCGGATATGCTTATCACAGCATCAGCGACACGGTCGCAAAGTTCAACACGAATCAACTCGTGGTAGAAGAAGCCAACGAAGATGAAATGGGTTTCAAAGAATACTACTCAGACATGGAGGAGTTATTTGGACATGCTGATCACAGCATCAGCGACACCGTTGCAAAGCTCAACACGACTCTACTCATGGTGGATGAATCCAACACCATGGTGCCATGGCAGCTCGTCGATACATTGGATGACAGCAATACCCAAGACGAAGACGACGCCACACAGAGAGCACAGGAAGACTCCACGGAGCGAGCGATGACAGGCTCCACAGTGCGGGTGATGAAAGACGCCAACAGGGATGCAAGCAAACACTCCCGGGCGGACACCAAGCATGAACAAGACCATGAAGGTAAACCCGCTGTACCTGAGCAACCGCAAGCAGACTATGAAAGTCTACCAAGCTCACAGGAACAAGAAGAAAGAGCGGACTATGAAAGTCCAACACGCTCACAGGAACAAGAAGAAAAAGCAGACTATGAAAGTCCAACACGCTCACAGGAACAAGAAGAAAGAGCAGACTATGAAAGTCCAACACGCTCACAGGAACAAGAAGAAAGAGCGGACTATGAAAGTCCAACACGCTCACAGGAACAAGAAGAAGACAATGCACCTCTGCCCACTGCATGCGAAGACAGTGACAAGGTGATCACACTCAACGTACAGGATCACAGTGAGACTGACAGTTCTCAGCTTGTCTGTACCGAAGCACAGAGCGAAAACAGTGACAAGGTGCTCGCACTCGACGTACAGGATCACAGTGAGACTGACAGTTCTCAGCTTGTCTGTACCGAAGCACAGAGCGAAAACAGTGACAAGGTGCTCGCACTTGACGTACAGGATCACAGTGAGACTGACAGTTCTCAGCTTGTCTGTACAGAAGCACAGAGTCGGGCCACCCAACAGTCCAGAGAGACGATGCCGAAAGAAAACATGCAGATTCTGACTCCAGAAGAGGAGCACCTGGAGTCCAGAGACATCAAACAAAAAGAAACCGTGCAGATTTTGACTCCAGAAGAGGAGCACCTGGAGTCCAGTGAGATAACATCAACAGAAATCATGAAGATTTTAACTCCAGAAGCGGAGCACCAAGAGTCTAGAGAAACCACGTCAACTGAAATCATGCAGATTTGGACTCCAGAAGAGGAGCGCCGAGAGTCCACAGACACCGCGTCAAATGTAATCAAGAAGACTTTGACTCCGGAAGACGAGCACCAAGAAAGCAAAGATGCGGAATCCAATTCTCCACAACTGATTGATGTCACCTGCACCGATGCAACATCAGATCATTCGCACCACTCGCGAGAAGACGAGCACCAAGAAAGCAAAGATGCGGAATCCAATTCTCCACAACTGATTGATGTCACCTGCACCGATGCAACATCAGATCATTCGCACCACTCGCGAGACGGAATGCTCAATGACTCAAATTATCCACTCGGGACACTCAGAGTATAACAAGAAAAACAAAAGTCAAAAGAAACACAGCAAGAACAAAAACAACATGAAGCGCGACAAGACCAACAACAATAGCAAGAAGCACAGCAGAAACGAGAACGACAACAGCAAGAAGAAAAGCAACATGAAGCGCGACAAGACAAACAACAATAGCAAGAAGCACAGCAGAAACGAGAACGACAACAGCAAGAATAAAAGCAACATGAAGCGCAACAAGACACACAACAAAGTCAGGAGCAAAGATAGCGACAACAACAAAGACGGAAACGACAAAAACAGCGACAAGTACGGCAACGGAAACAACAAAAACAGGAACGACAGAAACAACAGCAATGGAGCAACGACTTGTACACAATGGCACTACTTGGCACATGATGGACGATGCCACAGCACACTGCAAAACGATAACAAGACTACAAACATGTCATGGGATGACAACGAATCGCACAAACTCACGTCTGCTCCAGAACAAGCAAGCACACCAGCATCCAAGGCGGATGAGACAATAAATCAACACCACAAGCACAAAAAAAAGTCCATGCCAGTCAACATCAGTGATGTGACCATGCAAACACCTCGGGATGACGCATTGGGTACTTAAGATAACAAGGAACACCAACAACATTCACAGCGGACTTGCAATATCAATATCACCACGTCATCAACAACAAAAAGAAAAAAAAAGCTCTGAACAAATTCATCAAGTTTGGACTCATAAATGTGTTTATTAAGTTTGGACATATAAATACATTGGCTTTGTTAACTAAGGCAATAGCATCATCACTTGTATAGATACGCATATCATAAGTTACTGTTTTGTATAATTTTCCTTAATGATGTACAGAAACTATGTAATGAGAAAGAGGGGGATGTGGTGATCGTAGATTGACCAGATACAAAAACAACAGAGCAAACACGAGCGGGAGAGCTATAAATACACTGGGACAGGATGTACAATTTTCTTTAACGATGTTCAGAAAATATGTTAAGAGAAAAAGGGGGATGTGGTGATCACAAGTTAACCAGATGCAACACAACTGAGCGACCACTAGAGGGAGCACGGGAGAGCCATATAAATAGATCAGGACAGGAAGTGAGGACACACTCTACACAGCAGGCGGGCTGGTAAGCAGGACACAGCAAGCAAAGCTGGTAGTTAGCACTGGAAGGTAGTTCTAGGTCGAGCTCTGGAAACTGAACGAACTCACAATAAAGCATCTTCTCCACACTTGAGACTACGAGCTTTATTAAGACACGAGGAACAACACAAAGAAGTCACAATTTTAACAGATACAGGAGCTAGTCAATCTTTAATGGTAAGAGATGAGGAGTTACGTAGTTTGTGAAGAATGTTGCCAGAAAAGGTGGCAATATGTGGAATTCAGGGTGAGAGGAGTAGTGTTCAATTATATAAGGTAAGGTTGGAAAGTCCAGTGAAGAGTGGTGAAGTGGTAGTAGGAGTAATAGAGAAACTATCTTGTCCAGGACTACAGTTAATCTTGGGTAATGATATAGCTGGATCGCAGGTGGGACTGATGCCTACTGTGGTTGATAAGCCAGTGGAATATCAGACAATTGAAGGTTTGAAGGACGAATATCCTGGGATTTTTCTGAATGTGTAGTAACAAGGTCGCAAAGTCACAGGTTAAGACAAAATGAGAAATCAAAGAGTGAAGATAACGTTGAAGTGCAATTGTCAGAAACAATTTTTGATCAGATGGTTGAAAAAGAACAACAGGTAGAGGATGAGGTGGATATTTTTAGTTCAGGAAAATTGGCGGAATTACAACAAAAAGATATAGAAATAAAACGGATGGATCAGAAAGCATACATGGAAGAGGAATCTGAGTGTATACCAGAGTGTTATTACCGTAAAAGTGATGTCTTGATGAGAAAATGGAGACCTTTACATATGCAGGCGGATGAAAAGTGGGCAGAAGTTCATCAATTAGTATTGCAGGTAGGTTATAGAAAGGGGGTGTTGTGAGTTGCACATGAGGTACCAGTGGGAGGTCATTTGGGAATAAGGAAAACTCGAGCTAAAATCCAGAAACATTTTTATTGGCCTGGACTACATAAAGATGTCGTTAAATTTTGTCAATCATGTCACACATGTCAAGTGATAGGGAAACCTCAAGCAGTGATAAAACCAACGGCACTAATACCATTCAAGCATTTGAGAAACCTTTTACAAGGGTCCTAATTGATTGCGTAGGACCGCTTCCGAAAACGAAAAGTGGGAATCAATATCTTTTGACGATAATGGATGTGTCGACTAAGTTTCCAGAGGCCATTCCAGTACGTAATATTACAGCTAAAAAGATTGTGGAGGAATTACTTAAATTCTTTACTAGATATGGACTACCCACAGAAATACAATCGGATCAAGGATAAAATTTTACCTCAATGTTATTCAAAGAGGTTATGGATTGCTCAGGAATAAAACAATTTAAATCAACTGCATACCATCTAGAATCGCAGGGAGCGTTTGAAAGGTGGCATCAGACATTAAAGACAATGTTGAGGGCTTACTGTCAAGATTATCCAGAGGATTGGGATAAAGTAATTCCATTCATACTGTTTGCAAGTAGGGATGCACCTAATGAATCAACCAAATTCAGTACTTTTGAACTAATTTTTAGTCATGAGTTAAGAGGACCACTTAAATTGATTAAGGAAAAATTGGTGAGTGCGAAATCGTAAATTACATTATTGGTTTACGATTAAATAGAGCAGGTGAATTGGCTGGACAACATTTAAAAGTTGCACAAAATGCGATGAAACGGGTAGCGGACAAGAAATCCAAAGTTCATAGTTTTGCCAGCGGAGATAAAGTTTTAGTGTTGTTCCCAGTGGTAAGTGAACCTTTAAAAGCTAGGTTTTGTGGACCTTATCAGATTGAAAGGAAATTAAATGAGGCGAATTATGTGGTAAAAACACCAGATAGAAGGAAGACTCACCGAGTGTGTAATGTGAATATGCTTAAAAGGTACTTTGAAAGGGAAGGAGAGAAAAAGGAGGAGGTTTTAATGATTCTAACTCAAAGTGACAAACCAAATCCAGATGACTGTGAATTTGACATACCTCAAATTAAATTGGAAAACGACGATGTTCTTAAAAATTGGAATAAATTGTTGGGTTACCTTCCAGAGGAAAAACGGACTGACCTGAAAGAGTTATGATATCACATGGGCAAGTTTGTGGAGATAAATTGGGAAGCACTAAAATGGCTATACATGATCTGGATGTGGGAAAGGCTTTTCCGATCAAACAGCATCCATATAGACTTAACCCTTTAAAATTGGCACAGGTTAACAAAGGGATTGAGAGTATGCTTAAAAATGGCATAATTGAAGTGGGCTGCAGCCAATGGAGCTCACCCACAGTGATGGTATCTAAACCAGACTGTACTCAACGGTTGTGTGTGAACTATAGAAAGGTTAATGCAGTTACAAGAACGGATTCTTACCCTATTTCACGTTTGGAGGATTGCATTGAGAAAGTGGGACAATCTGCTTTTATTTCCAAGCTGAATTTACTTAAAGGTTACTGGCAGTACCTTTGTCCGAAAGGGCGAAGGAGATTTCAGGTTTTGTGACTCCAGATGGTATATACCAATGCAAAGTTATGCCATTTGGCATGAAAAACGCCCCAGCCACATTTCAACGGTTGACTAACAAAGTAGTTTCAGGATTACCCAATTGTGTGGTATACATCGACGATCTGGTAATTTTCAGCTAGACATACAAAGAACATTTAAAACATCTGATGGAGTTATTCAATTGACTTCAGGAGGCAGGTTTGGTGGTAAACCTAGCCAAAAGTGAATTTGGAAAAGGCCAAGTCACTTTCCTTGGCCATATAATCGGACAGGGTCGAATGGTCACACGGGATGTGAACCCAACAGTTATTGAGGAGTTTCCGATACCCTCAAGACGAAGGGAAATAATGTGATTTGTTGGCATGAGTGGATTTGATTGAATATTTGTGCAAATGTTTTGTAGCGTGATTGTTCCACTGATGGACTTGCTGAAGAAATGTCGAAAATTTTAGTGGACAGCAGACTTTCAACAGGCATTTGACTGCCTCAAAGCTGTGATAACTAATGCTCCTGTGTTGGAGAATTACAAGGGACTCTGTGATCAGATTGAACGAAAGTATCTGACTTTAAAGAGAAATGCCGAAGTGTAGAGAAATGGACGGATCGTGCAAGGGCCTTCTTGTTCAAAAAGACTGTCAATTTAGAAGGATTCCAGTTGGAGGAAGAATTTTTTTTAAAATTACTGTATTATTATATCTATTTGCGTGTTGTTTTTTGAAACAAAAAAGTATATTTACTATGTACGTTTCTCAAAGGATGGTGAAAAATGAAATCTTGAAGTTGATGGTTTATTTTTTGTTCTTAGGGGGAGGTGTCATAAGAACATAAGAACTAGGAGCAGGAGTTGGCCATCTGGCCCCTCGAGCCTGCTCCGCCATTCAATTAGATCATGGCTGATCTTTTGTGGACTCAGCTCCACTTTCCGGCCCGAACACCATAACCCTTAATCCCTTTATTCTTCAAAAAACTATCTATCTTTACCTTAAAAACATGTAATGAAGGAGCCTCAACTGCTTCACTGGGCAAGGAATTCCATAGATTCACAACCCTTTGGGTGAAGAAGTTCCTCCTAAACTCAGTCCTAAATCTACTTCCCCTTATTTTGAGGCTATGTCCCCTAGTTCTGCTTTCACCCGCCAGTGGAAACAACCTGCCCGCATCTATCCTATCTATTCCCTTCATAATTTTAAATGTTTCTATAAGATCCCCCCTCATCCTTCTAAATTCCAACGAGTACAGTCCCAGTCTACTCAACCTCTCCTCATAATCCAACCCCTTCAGCTCTGGGATTAACCTAGTGAATCTCCTCTGCACACCCTCCAGTGCCAGTACGTCCTTTCTCAAGTAAGGAGACCAAAACTGAACACAATACTCCAGGTGTGGCCGCACTAACACCTTATACAATTGCAACATAACCTCCCTAGTCTTAAACTCCATCCCTCTAGCAATGAAGGACAAAATTCCATTTGCCTTCTTAATCACCTGTTGCACTTGTAAACCAACCTTCTGTGACTCATGCACTAGCACACCCAAGTCTCTCTGAACAGCGGCATGCTTTAATATTTTATCGTTTAAATAATAATCCCGTTTGCTGTTATTCCTACCAAAATGGATAACCTCACATTTGTCAACATTGTATTCCATTGGATAACCTCACATTTGTCATGTGAGAGTACCTTTAAAAAATGGGTGTTTATAAATGGGTGTGTATATAAATATCTGTAGTGAGTGTACCTATAAGAAATGGGTGTTTACTACTGCAGTGATGTCAGAGTGTGGGTGGGGCTGGGCTGTCTGTCAGCTTTTTACTTTTATTTTTGAACAGGCTGCAGGGTGTATTTTAGTTTTGTTTTCAGTGGTGGAGCTGAAGCCAGAGCAACCAGGTGTACTGCTGTTCTCTCTGCCATCAAAAGACTATCTATTGATCATTTGGTGAATTCAGAATTATAAATGTTTTCAGTAGTGACTTTAACCTGATGCGCTTCTGATAAAGGTTATGTTTTTAAGGCGTACGGGTGTTAAAAGGAAAGCTGAAAGGATTACTTAATGCTGTATTCTTTGGGGGTTGCATTTGAATTAATGGTTGCTAAGATGTTCACTGTATGTTTTAAAAAGGTTAACTTGAGTTCATAGAATAAACATTGTTTTGCTTTTAAAAAAAGTACTTTTCCATTTTTGCTGCACCACACCTGTAAAGTGGGCCGTGTGCGCCCCATACCACAATCTATTAAAAGTTGTGGGTCAGGTGAACTCCATGATACACTTTGGGGTTCTCTAAACCCTGGCCCATAACAACTACAATGTGAAATTTATTCCTGGCCTAACAACCACCCTCGCCCCACTGCATGCATTGCTGAAGTAGCACCAAGAATGGGCGTGGAGAGCACATCAGAGGGAAGCTTTGCTCAGGGTGAAGCAGAAGCTAACATCGTTCGGGTTATTGACACATTATGACCCCTCCAAGCTTCTTTTGGTGACGTGCGACGCCTCGTCCTACGGAATGGGAGCTGTATGGTCACACCGCATGGCTGACGGAAGAGAAAGGCCGATAGTGTTCGCATCAAGGACTTTGGCCACTGAGGAGCGCAATTATGCCCAGATATAAAAAGGAGGGCTGGCTGTCGTATTCGCAGGGAAGACATTTCATCAGTGTGTGTATGGGTGTCGATTCTCCATTGTGGTGGACCACAAGCCATTGCTAAGTGTTTTTAAAGAGGACAAGGCGATCTCGCCAATAGCGTCGCCCTGTATTCAGCAATGGGCCCTGCTGCTAGCAGTGTGCGAATACACCTTCAAGCATCACCCAGGCTCCCACTGGCGACATGCACCCCTTCCCTATGACAGCCGATGAAGTCCTTCGACACTTCAGCACTGCTCCCTCACAGCTCCAGGGACCCGAGTTTAATTCTGGCCTTGGGTGACTGTATGTGTGGAGTTTGCACTTTGTCCCCTTGTCTGCATGGGTTTCCTCCGGGGGCTCCAGTTTCCTCCCACAGTCCAAAGAATTGGCCATGATCAATTGCCCCTTAAGTGTCCAAAAGGTTAGGTTAGGTGGGATTACTGGGTTAAGGGGATAGGGTGTGGGCCTGACCCTGGGTCGTGTGCTCTTTCAGAGGGTCGGTGCAGACTCTATGGGCTGAATGGCCTCCTTCTGCACAGTAGTGATTCTGTGACACTTTAACCTTATGGACACCCTGCCAGTCACTGCCGTCCAGATAAGTGACTGGACACAAAAAGACTCCGTATTGGCAAAAGTAAGCCACATTGTGTTACACAGGGGTCACCAAAGGAAGCTGCCCAAAAACTACGGGCCTGTGAAGCCAAAATGGCGGAGTTCAGCATCCTTCTATGATGGGCTCACATTGTAGATCCACGCCAGGGCACAGACGCCATCTTTCAGGATCTACACAAGACATCCAAGGGTGTCAAAAATGGAAATGTTGGCCCACAGCTATGTGTGGTAGCTAGGCCTGGATGCCACTATCGAGCAACTGGTCCAACAATGCCCCACATGCCAAGAACAGCAGAAGCTCCTGCCAGCCACGCTGCTGCACCCATGGGAATGGCCAGGCTAGCCTTGGGTGCGTCTACAGATTTGCCAGACCTTTCCAATGGGAAATGATTTTACTCATGGCAGATGCCCCTTTTCAAGTGGCTGGAAGTCCATCGGATGTCGTCCACCATGTTGAAGGCTATGATTGAGAAGCTACGGCTCTTCTTCAGCACAAATGGTATTCCAGAGGTACTGGTCAGACAATGGCGCCCCTTCACCAGTGATGAGTGAGCGGTTTATGAAGACAAATGGGGTGCAGCTCATTGCACGACCTCGTATCAACCCTTCCTCAAACTGGTTGGCCGAGCAAGCGGTGCAGACCTGCAAGAGAGGGATGAAGAAACAGACAACGAGGTCTGTGGAGACGCGACTAGCAAGAATTTTGTTTAGTTTTCGGACCACGCCACATGTCGCAACCGGTATAGTGCCGGTGGTACTGTTGATGGGTGGGAGGCTCAGGACTCGCCTCAGCCTCAAACTCCCCAACATAGGTATGACATAACCTGCAGAGGCGAAGCCAAGGCAGGCGGTCGTGGACCAGGGGTTTCAAACTAGGGATGCAGTGTACGTCCAGAACTTCAGGGATGATGCCAGATGGATTCCAGGTACGGTTCTACAGCAGACCAGGCCAGTTTCGCATCTGTTGAAGAGGCGAGAACGAATGGTGCAGAGGCACCTTAACCACCTCAGGAGAAGGGGGATAGGGTTAGTCCAAGCCCTACCAGAGGAACTGTCTTCCAGCTACACTGCCCCAACACACAGCGTCTGGGAGTGTCATCCCCTGGGGGATCCGACAACAAGATGAGAGAGGTGGTGGACTCCGGCTCGGAGACACCCAAGCCTCCAGCAAAGTCTTGGCCAGGGATCGGTCGCCAGTAGTTCTCACCACCCCCCCCCCCCCCCCCCCCCATTCCCCTCCCCCACCCCAGCCGACTCGCCTTTCCAGACTCCTCCTTCCCTACTAAACCCTCCAAGCCACACACCATCTTGACTTGGAATCATATTGCCATTCCTTCACTGTTGCTCGGTGAAAACCCATGAACCACCTTCCTAACATTGCATGGGCTGCAGCAGTTCAAGGCAAAAGATCATCACCCCTTTATCAAGGCTAATTAAAAGGAGAGGCAATAAATGCAAGCCAGCGGGCAGCACGGTGGCACTCCTGTCTCATGGCGCTGAGGACCCAGGTTCGATCCTGGCCCCGGGTCACTGTCCGTGTGGATTTTGCACATTTTCCAAGTGTCTGCGAGGGTCTCACCCCCACAACCCATAAAGACGTGCAGGGTAGGTGGATTGGCCATGCTAAATTGCCTCTTAATTTGGAAAAAATTATTGGTTACTCTAAATTTATTTTCAAAATAAATAAAATAAAAAAGTAAATGCAAGCCAGCATCCTGTGAAAGAATTTTTAAAAATAGCTAACAACAGGCCCAGAATATTTTAACTCCTGTACCTCATTATGATCTTACAGTCAGATTTCCCACCTGATTAGCTGACCTGCTGGGAAATCAGCCCACACACTGAGCACAACTACCAATAAATCATCCAGAGAGCTATTCAAAGCAGTAGTGACCCTTTTATAGTTGCAGTACCTTCTGAGTTGCAAGGATGTTAACCAGATTATTTTAGGCTTCGATGGAAATCATGGTAAAAGATATCAGGGTATATCAGGGTGAGGAGGGAAGTTTTCTTCCCAGCCAGTACCACTGAGACCCTGAAAAAGAAGTTGTTAAACTTAGGCCACAAAAATGTAGGAAAGGGAGTAGGCATTAAGCTTCTTGAGTCCGTTTCACTATTCAATGGCTGATCTGCAACATATCTCGCTAACCTTTGTCCCGATATTCCTTTATACCTTAGGTTAACAAAAATCTGTCAATCTCAATGTTAAAATTAACAACTGGCCAAACATCAATTGACATTTGTGGAAGAGGTTCTAAAATTCAACCAGCCCTTGTACATAGTTTTCCAAATTTCTCTCCCGAAAGGCTTGGCTCTAATTTTTAGATGATGCCACCTAGTCCCAGAGTCCCAACCAGGAGAGATATTTTTTTCTCTATGTACCCTATCTATTTTCCTTAATGTCTTTAAAACTTCAATAAGATAACCCCTGAATCTCCCTACATTCCAGAGAATACTCCTTTGGCTTATGCAATCTGGCCTCATATTTTAACCCTCAGTGTGCAGGTATCATTATAATTGAGATTGTTAGCACAGGACCATCACTGCTCAGGACCTGTATACAGTGCAAGGCAAGAAGCACTTCAACTAACCTCAAAAGAGTTGCAACGGTGAGTACAGCTCCTCAAATCTCCAGTTCTTAATATCTGGCAACAATCCTTTCTCCAGCTCAAAGAACAAAGAAAAGTACAGCATAGGAACAGGCCCTCCAAGCCTGTGCCGACCATGCCGCCCGGCTAAACTAAAATCTTTTGCAGTTCCGGGGTCCATATCCCTCTATTCCCACCCTATTAATGTATTTAATTGTACATTGATTTGTAGCCTTCCTTGAATTTTGATATTTGCTTAAGCAATGAAGGGCTAGCAAACTAAGATTGAAAATTGGAGGTAGAAATGTAATAATTCTTCCAGGAATATGCAAAATTAATTCTGTAGAGATAAAATTACATCAAATTGCCTTCCTTTGTGTAAAGATGCCCCATCAAATCCAGTGCATAAATTCTGTTTTCAGGCATATGGTCTAATAGCAACCATCTCCACATTCAGTCCCAGTGAATGGTGTTTTATAAACAGGCAAAGAATTTCAGCATCAGTTGGCACCACTGTTTAGCACACTGGGCTAACTCGCTGGCTTTGAAAGCAGGCCAGCAGCACGGTTCGATTCCCGTAACAGCCTCCTCGAACAGGCGCCGGAATGTGGCGACTAGGGGCTTTTCACAGTAACTTCATTGAAGTCTACTTGTGACAATAAGCGATTTTCATTCATTTTCAAAAGAGAGGATCTAAGGTGCCCACTTTTCAACCAAGAAAACCCCATTCCAGAAAAACCCATTTGTGGTCTTGACGAAACACATGATTTTTTTTTAAACTGAGGGACAGAACACATATATTGTAAAAATTTATATAAAGTAATTTCAAACGATATAAAGTGATTTTGATGACATAAACCGAGCAGTGACAGATTATGCATGCACACAAATTAGTCACAGGCTCCGTCCGACATCAAAGATATTCTTCCAAAAAATGTGTCTGGATTTAAAAATTTGAAAAAAGGTTTTTATGTTATTTAAATGTCATATAAATGCTAATGACATTTGGTGGTCACGATAATAACTACTGGAAAGTTAATACGACAAGGTATTATTGGAAATTCTGCAATACAGCCAGAATTCCAACTATGACTTGACTACCATTTCTACCGACTGTATGTCAACAGTGCACAGTACATTTTGGGCATCACAAAAAGCCCTTTTTTACTGGTACAATATAATCTGAACAAACTTTTAGGCAAAAAAGTTGATTTAAAAAAATTTTACTAAGGGGAAAAGAAAACACGTGCAAACAATTTTGTAATCTTGTTGATATAATTATGATGGTTTTCATACTGTAATCACAGTTTTCTATGTCAAGGTCATATTTAGTTAGCTTAAACATTTAACCAAAAGAAATGTGTTTGATGACAATATAGGTAGTTGGGAATCACTCCTTTCAGTAATAAGAAAAGCATGTAACAAGGGAATATACTGTGCTGTATAAACACAGCGAAGGATAAAATACAATAAATGCTGCTAATTAGCCTTTATTCGACCTGGCCCCAATTAATAGCTAAACCTAAAAGGGCACATAAACATTAATATTGTATCCTATGTTTTTAAGATGGACAAGATGAGAGGAAAGAGTGAAAAGCAATAAAAACCACAAGAAACAAATAAAAACTGTTAACTTAAATAAACATTGCTTGCATATCTTCCAGAATTATTCCTACCTTCGTTCATTATCATCAAGATGAGCAAAAAGAACATTCTTAGAAATAGCTTTTGCCAGTGCAGTCATCGTCTTGTAGTCCTTTGGTATAACCTATGAAGCAGTAGAGGACAATGAAGCCTACTGCAGGATTTTATCAGCCTCTAGTTGGTAATGCAACATACCACTAATTGACATGCAAGTTATCAAGGCATATTAAGATTTTCAGAAATAGTGGGGGCGAGCTATCCAAATGAGAACAGAGACCCATAGCGCAATCAGCCAGCTTAGAGCACCAAGAAACACCATGCTTTCGCCCGAGGTCTCCAAGGTGACTGAGTTAGATCCCACACCTTGGTTAGATCTTGGGAACGCATATTAGAGTGAAACAAGCTGTCTCACTCTAATATTTAGATGTGCCAGAAAGTGATCCCGCAATGCGATGTCTCACGAGATTGCTTTAGATCTCGCGAGGCGTGACGAGCCGAGTAGATCCCAGAAGAGAGATCTCGTGGCATCTACTGGCCGCACCACGCTGCCTTTTGGGTGAAACAGCCAATAGATCTCACCCACTATGTTTATCAACAGATAGATTGGAATTCTCCCATCTAGGTAGTAAGACCTGTAGCAGAGGTGGGCACATGAAGTGTTTCCTGCTGCAAAAATAGTCAGAAACTCACACCAAATCTTCTGGCCCCAACTTCATTAATTTTGAAACCCGGTGTTTTCACCATATTCTGGGGTGGTGCAGGCCTCATTGTGTAGTCCGCCATCCTATCCAGGTGCCATATTGAAAAGTTGCCCAACATCACCCTTGCACTACTGAAGAAATGATGTGGAGATGCCAGCGTTGGACTGGGGTGAGCACAGTAAGAAGTCTTGCAACACCAGGTTAAAGTCAAACATGTTTGTTTCAAACACTAGCTTTCGGAGCACTGCCCCTTCCTCAGGTGAATGAAGAGGTATGTTCCAGAAACATATATATATAGACAAATTCAAAGATGCCAGACAATGCTTAGAATGCGAGCATTTGCAGGTATTTGAATCTTTACAGATCCAGAAATAGGGGTAACCCCACGTTAAAGAGATGTGAATTGTCTCAAGCCAGGACAGTTGGTTGGATTTCGCAAGCCCAGGCCAGATGGTGGGGGATGAATGTAATGCGACATGAATCCCAGGTCCCGGTTGAGGCCATACCCATGTGTGCGGAACTTGGCTATAAGTTTCTACGCGGCGATTCTGCATTGTCGCGCGTCCTGAAGGCCGCTTTGGATAACGCTTACCCGGAGATCAGAGGCTGAATGCCCTTGACTACTGAAGTGTTCCCCGACTGGAAGGGAACATTCCTGCCTGGTGATTGTCGCGCGATGTCCGTTCATTCGTTGTCAGCCCCAGGACTGTTTTGATGAGTCCCAACATTTGCACAGCAGGGTAGCACACTGATTAGCACTGTTGCTTCACAGCTCCAGGGTCCCAGGTTTGATTCCCGGCTGGGTCACTGTCTGTGCAGAGTCTGCATGTTCTCCCCGTGTCTGTGTAGGTTTCCTCCGGGTGCTCCGGTTTCCTACCACAGTCCAAAGATGTGCAGGTTAGGTGGATTGGCCATCATAAATTGCCCTTAGTTTTGCAAAAATGTTGGGTGGGGTTACTGGATTACTGGAATAGGGTGGAGGTGTGGGCTTAAGTCGGGTGCTCTTTCCAAGGATCGGTGCAGACTCGATGAGCCGACTGGCCTCCTTCTGCACTGTAAATTCTATGCACGCCATGTTCCAGATGCGTTTTGCACTGGTATGTTTTCCTGCTGGCACTATAGAGAATTGGGCATGGGTGGTCGGGCCTTCATCTGCATCCCATTAGTGGAAAGCAAATCAGTCTCACTCCGGCCTCAGGGGGTTTCCTGATCCGCCATGACGGGCATCAGTTGAAGATCCCGCAGGAAAATCACACTGGCGTAAAACCGATTTTTGGCCAATTCCCCCCTCCCACTGAGCTGGCCAGCTGGGATATGGGAGAATTCCACCCATAATCTAATACATTGGCAAGTTGCTTACATAAGAGAACATTAAACGGTTGAAGTAGCAGCCTGGTTAAAAAAAAGGTTAGGCACACAAAGGATCACATCTGCAATTTTTCGTTCTTTTTTTAAAAAGATAATTTATTGAAGGTATATGCAGAAAATACAAAAAATACAATAATAGGAACAGTCAATAACACAAAGCAATATCGACTACTCCATAACATATTAACAATGAATATAACACTATAGCAATATAACAGTAGGAACCCACCGCCCAATATATGCAAAAACATCAGCCACACCCCCCAAAGAAATTTTAAAAACAAAATAAAGTACGCTCCCTTCCCCCTAACAACCAGTAGTTACTGTGCCCCATCACCCTCCCCTACTACCCACCCCGATATTCTAATACTTCTTGAAAAAGTCAATGAACAGCTTGCAGCTCACAAAGAACCCCTCATCCATACCTCTCATGGCGAACTTAATTCTCTCCAAATGAAGAAACTCAGCAAGGTCCTGCACTTATAACCCGATACTTGATGGATTTGAGGACGGCCAGTGTAGCAAAATTCTCTTTCAGGGTAACAGGGAGGCGAAAGCCACAACATCGACCTCTCAGTCCACCAAAACACTGGATCCTCAGACACTCCAAAAATAGCCACCCATGGAGAAGGCATGACCACCATTCCCACCACTTCAGACGAAACATCCATGACTCCATTCACGCGCAGGGAGTTTCTTCTCCGCGCCGGCCATGGCGGAGGTTGACAGCAGCCGGCGCAGAGGGGAAGAGTGCCCCCACGGCACAAGCCCGCCCATGGATCGGTGGGCCCCCATCGCGGGCCAGGCCACTGTGGGGAACCCCGCACCCCCGCTCCCCCTCCCCCCGCAACCCCCCTCCCCCCTGAGGACTCCGCAGGCCGCCCGCAGAGCCAGGTCCCGTCGGTACGGACCTGGTTTGATTTACGGCGGTGGGACCGGCCAAAAACGAGCGGCCGCTTAGACCGTCGCGGGGCGCAGAATCGCCCGGGGGGGGGGGGGGGGGGGGGGCGCGTTGCCAGCGGCCGCCGAATGGCACCGCTCCCGCCCCCGCCAAAACCCCAGCGCCGGAGAATTCGGCAGCCGGCGTCGGGGCAGCGGGGCGTGATTCACACCGCCCCCCAGCGATTCTCCGACCCGGTGGGGGTCGGAGAATCCCGCCCAAGATCTGCATTGCTCAGGGTCTTTGTCCTTTTTTTGGATGAGGTAAATGGAAGCTTCTGATAATGTGGGAGGGCGGGCACACCCCTCTCCAGCACTTCATTGTACATCCGTACCATTAACAGACCCAGCAACGTGCCAAAATGAATCCATCCAGACTCTAGGCCTTCCCTGACTGCATCAAACTCACACATCCCAACACCTCCCGCAGACCTACTGGGGCCCCAAACACCTGCACCCTTGCCTGACCCACCCTTGAAGACTACAACCCATCCAAGAATCTTGGTCTCAGTTCATCCCCTGGCAGCGGTTCCGATTGGTATAGTCCCTGACAGAAGGACTCAAAAATGTATTCGCCCAGAGATGGATCTTGTTAATGTGGAGGGACTCGAAGCCCCAGGGTCTGGAGACCTGGGTTAGTGACATGGCTGGGTTTCTCAGTCTCGAGAAAATAGTTTGCCTTAAGAGGGTCAATGGTTGGGTTCACCCGGAGATGGCAGCCGTTCGTCGACTTTCTCGGGGAAAATTAAAATGTCAGCAGATGGAGTATTCCAAAGGGGGGGGGGGGGGGGGGGGGGGGCTGGATTGTTGTTTTATGGTTGGGGTGTGTGAAGATTGGGATGGGGGTGGAAATGTTTATTATACCATGTCTATGTCATTGTTATTGTTATTAGAAAAATTTGCAAATACCCTAATAAAGATATTTAAAAAAAAGAAAAAGACACCCTCTTACGTATTAACACAGACACCCCTCTCGTCTTCATATCAGTCCTGAGTTGTAAACCTGACCAACCCACCCCCTTCCCAGTATTATCTGATCCGCCACCTTTAAATTAGTCTCCTGGAGAAACTTCAAGTCCGCCCTCAGATTCTTCAGGTGAGCAAGTATGCGCAACCTTTTAACAGGTCCATTCAGGTCCCGGACATTCCAAGTTACCAATCGAGTAAGGGGGTACCTAACCCCCTCCCCCCCTTGATAATCAGCCATAATTCCACCTGAGCCTTGTACCCCACATCCCTTCCATTGGTTCTCATACCAGTATGGTGGGCCCCAGACAAGGCCTGTGACTTCCCTGAACCTGCCATATCACCCAAACCCGATAATAAAATAACCTCAAATAAATAAATAACCCCTATCCATCACATCTCTCCAGTCCCGAACATCAAACCCACCTCATTAAAACGAAAAACAGAGAGGAGGAGAGAAGAACATAGCAAAGATACAAGAATGCATAGCAATCTAACTAACAGCAACATCCTCAACAGCACAGAACAACATTTTAACGTATTTAGATTCCCAATCCCCTGGTTCCGAAGAAACTTGCCCGCAACCTCCGGGGTGCCCAAAAAGTACTCCTGTTTCAAAAGGTGATACACAAACGGGCCGGTACTGGTGGTATGAGTAGCAGCCAGAGAAGGGAGAAAAAAACATTTTCTTATATTTTATTTATTTTTTGGCTTCCCACTGGCCCAGACAATTAACAATAGTACAAAATGTCCCAACAAGGTCCATGGAGTTGTTGTAAATTAAATCGATTCGATCAGTCTTTTCGTGGCCTGTGACGTTCTGGCAGACCGCCGCAGTGGAGTAGGTGACGTCGGTTCAGCCGATGGTGGTGGTTCCGCTGACGTCCTGGAGTCCGGGAGCGATGGTCCTTGAACAGTCTCCGTCACCCGAGCTGGCGGTGGAGACGCCGTGGATGGGGAAGGGGTGGCCAGGGTGGGGCGCTGGGGGAAAAAAAACAGGAGGGGGGTCTGTGGTGAAGGGGGGGGGGGGGGGGGGGGGGGGGGGGGGGGGGGGGGGAAGGCCGCACGGCGGCGGGTGCCAGGTCCCGGAGGGAGCCCGTGTCCTGCCGACCGTCGGGGTACTCCTCATACGCATACTGCGGGTTAGCGTGGAGTAACTGGACTTGTTCCACCAACAGGTCGGACTTGTGCACCCGCACATGCATCCGGAGCAAGATGGGTCCGGGGGCGGCCAGCCACGTCGGGAGAGGGGATCCGGAGGACGACTTCCTGGGAAAAACAAGACGACGTTCATGAGGTGTCTGATTTGTTGCGGTACAGAGGAGTGAGCGGATAGAATGTAGGGCATCGGGGATAACCTCTTGCCATCGGGAAATAGGGAGATCTCTGGACCGGAGGGCCAGTAGTATGGTCTTTCAGATGGTACCATTTTCCCGCTCGACCTGCCCGTTACCCCGAGGGTTATAGCTGGTCGTCCTGCTAGAGGCAATGCCCCTGTTGAGCAGGAATTGACGCAGCTCGTCGCTCATAAATAAGGACCCCCGATCGCTATGTATGTACGCGGGGTAGCCGAACAGGGAGAAGGTGGAGAGGAGGGCCTTAATGACGGTCGATGTGGTCATGTCGGGGCAGGGAATGGCGAAGGGGAAGCGGGAGTATTCGTCGATTACCGCCAGGAAGTAAATGTTGCGGTTGTTAGAGGGAAGGGGCCCCTTGAAGTCAATGCTGAGACATTCAAAGGGGCGGGATGCTTTGATCAGATGTGCGCGCTCGGGGCGGTAGACATGCGGCTTGCACTCTGCGCAGATGTGGCAGTCACGGGTTACTGTCCTGACTTCCGCGATGGAGAAAGGCAGGTTGCGGGCCTTAATGAAATGGTAGAGACGGGTCACCCCTGGATGGCAGAGGTCCGCGTGGAGGGAGCGGAGGTGGTCTATCTGCGTGCTGGCGCAGGTACCGCGGGACAGGGCATCAGGAGGCTCATTGAGCTTCCCAGGACGATACAAGATCTCATAGTTGTACGTGGACAACTCGATCCGCCACCGTAAGATCTTGTCATTCTTAATCTTGCCCCTTTGTGCATTATCAAACATGAAGGCTACTGACCGTTGGTCTGTGAGGAGGGTAAACGTCCTGCCGGCCAAATAGTGCCTCCAATGTCGCACAGCTTCGACTATGGCCTGGGCTTCCTTTTCCACAGAGGGGTGGCGGAGTTCGGAAGCCTGGAGGGTTCTGGAGAAGAAGGCCACGGGTCTGCCCGCTTGGTTCAGGGTGGCCGCCAGAGCTACTTCTGATGAGTCGCTCTCGACCTGGAAGGGGAGGGACTCGTCGATGGCGCGCATCGTGGCCTTTGCGATATCCGCTTTGATGCGGCTAAAGGCCTGGCAGGCCTCTGTCGACGGCGGGAAGGTCGTGGTTTGAATGAGGGGACGGGCCTTGTCAGCGTAATTGGGAACCCATTGGGCGTAGTAAGCAAAGAAACCCAGGCAGCGTTTGAGGGATTTGAGGGTATTGGGGAGAGGGAGTTCCATCGGGGGGCGCATGCGTTCGGGGTCGGGGCCTATCACTCCTTTACGCACTACGTAGCCGAGGATGGCTAGACGGTCGCTGCTAAACACGCACTTATCCCTATTGTATGTGAGGTTAAGGAGTTTTGCGGTTTGGAGGAATTTCTGGAGGTTGGCGTCATGGTCCTGCTGATCGTGGCCGCAGATGGTGACATTATCAAGATACTGGAAGGTAGCCCGTAATCCGTACTTGTCGAACATTCGGTCCATCTCTCGTTGGAAGACCGAGACCCCATTTGTGACACCAAATGGAACCCTAAGGAAGTGGTAGAAGCGCCCATCTGCCTCAAACCCAGTGTATTTGCGGTCACTCGCGCGGAGGGGGAGCTGGTGGTAAGCGGACTTAAGGTCCACCGTGGAGAAGACTTTGTATTTCGCGATATCGTTTACCATGGCGGAAATACGGAGGAGAAGATACGCGTCCAGTTGCGTAAACCGGTTGATGGTCTGGCTATAGTCGATGACCATCCGGTTTTTCTCCCCAGTCCGGACCACCAGCACTTGGGCTCGCCAGGGACTGTTGTGCCCTCGATGACCCCTTCCTTCAGCAACCTCTGGACCTCAGACCTGATGAAGGACCGGTCCTGGGTGCTGTACCGTCTGCTCCGTGTCGCGACGGGTTTGCAATCGGGGGTGAGATTAGCAAACAAGGAGGGGGGGTCCACTTTGAGGGACGCGAGGCTGCAGACAGTGAGGGGGGGTATAGGGCCGCCGCATTTGGAAGGTCAAGCTCTGCAGGTTACACTGGAAGTCCAGTCCTAGGAGTGCCGGTGCGCAAAGGTCAGGGAGGACAAGGAGTTTGTAATTTTTAAAAACCTTCCCTTGGACCGCGAGGTCCGCGATGCAGCAGCCGATGATGCGGACGGAGTGCGAACCTGAGGCTAACCCGATTTTGTGTTTTACAGGATGGACAGGGAGCGCGCAGCGTCTTACCGTTGCAGGGTGAACGAAGCTTTCCGTGTTCCCGGAGTCCAGCAGGCAGCCCGTCTCGTGGCCGTTGAGGTGGATCAGCGTTGTTGTTTTGGCAAGCGTGCGTGGTCGTGACTGGTCGAGTTGAATGGCCGCGAGCCGTGGAGAAGAACCATCGTCGCAGTCGTCGTCGCCCGAGTAGTAGCTGGCAGAACCTTGCGTGCCAGTCCCGGAAGGTGGTGCCCAGGATCTGCATGTGGAGTCGGGATCCCAAGATGGCGGCACCCGCAGGGCCCTCGTGGTTTAGGGGGGCGGAGTTAGTGGTGCCGGCGGGCCGACCAGAGTGGCTGAGAGCGGGGGCAGAGAGGCGCACAGGCCAGGCGCAGGGGCCCGGGGGCGGCGAGGAGAGAGTTGCGCGGTGCGCTGGGGGGGCCCGGAAGGGCCCGGAGGAGAGGGGGAGGCGCGCAGGCCGGGCGCAGGAGCCCGGGGGCGGGGGGAGAGATCGGCGCGGCGTACTGGAGGAGCCAGGAAGGGCCCGGAGGGGGGATCCCCGGTCGCTGCACGGTACAGCAGCGACCGATTTGGCCTGGCAGACGGAGGAGAAGTGGCCCTTCTTCCCGCAGCTCTTATAGAGGGCGGAGCGGGCTGGGCAGCGCGGGCGAGGGTGTTTCGCGAACCCACAGAAATAGCAGCGGGGCCCCGTGGACTTGTCGGGGCATCCCGCGGCGCAGGCCTGAGGGAGGTCGGGAGCGGCGGATGGCGGTGGGGAAGCGTGCCAGGAGGCCCAGGGTGGTGCAGCGCGGCTGGGGACATAGGCGCGGGCGTTTAAATCGGCGACCTCCAGGGAGGTGGAGAGAGTCCGTGCCTCAGTTAAGCTGAGGTCGTCTTTCTCCAGCATCCGCTGGCGGATAGCGGCTGACTGCATCCCAGCCACGTAAGCATCTCTGATCAGAAGTTCCATGTGCTCCGTGGCTGAAACTTGGAGGCAGGAGCAATTCCTCCCCAGGACAGCGAGGGCCTGGTAAAATTGGTCTAATGACTCACCAGGGAGCTGTTGTCTGGTGGCCAGCAGATGTCGGGCGAATACTCTGTTGACTGGTTTAAGAAACTGTCCATTCAGCTTAAGCATGGCCGCATCGTAATCTTTTTCTTCCCTGATCATCGCGTAGGCTGCCGTGCCCACGCTGGAGTGGAGGATATGAAGCTTCTGTGCCATGGTGGGGGGCTGTTTGCAGACGCCAGGTATCCTTCGAGACATGCCAGCCAATGTTGAAAGATTTCTGAAGCGTTCTGAGTTTGCGGGCTGATGCGGAGGCATTCGGGCTTGATCCGGAGCTCCATCTTCAAAATTCTAGCTTATTAAATTGATGAACCATCAATCGAACGCGAGACGAGTTGCTGTACAAAAGTTAGGCTTTAAAAAGCTAGAAGTTAGCCCTGCAGTCGACTACAGTAAATGGACGACCGCCGGGCATTCTGGCTATTTATACCTCGATCTGGAGGCGTGGTTAACTCAGCCTCTCGACCAATCGGAGAGCCGTCACATGACTGGTCTCAACCAATCGGTCGAGAGGCACATGACCGACCAGGGCCAATGGTAAGCCGGTGTTCTGCACCAATGGCAGACAGCTATGCAAATCATACCACCACACAGTCGCACCACCATCGCCCTTGGTTGCTCACCCGCTTTTGGCTTTCTTCAAAGCGCTCTGTGTGCACGTACAATCTCGGGGGAGGGGGATGGCTGAAAACTCTCACATACCAGATTCTGCAGCATGTGTGCGACGTACTCCAAGTTGTGAGCCCTCCAACCCCTCCAGCAGACCAACTATTTGGATGTTTTGCCGAAGCTCTCAATTCTCTAACTCGTCCCCCTTATCACACTTACACAGTTACCATAATACAAAAACACCTCCATTCCCTTGAACACCTTGCAAGCCCTACTTTATACATTATTGAAGTTCTCAGACATCAAGGAAAACTCTGCTTCCACCGAGGCCAGCCTGTCCTCAAGGTCGGCAACATACCCCTCCATTTTTTTGGAGCAAAGCATCCTGAGCCTTCCACGCCCTGAGCAAAAAAATTGCCAACACCTTCGGCAAGGACCTCGGGACCGCATTCAAACGTCCGACCGGGATTTATGGGCAGTGTGGTGAATGTATAAGTACTATTAATTCACCAGTATACTGTGTTGCATTATACCATGCTATTAACCCTGTGGGCTCCATCTATGGGCCACTGTGTGGCTTCACCCACAGGGGGAGATGTGGAGCATGTCTGGGCTCCGCTCATGGCTCCGCCCCTTTCAGGAAGTATAAGAGCAGCAGACCTGCGGGACCGCCTTCAGTAATGTACCGGTCGCAGGCAGGCAAAGTTGTAAGCTGATTAAAACCACTGTTTTACTTCGACTCGAATCTCCGAGTGAATTGATGGTCGCATCAGGCAGGTAAAAGTTTCCCCGCGCGGGAGCCACCAATTACACGGCCAGTTATCGCATGGCCGCCACCCAAAGTTAATTTTTGTTTTTTTAAATTCCCTTCTCAAGGCATTTTCAATTTATATACAAAACACAGGAAACTTTCACCTTTATACACTTTCCATGATACAAAAATCCCTCCATTCCCTTGAACACCCTGCATGCCCCACTTTATGCTTATAATATAAAACAAAGATAACCCCTAACAAAACACTCCCACCACCATCAATAGCCTCTTCTGCCCAATGACATCTATCATTCATTAAAGGTGGTGATGAACAAGCTCCACTGTGAGAAGAACCCCTCCTCTGACCTTCTAATGCCAAATGTTATCTTTTTTAAATGTAAGAATTCCTCCCAAGTCACTCACTCACACTGCCACTTTGGGCAGATCTGCAGCCTATCATCCTAACAAGATCCGCCTCCGGACTATCAGGGAGGCAAAGGCCAACAGGTCAGCCTCTCGCCACACCTGCACTTCCGGATCCTCCGACACCCCAAATATCACAACCCATGGGCTCTGGGCCACCTTCACTCCTAATATATCTGCCATAACCCCCAAAAAAGCCTCCTAAAGCTCCACCAACTTCAGGCAAGACCAGAACATGTGAATATGGTTTGCTGGCCCTCTTGAACAGCGCCCATACTTATCCTCCACCTCCAGAAAAAAACGATTCATTGGTGATACTGTCATGTGCGCTCTGCGCACCACTTTGAATTAGGCTAATTTTTGCACAAGAGGAAGTTGAATTTATCCTTCGGAGGGCCTCACTCCACAGCCCGTTTCGAATATCCTCCCAGCTCCTCCGCCCTCTCTCAGGTGATCCTCGACATGCTTTGCCTTCCTTTCTCTACCGCTGCATCCAGGTGTCCCCCCAGAATGCACACCAGAGGTGGGGGCAACCAGCTGCTTACCACATCCCATGGCCTTCAATGCCCCGGCGGGTGTCCTCTGGGGCCAGAGGGCCCACCACACATGCATAGCCATGCCATCCTGACCCATGTGCTGACTGCAAGACACGGCATCATCAGAAGAGTGGAACTCGGGGGAGCTCGTGGCCACCATCCCACTCCATGGGATGGTACGGGTTGGCACCCAGCACCCCCTCCATCTGGTCGCTTCCTATAGGGCCTGGCGTTCACCTGGGGACGGAGGAGCAGCTGGTTAGAGCCTTAGCTGCCCCTGCGTCATCTGGCTCTGCCAGCTCTAGCGGCTCACCAATGTCTGCACCATAGTTTTGACACCCTCAGTGATGCTTCCCAGTGACTGGGTCATGCTCTGTAGTGCCTCAGCAATGCCCACCTATAACTGGGACAAGCTCCGCAGCACCTCGGCCATATCCATCTGAGACTGCGACATGTCTTGCAGCCTCATCAAGGTCAGCCTAAAGGGCGGTACGGAGGCTCAGTGGTTAACACTGCCACCTCATGGCACTGAGGACCCAGGTTCGTTCCCGGCCCCGGGTCACTGTCGATGTGGAGTTTACACATTCTTCCCGTGTCTGCATGGGTCTCACCCCCACAACCCAAAGATATGCAGGATAGGTGGATTGGCCACGCTAAATTGTCCCTTAATTGGAAAAAAAACAGAATTAAATTGGGTACTCTAAATTTAAAAAAAATCAAGGTCAGCCTAGTACTGGTCATGTCCCCCAGTGAGTTGGACATTCTGCTGAGGCCCTCAGCCATGGCCGTCACCAACTGAGCCACGCCTTGGACACCTCCACTAACCTGACGTTGTGCACCAGGCTCTCCACTGTGGTCGCCACCCTAGCAATGTTGCCTCGTTGCCACGCATTGCCAGCAATATCTCCTGCGCCCATAGCCTCTTGGACTCCTCCAATAGTTATGGACCTGCTGGAGTATCACTGACATCTCCCTCTGAATATCCCGGTCGCTCAAAAACCTCTGCATCAGCTTCGGGGTAGCCTGGTCCATAGGCTCAGCATCTGGCTGGGTCCCAGCTGGGTCCTGGGATCCGGCAGTTCTCCGACTGCTGTCTCGCCTGGGCGTTACTGACTCCACCTCATGTGCATCAGAGACTGTGTGGTGCTCACCAGAATGTAACCGAAAAGCCTGACCACGAACGTTGCACCAATTAGTGGTGTGTGTCCCTGCGCTGGTGGATGGTGGGGATGATAGTTGTGAGTCATCGGTTGTGGCATCCTCAAGAGCTCTCCTCTGAGGTGGTCTCATGGGAGGCAGGGGAGGGGGCCACAGTCGATTGGAAGACCTGCGGGAGAATTAACATGTGGTCAGTGGAGAAATGGGTCAGTGTACATGGCATCAACAACTCACGTTTGACTGGTCCCCTGGGTGACGCCCGGTGTATACTCAACTCTGCGGCGTGCGGCGACCTCCGCATTGGTGACCACTCTATCCTTGGCCACTCCAGTCACCTCCAGGCCCCTTTCCTCAAAAGGTTGTGAGGATTCATATGTCCGGCACCTCTCCACCAGTCAGGTCCTCTCCCAGCCATTGTGGCGCAGAGCGCGTCGATAGCTGCACATGCAGTTCCAGATGGGTGGGGGAGTGAGGATTGGGGGGGCGGGTCACATGGGGGTGAGGGGTGTAAACTCACGCATGCGGCCGGTAGGTCGTTGACCTCATTGCAGCACTGGGTTTCGGTTCTCCTGGTCACACTTCCCAAGCGGACAGTCGCTGCCATTTCACCCTTGGTGGTTCTGGCTGCCCTGTGACTCACCCTCCAGGAGCCCCGGGGGAACAGCACATCCTTTCTAGCCTCGACTGAATCTAGGAGCCTTCCCAGGTCCTTGTCTCCAAACCTTGGGGCCGCTCGTCTTGGTGTCACGACTGCGAGCTGAGTGGGACTGGCTGTGCAAGTGCAAGTGTTGCTCGACCTTGTTAGCGAGTGCGGTCCTGGCAAAATCGGCTGGCAAGCCTTCATTTGCACGTGAAGCCCATGAGGCCTCATTAAGTGGACCAATTAGTGTTGTATTGCGTTGCTGGGCGGAGCACCGGACAACTCGCGGCAGTTCCCGCTTTCTACCACACGTAGAAATCTTTCTGGAGAATTGTGCCCTAGGAGTTTGGTGCGTGGATAATTCCAGACATAAACTTGTACTCTATAATTACATGACAATGGGTATTTTAAACATTATTTTCACACGCTGCTCATATTTTCAGCAAGATTCCCATAGATGTTCATCTATTTATGAGAGAATAGAAGGTTTGGACTTCAAATTTCTTAGCAATCAATGCCTGGTGGGGTAATCAAGTAAAGTGAACTATTTTATGTCCACTTAATTGTCTACGAAATAAAATGCCATGTTACTATTTATTCGACACAGAGCAACAACTCGACATAAACTCTGAATCCTTTCAGAAGGGTTAACTCAAATATGCTTTTAGAGAACTGTGATCACGGCATTTAAACAGAAGATACATTTTTTCTTGCTCTTTTGTGGGTTTCTAGGTAGAAATTTGAAGAATTGTGCCAAAATAGTAAAATATTTTCCAAAAGCTTAGATCCAGATCAAACTAATAACATTTCAACAATTTATGCTTCCATTGAAAATGCAAACTGATGCCATACCTTTCGAACATAAGATACTGCATCTTCTTCAGTGTATACTTCAGCACTCACACCACCTCTTCTGTGCCTGGCTTTTACAACTGGATTTGGAGGTGGTGGTGATATCTCATCATCATGAGAGTCTGACTGAGAATTGGACTTCTGGCGAGCCAAGATTTGTTTACATTCTTCCTATAATTAGACAAGAAAAGGGTGTTTACATATATGTGGAAGAACATGTATTTTACCTAACTATATTAAAAATAGTGTTAGTATGAAGTTTCTCACGTTCCCAAAGTATAATTTTTTTTTGTAAAATATTTTATTAAGGCATTTGTGATTCCAAAGTAGAAATTTAGATGACTGTTTAATACTAAATAATAAAATATCACATCATAAAGAATTTGCACTATACCCTCAATACCGCCTCAACATCCTTCCTATAGTGTGGAGTAAAAAACTGCACAATGTTCAAACAGATGTATTAGAAATAACGAAAAGAAAGACTTGCTTTATACAGTACCTTTCCCAATCTCAGTCCATCCCAAAGTACTTAGCAACCAATTACTGTCAGTACCAATTGAACTGTAGTCACTGATTTACAGTCGACAAGTCAGCAGCCACTTTTCATACAGTAAGCTGCAACAAGGTGTTGGCCAAGCAATTATTGCTGGTCAGGACATTTGGCTAGCTACCCTACTCAACTCCGAATAGTACCATGGGTAGACTGGACCAGAGTTTAATGCCTCATCCAAAGGATAACCCCCTGATAGCAGTGCTGCATTCCCTAAGCACTACAGCTGTGTCCATCTTAGATTAGATCAAGTCTCTGGAATGGGTCTTGAAACCACAAACTTCCAACTCACAGGCAAAAGTGCAACAACTGAGCCACATCAGAGACCAAAGGTTCGATTGGGTGAAATGGAGGTATTTATTTGAGATCTTGGGTAGGTTTGGGTTTGGCCCGAAGTTTGTGGCGTGGGTGTGCATGTTATACGTAGCTCCGGTGGCATGTGTAGTTACGAATGGAACGAGTTCATGGAGTTTTGGGCTGCACCGAGGTATGAGACAGGGCTCTCTGCTGTCGCCATTGTTGTTCATCCTAGCAACTGAGCCCATGGCGATGGCCCTTATGGGGTCAGGGGAGTGAGTGGGGATTGTGAGGGGCAGCAGGGAGCACCGGATGTCATTGTACATTGACAATCTGCTGTTGTTTGTGTCGGACCCGCTGGAGAGTATGGGTAGGATCATGGGAACATTGGAGAGGTTTGGGGCCTTCTCTGGGTATAAGTTGAACGTCGAGAAGATCTAGGAGTTTTGGGTGAATGCGGTGGGGGCTGGGGCCAATTTGGGGATGTTGCCATTTAAGTAGCTAGGTTAAGTTCAGATACTTGGGGATCCAGGTGACGAGGGAATGGGCTACAATGCACAAGTGGAATTCGACAATGTTGATGGAGGTATATGGGGGGAGTTTAAGAGATAGGACACACTACACCTGACACTGGCAGGGAGGGTGAAGGTTGTGAAACTGAACGTGCTGCCAAAGTTCCTGTCTGTTTTTCAGACCCTCCCGATCTTTCTCCCGAAGGCCTTCTTTTCAAAATTGGTGAAGGTGATTGTGGTGAATGTAACTTGGTAATTCACACTGTATCTTTGTAAGCGCAGTAGCGTTATCCGACCACTAGGGGGAGTAGCTCTGGGAATGCTCAGGAGTTTGTACAGGACTCCACCCTTGGCTCCGCCCACGACTCCTCCCCCTTGTGCTGCTGTATAAATACCCTTGTCCGGAGTCAGCGTGCAGTTCACCGAGAGTTCAACAACGGGTAACAGGCTGGCTCTGTAGTAAGTAGATTAAAACCACTGTTCATATCGGAAAGCACGTGTCTGGTGAATTGATGGTTCCATCAGTGATCCCGGAGTTTGTGTGGACCGGGAAGGTGCAGAGGGTAATGGGTCCCGAACCTGTTACACTATTATTGGGCAGCGAACGTGGAGAAGGTGGGGCAATGGTTCTTGGTAGGGGCGGGGTGGCGGAGGGCGTAGGTGAGGCAATGTTATTGGGGGGGGGGGGGGAAGCCTAGGATGGGGGAGCAGTCTTGTAGGTGAACCATAAGTTTAAGCCGGGGTAGATGGATGGGAAGTGGAGTGGGGTAGGCCTGGAGAGGGTGAGGGACTTGTATCAGGAAGGGTAGTTTGTGGGATTGGATGAGTTGCAGAAGAGGTTTGGGTTGCCGAGGGGGAGTGAATTTAGGTATATGGAGGTGCAGGGCTTCACAAGGATTGAAGGTAGTTTCCCAGGTTGCCGGGGTATACCCTATTGGACGAATTGCTGCTCCCAGACGAGTCGGGAAAGGGTAGGTTTGGGGATATATATATATATATGGGGGAGCAGGGGAGGTGAGCAAGTGGTGAGGATCAAGTGCTAGTGGGACAAGGGTGGTGAATCGGCGGCATGGTAGCGCAGTGGTTAGCACTGTTGCTTCACAGCACCAGGGTCCCAGGTTTGATTCCCAGCTTGGGTCACTGTGCGGAGTCTGCACGTTCTCCCCGTGTCTGCGTGGGTTTCCTCTGGGTGCTCCGGTTTCCTCCCACAAATCCCGAAAGACATGCTGTTAAGTAATTCTGAATTCTCACTCCGTGTACCCGAACAGGCGCCAGAGTATGGCGACTAGGGGCTTTTCACGGTAACTTCATTGCAGCGTTAATGTAAGCCTACTTGTGACAATAAAGATTTTTATTATTAAATAGATAATATTTATTATTATGTCTGGGGTCTGTAGTGTGAGGCAGTGCATAGGGTGAATTCAACCTCCTATTATGCGCAGATAAGCATGATTCAGTTGAAGGTAATGCACAGGATGCAAATGATTCAGGCTAGGATGAGAGGGTTCTTTCAAGGGGTGGCCGATGAGTGCAGGAAGTGCAGACGAGGGCCGGCGAAACATGCGCACATGTTCTGGGGCTGTGAGAAGCTGGAGGGGTACTAGGAAATGGTTGTCCAAAATTGTGGGGGGGGGGTGGTCAGGGCGGATCTAATGGTGGCGATCTTTGGGATAGCGAGAATGCCAGAGCTGATGGAGGGGAAGAGAGCTGATTTGTGGCCTTTGCTTCCCTAATTGCCCGGCGAAGGATCTTGCTGAATTGGAGATCGGATACGCCGTTGGAGTTGGCAGCCTGGTTAGGGGACCTGCATGATTTCTACGGTTGGAGAAGATCAAATTTGAGTTGAGGTGGTCGGAAGAGGGCTTCAAGACATGGTGGGACATGACAATGTTTGAGGAACTGTTCATCGTGGGGGATGGGGGGGTAAGCTGTAAAAAGGAGTAAAAATTGTACAAACTGGATTGTGAGGTTGTTGAGTATGTTACTGATTTTAACACTTGTTTGTAATAAAATCCATTTTTTAAAAACTGTAACTGAGTGGTTTTCCAATTAGTTAATATTCAGGCCATCTAGATTCAGCATTAAAGCTCGTATTTTAAATCAGCAGTATTCAATTATCTTTAAAAAAACCTTATTATTGACTCCTGAATTTATGGTTAAAACTGCCTGCTTTCTACACTTTTAACTCACACGTAGCTGAAATATTTGTCGGAGTTGTGAGAAAGGGGTTCTGTTATGTTTAGATGATTCCCCCCAAACAATCATCAAACAAAGCATGTGGCATTTTTGCCCAGAGCTCACTGCAGAATACATCTCATCATCCACTTGCTATGACAATGACACATTCTTTCCAACTAGAAATATGTGACAGTGAGCTCAATGATTAAAAATTCCTCATTTGCTTTCTAAAAATCTTCATGTTATCTGGAGCAATGCGAATATCAGTTGCAATCCAAGTGTAACTTCAGATGTGCACTGTTTAACAGTTTTAATAATGGAGGTCAATAACAGGTATTCACTGAACAGCACACACATTTACCTGAACAAACTATAACCATAATGGTTTTCAATTTGTTGAAATAATTGAGTAATGCTCACAGGGCAGTAACACATATTTGCTACACAAAAGTATGATTTCTATTTCCTTGCAACCATGTACATTATTTAATTGCAATTCCACAATTCCAATAAAGATCTTTTATTTGTTACAATCATGCTTCCCTCAAAGTGGGATTGAACCAATTTTTAACTCTAATTTCAAGGCAGTGGATATGCATAACCTCTTTAAGCTTATTAAAAAGCAACTCATTTTTACTAATTTTTCTGAGAAGCTTATACTTCACACTATTGACCTGAATCGGGCCTTTTGAATTTTGCAGGAAAAAAATGACATCAAAATAGATATCTCTCGGCCCTACGGTGGCGGCGATAACGTAGGAAGCCGCACATTTGGGAGCTCCAGTTTAAAACGGACTTAAAACGGAATTTTTTCGACGTCTCCCGGTGGGAGAAGGTGTGCTGATCAACTTTCTCCGTATTTCATGACTCGAACTCGGAGTGGAAAGGGGGAAAAAACGGCAGCAGCTCCCCAGACAAAATGGGGGAAGGAATCCAAGATGGCGGCAGGCGGAGCATCAGAGGAGTGGAAGCAGTGGGCCCAGGAGCAGCAAGCTGCTCTCCTGCGCTGTTTTACAGATTTCAAGGCTGAGGTACTGAGCTCTCTGTAGGAAACGAACAAAAGGCTCTCGGAGATTCAGACGACCCAGGGTGCTGCCATCAAGGCGTTGCAGACGCAGGCCACTGAATGAGAGGAGGAGGCCGTGGTCCTCGTGAGTAAGGTGGAGGGGCACGAGGCACTCCCCAAGAAGTGGCAGGACCGCTTCGAGGAGCTTGATCACCGCATGAGGCGGAAAAATCTGCGGATCTTGGGCCTTGCGGAGGGGTCGGACCTGACCACCTACGTGGCTACGATGCTGAACTCGCTAGTGGGGGCCGGATTTTTCCATCTGCCCCTGGAGCTGAAGGGAGCCCACAGGGTACTGGCCAGGAGGCCCAAGGAGAATGAACCCCCGTGTGCGGTGCTACTGAGGTTCCACCGGTTCAGTGATCGGGAGTGTGTGCTGCGCTGGGCCAAGAAGGTGAAGAGCAGCAATTGGGAGAATGGGGTAGTACGGATCTACCAGGATTGGAGTGCGGAGGTGGCTAAGCGGCGGTCCGGGTTTAATCGGACGAAAGAGGTGCTCTACAAGAAGAAGATAAAGTTTGGAATGTTGCAGCCTGCGCGCCTGTCGGTAACTTATTTGGACCGGCATTATTACTTTGATTCCCCGGAGGAGGCGTGGGCCTTCGTGCGGACGGAGAAACTGGACTCGAACTAGGGGTTGGGGGTTGCGGGGTCGATTGTAATACTTTATTGCTGGTTTCTGCTGTTGCTGTGTTCTCTTTTTCTGTACTTTTGTAATTTTGATACGGTTATTTATTGGGGTGTTGTTCTGTTTTTTGTTGGGGGGCATTGTTTGAGTTTTGTATCTTGCGGGGAGGATTGGGGGGGTTTGTTGTATTCTACATCGGGTTGGGGGTATGGAGTGGGGCTGGTATTTGGGAGCTGCGTCAGAAGGGTGTGGTGGGGCAGTGCGAAAGCGCGGGCTTTCCTCTGGTTTCCCGCATTGCGGGGCTGGGAGGTGGAGACGATGACGGGGGGGGGCTTAACTGGTTCTTCCCCGCGCTGGAGCGGTGCCTGGAGGAGGGATAGGATGGGGGATGATCCCACTTTGGGAGGGGTCGGGTTTTTGGCGGGAGTTTCCGGGGTCAGCAGAAGTTAGCTGACCCACAGAAGTACAATGGAGGACGGCTCGCGGCTAGGAGGGTTCCTAGCCTGGGGGTGGAGGGAGGGGGGGGGAAAAGGGGAATACCGGGTTGCTGCTGGCAGGGGGGACAGAGGTGAGGTGTTGTCGCTGTGGGGACTGGGTCGGGCTGGGGGTGCTGGCCTGGGGCGGGCAGTCGACGGGCTATGGCTAGTCGACGGGAGAGAGGGGCGGGACGCCCTCGGATCCGGTTGGTCACCTGTAATGCGAGAGGATTGAATGGGCCGGTGAAGCGGTCGAGGGTACTTGCTCATCTGAGGGGGCTAAAGGCAGATGTGGCAATGCTTCAGGAGACCCACCTGAAGGTGGCGGACCAGGTCCGTCTGAGGAAGGGGTGGGTGGGGCAGGTTTTCCACTCTGGGTTGGATGTGAAAAACCGGGGAGTGGCGATTCTGGTAGGGAAAATGTGTCGTTTGAGGCATCTGAGGTGGTGGCGGATAAGGGGGGTAGGTATGTTATGGTTAGGGGCAGGCTACAAGGAGAGAAGGTGGTACTTGCCAGTGTGTATGCCCCAAATTGGGACGATGCGGGCTTTATGAGGCGTATGCTGGGACGGGTCCCGACTCTAAAGGCTGGAGGTCTGATCATTGGGGGGGGGGGGGACTTCAATACGGTGATGGATCCTTCACTGGATCGGTCCAGCTCTAGGACGGGTAGGAGGCCGGCGGCGGCCAAGGTACTGAGAGGGTTTATGGACCAGATGGGAGGGGTGGATCCATGGAGGTTTGTGAGGCCGAGGGCACGGGAGTACTCTTTCTTCTCCCACGTACATAGGGTCTATTCTCGGATAGACTTCTTCGTGGTGAGTAGGGGACTGATTCCGAGAGTGGAGGAGGCCGAATATTCGGCCATTGCAATCTCCGACCACGCTCCGCATTGGATAGAGTTGGAGATGGGGGAGGTCCGGGACCAGCGCACGTTGTGGCGGTTGGATGTGGGGTTGTTGGCGGAGGAGGAGGTCTGTAGGAGGGTCCGTTCAAGTATTGAGGGGTACCTCGAGGTGAATGATACGGGGCAGGTCCAGGTGGGGATGGTCTGGGAAGCCCTGAAGGCAGTGATTCGTGGGGAGCTGATATCCATCCGGGCACACAGGGAGAGGAGCGAGAGGAGTGAGAGGGATAGACTGGTGGGAAAGATGCTGGAGGTAGACAGGAGGTACACAGAGGCACCAGAGGAGGGACTGTTGGGGGAGAGGCGCAGCCTACAGGCTAAATTTGCTTTGCTGACCACTAGAAAGGCGGAGGCACAGTGGAGGAAGGCACAACGGCAGTGTACGAACATGGTGAAAAGGCGAGTAGGATGCTGGCTCATCAGCTCCGCAAGCGGGATGCGGCTAAGGAAATTGCTGGAGTGAGAGACAAGAGTGGGAATGTGGTGCAGAAGGGGGTAGAGGTGAATGAGGTCTTCAAAGATTTTTACGGGGAACTGTACCGGTCGGAGCCAACGGTGGAGAGGAGGGGAATGGAGAGGTTCCTCGATGGGCTTTCTTTCCCGAAGGTGCAGGAGGAGCAGGTGGAGGGGTTGGGGACGCCGATTGAGCTGGAGGAGGTAGTTAAGGGGATCGGGCAGATGCAGTCAGGGAAAGCGCCGGGGCCGGATGGGTTCCCGGTGGAATTTTATAAAAGGTTTGTGGACCTAGTGGTGGTGCGGACACTTAATGAAGCGTGGGAAGGTGGGACTTTGCCCCCGACGATGTCGCGGGCGCTGATTTTGTTAATCTTAAAGAGGGACAAGGACCCCCAGCAGTGTGGTTCATACAGGCCCATGTCTCTCCTTAATGTGGATGCCAAGGTGCTGGCAAAAATCCTGGCCACCAGGATAGAGGACTGTGTGCCAGGGGTTGTACACGAGGACCAGACAGGGTTTGTGAAGGGAAGGCAGCTGAACACGAATGTGCGGAGATTGTTGAATGTCATCATGATGCCGGCGATTGAGGGAGAGGCTGAGATAATGGTGGCGCTGGATGCGGAGAAGGCCTTCGATAGAGTGGAGTGGGGGTACTTATGGGAGGTGTTGGGGAGGTTTGGATTTGGTGAAGGGTTTATTAGATGGGTGAGGCTGCTATATGAGGCCCCGATAGCGTGTGTGGCCATGAATGGGAGGAGGTCGGAGTACTTCCGGCTTTACAGAGGGACCAGGCAGGGTTGCCCCCTGTCCCCCTTGTTGTTTGCATTGGCAATCGAGCCATTGGCGATGGCGTTGAGGGATTCAGGGAGGTGGAGAGGTTTGGTGCGAGGTGGGGAGGAAGATAGGGCGTCGTTGTATGCCGATGACCTTTTACTGTATGTGGTGGACCCGGTGGGAGGGATGCCGGGGGTGATGGAGCTGCTAGCTGAGTTTGGGACCTTTTCAGGCTATAAACTAAATTTAGGCAAGAGTGAGGTGTTTGTGGTGCACCCTGGAGACCAGGAGGAAGGAATTAGTAGACTCCCGCTTAGGCGAGCAGGGGAGAGTTTTAGGTACCTGGGGTGCAGGTGGCCAGGGACTGGGGGACTCTTCACAAACATAATTTCACCAGGCTTGTAGATCAGATGGAGGAGGAGTTCAAGAGGTGGGACATGCTGCCATTGTCGTTGGCGGGGAGGGTGCAGTCCGTCAAAATGACAGTGCTTCCGAGGTTCTTGTTCCTCTTTCAGTGCCTGCCCATCTTCATCCCCAGGACCTTCTTTAGGAGAGTGACTAACAGTATCTTGAGCTGTGTGTGGGCACATGGGACTCCGAGAGTGAAGAGGGTTTTCCTGGAGCGAGGGAGGGATAGAGGCGGGCTGGTGCTGCCCAACCTTTTGGGGTACTATTGGGCGGCCAATGTGTCAATGGTGCGTAAATGGGTGATGGAGGGGGGAGGGGAGTGGAAAAGAATGGAGATGGCGTCTTGTAGAGGTACGAGCCTGGGTGCCATGGTAACGGCGCCATTGCCGCTCTCTCCTAAGAGGTATACCACGAGCCCGGTGGTGGCGGCGACCCTAAGAATCTGGGGACAGTGGAGACGGCATAGGGGGAAACGGGGCTCGATGGAGGCTCCATTGGGTGGAAATCATCGGTTCATCCCGGGGAACAATGATGGGGGATTTAGGGGGTGGCAAAGGGTGGGCATCAGTAAATTGTTTATTGGCGGGAGGTTTGCGGGCCTGGGGGAACTGGAAGATAAATTTGGGCTCCCCCAAGGGAACATGTTCAGATACTTGCAGGTAAAGGCGTCAGGTAGAGGAGTTCCCTTTGCTGCCCTCGCGGAGGGCGATGGACAGAGTGCTTTCGGGGGTGTGGGTCGGAGAGGGGAAGGTGTCTGACATTTATAAGGTAATGCAGGAGGTGGAGGAGTCGTCAGTGGAGGAGCTGAAGGCTAAATGGGAGGGGGAACTTGGGGAGCAGATAGAGGACGGGACTTGGGCGGATGCCTTGGAGAGAGTCAACTCTTCCTCTTCATGTGCGAGGCTTAGTCTCATCCAATTTAAGGTGCTGCACCGGGCCCACATGTCCGGGACTAGGATGAGTAGGTTATTTGGGGGTGAGGACAGGTGGACCAGATGTTCGGGGGGGTGTTCTACGGTTATGTAACTTAACATTGTGTTAATTTAAGTTGTTGTTAATATGTTGTGTTGTTCATTGAGGAGGGGCGAAGGTTTATGATTGCTATCAGTATTGTTATTGTTGGTATTTTATTATGGTTCGATGTTGTTGTACAAATTCAAAATTTTTCAATAAAAATTATTTTAAAAAAAAGATATCTCTCAGATGCCTTAAAAAAGAGAATTTGCATTTTTACATTACTTTGCTTGACCTCATGACATAGCACAGTGTTTTGCAGCTAATGAAGTACTTTGAAGTATATATAACTCCTTTAACATAATAAACCATCACAAAGTACTTCATAGAACATTACAAAACAAAGGATAATACTGAGCCACATAAAACAATAGACAAGATAGCCAAAAGCTTGAACAAAGAGGTAGGTTTTCAGGAGGGACGTGAAGGAGGAAAGCAAAGTTGTGAGGTGAAAAGTGTAGAGTGCAAATGGCAGAGCTTGAGGCCTAGGCAACTGAAGGCACGGCCACCAACGTTGAAGCAATTATAATTGGGGATGCACAAGGAGCCAGAATTAAGGGAGCACAGATATCTCAGAGTGCTGTGGGGCTGGAGAAAGTTAAAGAGATAAGGAAGGGCAAGATCTTGGAGGGAGTTGAAAACAAGAAAGACAAAATTAAATTCAAGATGCTGCTTGACCAAAGCAATGAAACTCAAAGAGTACAGACATGATAGCAGAATTGGACTTGCTGCAAGTTAAGACACCAGAAGTAGACTTTTGGATAGCCTCAAATTTATCAAGGGTGAAATGTGGGAGACCCAGCCAGTAGTGCACTGGAGTAGTTCAGTGTGGAGGTAATGAAGGCATTAATGAGGGTTTCAGCAGCAGGTACGTAGGTGATAATGGCAGATTTAAAAGGAGATAGAGGCAACACCTGACAAAAGAACTGTTTACAATATTGGCTAACATGGGGTCAGGAGGGGGAAGTTGGGAGATCAGCAGCTTAATGGGAATAGAAGGTGCGTCTTATGAACAAGATTGGTTCAGAGAGGCAGAGAGGGCATATGGGGAAATTAGAGAATAACTAGAGAAAGATGCAGGTTCAGGGCAAGGATGGGGAGGGAGGCTGCTCAGCATTAACAGAAGTTAATGATAAAGAAGTATATGAGCTTCTTGCCCTTGTTGTCGGAAGCGGGGACAGAGGGGAAGGTGTTTAAGAAGATGGTTTACAGCAAAGAAGCCAGGGGTTAAGAAGTATAGTAGCCAAGCTCCCCCAAACAGCAATGAAGAAAATAGCCATGTTTCAATATATGTCAAAGTGAGGATGATAGATGACTTATTTTTCAACTTTGAAATTCTGCATTGTGTGCACTTTCCTTTGTCATGGGGTGGCCTGGGCATTTCGAATTGACAATAATAACTTGGGAAAATCTTGTACAAAGCATAGATAACAGTTTCAAATCTAGCATCAAATGTTCTTCTGCTGCTTTCCCTACTGCAAAAGAGGAATGTTTTTAAAATGTAAATGTCTAAAGTGCACAAAAGAAGCCAGACAGACAATTGCCATGGTATTACACTGGGATGAACTGAGCAGAGGTCAAGTGGATGGTAAAAAACTGTAAGGGAGAAGTCATCTCAGGGTGCTCATATGTATGTTTAGAGTTACATAGCTGAAAGCAGGTTGCTCAACACCTCCAAGTCACAGTTCACATGGGGGGTGGTGCCACTGTTAAAGATTCCTAGACTAAGAAAAAATAATATGCAATCTTAAAACCAGAATGTGGAGCTGTGCAATATTACTTCACCCCATTAAGTAAATTACCAGGGAGCAATAGTTCAGTTAATGTCAAGCTACCTATAAATAACAAAACCTTATTTCTTCTTCAGGAAAAAATAATTTCTAAATATTTTGCTGAAACTGATATGTAATCATGACACAATAATGATAAAATGTTAATTGATTAATGACAACGTTCGTATATATTCAAGTTCTTTTTGTCCATTTCTTTCAGGGTAATCTGCAATAGTATAACCTTATGACAAATACAACCTTTGTAGTTCCTTAAGTATATGGAATAAGAATGCCATATTTGATTAAATTGTTGTGACACAGAAAAACTACACCATCAGTGCATTATTGAAGTTGGCATGCTGTCATAGATCTCTAACTCATATGTTTAGGAAGAGTACAGAGTTAATGAGTACTACAGTCTCAAATTTACCCTGACTTGCTAATAATTGCTATGTTAACAACCAATTTAAGTTTCATTCAGACAAGGACCAATTCTCTGCAAACAAAAGGAATATGTTCAAGCCCTGTGCCTTTTTTGAATTACTGGGAGCTTGGGAAGCCTATAGTTCCCTGTCATTTCTTTGATGGCAACGCCTAAACCAGTCACAGTCAACTTGGCAACCATTAAGTACCCTTTTCTCCTGGAGCATAAATTGTTGATTGTTTGAAATTTGGAATTTTTGTATTTATCCTGATGAGTGGAAGTTGAAAAGTTTCAACAACATGGTGATTGAGTGTTAGATCAGCAATATTATGATAAAATTAACTTTTAGCAAGTTAGTTAAGCTAAAGACAGATGTTTAACAGAGCTTAACGGGCTACATCTTAGGATCCTGAGGGAAGCAAGGGAGAATATTGCAATATTCTTAGAAAGCATATTTCAGGGGTGGCATGGTAATGTAGTGGTTAGCACTGCTGCCTCACTGCGCTGAGGATCCGGGTTCGATCCCGGCCCCGAGTCACTGTCCATGTGGAGTTTGCACATTCTCCCATGTCTGCGTGGGTCTCATTCCCACAACCCAAAAAGATGTGCAGGGTGCGTGAATTGGCCATGATAAATTGCCCCTTAATTGGAAAGAAAATAATTGAGTACTCTAAATGTATTTAAAAAAGAAATCATATTTCAGGACTTGAATGAAGATGTATGCCAGAAAACTGGAGAGTAGGCCATTTAGGAGAGTACAGTGGTTCATACTTAGAAAGAGACTGAGCTAATCCAGGTAATTACAGACACGTAACTTCAACCTTTATTGCAGTTTGAGCCTTTAATTATCACATATATAAATAAAAGAGAAAATAGTTAGAGAAGCCAGAAAAGGTTTCAAAAGGGTCAATCATGTTTGATATAAACAGTATTATACTAAGATTTTCTAAACCTATCCCCTCATAGTGCATCAAAGCATCTCCACATTGTCCTTCATCTGCCATGTTTCTGCCCATTTTACAACACAGCAGCACAAGAATTAAGAGCAGGCCATTCGGTCCATCGTGCCTGCTCCATTATTTGATAAGATCACAGTTGACTCTACTTTCCTGCCAGTACCCCTGGCAGTGGCATGGTGGCAGCATGCTGATTCACAATGCCAGGGACCCAGGTTCAATTCCGGCCTTGGGTGACTGTGTGGAGTTTTCTCCAGGTGCTCTAGTTTGCTCCCACAGTCCAGAGATGCGCAGGTTAGGTGGGGTTACGGGGATTGGGTGGAGGAGTGGACCAAGGTAGAGTGCTCTTTTAAAGGGCGGTGCAGTCTTGATGGGCTGAAAGCTTCTGTAGCAATGCTATCTCCAACTCTTTGACTCCCTTGTTGATCAAAAATCCATCAAATTCAGCCTTGAATATGTTGAATAATCCAGCCTTCACTTCTCTCTTGGGAATAGAATTTCAGACTAATGACTCTCAGAGAAAATTCTCCTAATCTCATTTTAAACGAGAGACCCCTTATTTTTAAACTGTCCCCCTGATTCTCGACTCCCCCACAAACATCTTCTTAGTGTGTTTCAATAAGATCATCCATCATTCTTCTAAACATGCTCAACCTTTCCTCATAAAGGTTTGTTCCAGGAATCAATCGGTTAAACCCTCTCTGAATGCTTCCAATGCATTTATATCCTTCCTTAGGTAAGGAGACCAACCCATACACAAGTGTTCCAGATGCAAGTTGAGTGAGGTCGTATACAGGTGTATCAACATTTTTCTACTTTTGTACTCTATTCCCCTTGCAATAATGGCAACATCCTATTCCATTTGCCTTCCTCATCACTTGCTCTATCTGCATACTAACTTTTTGGATTCATGTACCAATCCCCCTATACTGTAGAGTTCTGCAGTCACTCTCCATTTAAATAATATATTCCTCTTTATTATTCCGGCCAAGATGGATCAATTCATATTTTACCATATCATATCTATCTGCCAACGGTTTTGCCCACTCACTTAACCTATCTAAATCCCTTTACAAATTCTTAATGTCCTCTTTGCAACTTATTTTCCTTACACGCTTTGCATTGTCAGCAAATTTAAATGCCAAACATTCAGTCCCTTCATCCAAGTCATTGATAGAAATTCTAAATAGTTGAGGCTCCCAGGATAGATCTGTGTACGATTCCATTAGTTACAGTTTGCCAATTTGAAACTGACCCATTTATCTCTACTCTATTTCCCGTTAGTTAACCAATCCTCTACATTTGCTCATACATTACCCCCTACATTCTTATTTTCTGCAGTAACCTTTGATTTTGCACCCCATCTGGAAATCCAAGGACACCACATCCGCAGGTTACCTTTTATCAACCTTGCTTGTTACTTCCACAAAGAACTCTAATAGATTAGTCAAACACTATTTTCCTTTCACAAAATCATGTTGATTTTGCCTGATTGTGTTATGATTTCTTAAATGTCCTGCTGCTACTTCCCTAATAATCGATTCTAGCATTTTCCCATGACAGATGTTACGTTAACTGGTCTATAGTTTCATGCTTTCTGTCTTCCTCCTTTCCTGAATGGAGGTGTTACATTTATGATTTTCCAATCTACTGGCACATTTCCAGAATCTGGGGAATGTTGGAAGATCACAACCAATTCATATATTAACTCTGCAGCCATGGACTTCCGGTGATGGGGATTTGCTGAGCAATCGCAAATCAGGTGGCTCTCTTCTGAAAGACAGTGAGTAATAGGCACCTTTAACCGAATTTAGCCCACAAAATCTGATTAAAACATCCCCTCACCCTTAACAACAAGAAATACAGCATGGATGCCAGGAAGCAGCAGTTCAAGAGGCTGCAGAGACACCAAAAACTGTGGCATGGGACAGGAACGGCAAGCAAGATCAGCAGATCCATGAGGTGAGGGGGTCCCCAGCCATTCCCGAGAGAGGGAGATCGGCGACCTGAAAAATGAGCCCTCCCCTGTCCACCTGAAGGAGATGAGAGACAATATTAAGGCCGAAATGAAGGCAGCAGTGAAGGTGACAGTGGTGGAGACACTGGCCACCATGCAGGTGGTCCTCGACAGTATGGAAAGGATACTGGAGGCCCAGGGAGCACAATAAAAGAGCTGGAGAAAGCCTCGAGGGACCAGAGCGACCAAATCATCACTCTGGAGGCCAAAATTAAGAGGTTGGTGGCGACCCAGGGGAGACTGAAAGGAAAGGTGATAGGCCAAGAAAATCAGTTGAGGTGACAGAACATCGGAATAGTGGGCCCGCCAGAAGAAATAGAGGGCAGAGACCCGACTACATGGCCCAAATGCTAGGTAACCTGGTGGGGAGAGATAGGTTCTCCAAGTCGACAAATATCGACAGGGCTCACCGATCGCTCCGGCCGAAACCCAAGTCGGGGGAGCACCCGAGAGCGGTCATTGCCAAGTTGCACAGATACCTGGAACAGGAAAGGATCCTTCGCTGGGCCAGGCAAATGAAGGCTTGCAGCTGGCATGGATGCAAAATCAGAGTTGCCTTGCTCTGGGTAACATACCAGGGCAAGGAACATTACTTCACTGTCCCTGCAGAAGTGGACGAGTTTCTCCAAAAGAACGGTCTAGACAGACAGCGATAAAGATGGCATAGAGGAGGCAAGAGAAGAACCAATGAACAATTTTGCAAGGGATTACATCGTCTCATTATGGATCGGGGAATCAGTTCTTAGAAAGGAGGAGGCGAGTGCAGCAGATGATAGGAGACAGTGAGGAGGAGATAAAGCGGGTACCAATAGAGCAAGCATAAGAGGGGATCAGACCGACCCTAGGAGGGGGGGGGGCACCACACTCGTGGGAAAGCTAGTGCCAGAAGGTTTCAGTGAGGGGGTGAGGGGGTGGGCCACGCGCATTTCCCACCAGGGAGAGCGCGCCTCCAGGGCACAACACCAAGGTGGAGAATGCAGAGGGATAAACAGAAAGGGAGGATTGGGGGGGTTATCGACATGGGAACAAAATGACAGGTGATTGGGAGGGGGGGGGGGGGGGTTAAGGGCTCTAGACTGGCTTTAGCAGGTCACTCTCAGAAACGTGGAACAAGATGGCACCGCAAGTAGCCACTTTGGAAGGTCCCTGAAGAAAGGGAAACCCTGGAGTGCAGAGGCTCACCCATGTGATGAATGGTATCAGTAACTGCTGTAACTGTACGTTGCCTTTAATACATTGGCCCTTTAAGACTGGGCTTGGAACCCTGGGGGACTCCGCCTCTGGCTCCGGCCCCAGGAAACAGTATACAAGATGAGGCTCACCCGGCAGCATGTGGTGAGCACACTTCTCGGCAGCTGTTCAGTTCTCTGATGATTAAAGCCTTTGAATTGCCAATCTTCTCTCCTGTGTCATAATTGAGGGTATCTCAACCCACAAAGCGTACACACAGCTGGCAGCCACCTTGGGTGATCTTTGGACAAAGCAAAACCTGGAGCGCAGGGGCCCGGCCTCATGCGAGTCCTCATGGATGGCCCCCTAACAAAGCAAAACCCCGGAGAGCAAGGGCGCATATGCAAGCTAAGTATGACTGATCCTGCAGGAGAGATGGGGGGGTGGGGGGAGAACCTCCATCAGGATAGTCACCTGGTACATTAGGGGACTTAACAGTCTTAATGGACCAGATGACCAGACTGGTTCCCGGAGGACTTCAGCAAACAATTTGCGACAGCACTGGCCTGGCACTTGCGGGAGCTGTTCACAGAATCGCTAGTGAGGGGCACCCTGCCTCCAAAGCTAACACAAGCCACCATATCGCTGATATCCAAGAAAGACAAAGACGGAACGGAAAGTGGATCAAACAGACATATTTTGCTGCTCAATGTGGATGCGAAAATAATCGCAAAAAATCCTGGCTATGGGGTGGAGAACTGCGTACCAGATGTGGTCACAGAGGGCCAGATGGGCTTTGTCAAGAGTAGACAGCTGACAGCGAACATCAGACGACTGCTAAACCGGATAATGATCCCATCCAGGGAGAGAACACCAGAGGTGATCGTCTCCCTTCAGAGAAGGCCTTCAACAGAGTCAAGTGGAAATACGTCGTAGAGGTACTAGAGTGGTTTGGGTTGGGGACAGGATTCACCTCATAGGTGATACTCCTGTACAATGCCCCCAAGGCGGGCATTGGACCAACACCACAGCTCTGCATACTTCCAGCTGCATAGAGGCACAAGGCAGGGATGCCCACTGTCCCCGCTCTTATTCACCCTGGCAATTGAGCCGTTGGTGATCGCCCTTAAGAGCAGAGAAAAGCTAGAAGGGAATCTGAAGAGGAGACAGAGAGCACAGAGTCACACTCTATGCGGATGACCTGCTCTTCTACATTCTAGACCCGCAAAGCAACATGGAAGAGCTCATGAAGCTCCTAAGAGAGTGTGAAGCCTTCTCGGGCTACTGGAACGGTCCTGGACAGGGATAACCCTACGGGCCCTCGCCACTGCAGCACTCCCATCCCCACCAGCAAAACACTCAGCAAGCCTAGTGGTGGAAGCCACCCTCTGAACCTGGAACCAGATGAGGCAGCACTTCAGCTTGACCGAAAAGTCCACCATGGCCCCCATCTGTGGAACTACAAGTTTGCACCAGCCATTCTAGACTCCACCTTTAAGAGGTGGTGACAGGACGGGCAGATACTGACTGTTCGGGGCTTTTACACAGCAGACAGGCTAACGACCTTAGAGGAACTGACAGAGACTGCAGCTACCTAACGGGAACAAACTCCGACACCTACAGGTTAAGAACTTTCTCGCAAGGAGAAAACAGCATACCCACGGACCCCGAGACACACAATACTGGAGGAACTACGAAAAGCGAGTAATCTGGGAGGGGCGAAACTGCGGGGACCTGTACAGACTACTATCAGAAAGAGCACACTCCCCACTGGGCAAAACACAGGAATAATGAGAGGAAGAACTAGGGATGGAAGTAGGGTGGGGACTCTGGAGCGAAGTCCTGAATAAGGCCAACTCCACCTACACGTGCACAAGGCTAATCCTCATGCAACTGAAAGTGGTGCACAGAGCGCACCTGACAAGAACCCAAATGAGCAGCTTCTTCGCTGAGGTGGAGGACAAATGTGACAGGGAGGCCCGGCCAACCACACCCACATGTTCCGGGCATGCCCCAGACTTGTCGGTTCTGGACAGTCTTCTTCGATGCAATGTTTGTGGGCGTGAGGGTGGAGTCGTGCCCAAGATTGGCAGTCTTCCGGGTTGCGGACCAGCAGGAACTATTTATGGGGAAGGGGGAAGTGACACCCTCTCCTTTGCTTTCTTATCGCCCGCCGAAGAATTATGCTCGGCTAGCGATCAGCAGCACCACCCACAGTTGCAGACTGACTGGCAAACCTGTCAGAATTTCTCCACCTGAAGATGATCACATTCGCTATAAGAGGGTCAGAGGACGGCTTCCACAAAATGTGGGGTGGGGCCAATCAACAAAGTGGGGGAGGGGAAGAGAAAAGAACCACATATATGTAAATAGATGGCAATCGTCCTTGTATGATATGAGACCTAAGAAAATACATTAAAGCAACAAAAGGAGGGGAGGCGATACCAATGGATATTTCTTGTATCTTTCAGCCAATGTATATACCCTCGTCTACTGTACAATGTAGAAAATGAAAAACTGCCACAAAAACATTTTTTAAATAAATCTCTGCAGCCACTTATTTTCAGGCCCTAGGATGCAGGCAATCAGGTCCAGAGGACTTCATAGACGTTACAGTGCAGAAGGAGGCCATTTGGCCATCGAGTCTGCACCGGCTCTTGGAAAGAGCACCCTACCCAAGCCCACACCTCCACCCTATCCCCTTAACCCAGTAACCCCACCCAACACTAAGGGCAATTTTGGACAGTAAGGACAATTTAGCATGGCCAATCCACCTAACCTGCACATTTTTGGACTGTGAAACCGGAGCACCCGGAGGAAACCCACGCACACACAGGGAGAACGTGCAGACTCAGCACAGACAGTGACCCAAGCTGGGAATCAAACCTGGGACCATGGAGCTGTGACGCAATTGTGCTAACCACTATGTTACCGTGCTGTCTTTGTCAGCCTTTAGTTTTGATAGTACCTTTTCCCTGGTGATTGTTTGAAGTTCCTCCCTCCCTTTTGCTTCTTGATTTTCAAGTATTCTTGGGACTTGTACCTTCGACAGTGAAGACAGGCAAAAAACACTGCTTCAACACTTTTGCCATTTCCTTGTTTTGCATTAATTCCCCAGTCGCACACTCCAAGCGGCCAAAATTCACTTTAGTTACTCCTTTTCACCATCCCTGCTATGTCATCCTGAAGCCTATAACTATAGTCATCATGATTGACTACTTCCTGTGGTGATATGCCTATGGGCTACATCATAGTTGGATGGTGTGCGACCTCCAACCGACAGGTGATGGTATAGACATACCATGCAGCCTCTTGACCAAGGTCATGTGACCTGTGACTCGGATATAAAGGGAGACACATTCGGCCATCTTCAGAACAAGATTGAGAGGGTAATAAGACGTACATGTAAATGGTTCGTGCTAAGTGTAAGTTCTAGAAGAGTAGTTCGCAGACTCCATGATAACGTGCTCTGCATCAGATTGCTATCTTACAACACGAGACTCAATAAAGGATTCTGGTTTGGACAAGTCGAAAAATTTGGTGAGTTCCTTCGTAAAGTACAAAGGATCAACACACTTCGTAAGTTTTATTTAATCTGCAAATGCTACATTGCTGTTTCCTACAGCGAAGAGTAATAGTCCCAAACCTGATGCTTGGTTTATCAGCTGTGGCTCAGTTGGTAGCACTTTTGAGAGTTCAAGTAGCCCTTCAAACTTGAGCACAAGAATCAAGGCTGACATTCCCGTTCTGTACTGAGGGACTGCTGCACTGTTGGAAGTCCTGCCTTTCAGATGAGACATTAAACTGATGAACCGATTGCCCCCTCATGCGGATGTAAAAGATGCCTTAGCACTATTTCAAAGAGCAAGGGAGTTGTCCCCAGTGTCCTGCCCAATATTTAAATATTTATCCCTTAACCAACATCACAAAATAGATTATCTAATCATTATTGTTTGTGGAGTTTGTTGTTCGCAAATCAACTGCTGTTTCTGACAATACAACAATGACTACATTTCAAAAGTACTTCATTAGCTGAAAAGCACTTTGGGAATTCTGGTGGCCATGATAAGCAGTGTAGAAATATAAGGCAGCAGGGTAGCATGGTGGTTAGCATAAATGCTTCACAGCTCCAGGGTCCCAGGTTCGATTCCCAGCTGGGTCACTGTCTGTGTGGAGTCTGCACGTCTTCCCCGTGTGCGTGGGTTTCCTCCGGGTGCTCCGGTTTCCTCCCACAGTCCAAAGATGTGCGGGTTAGGTGGATTGGCCATGCTAAAATTGCCCGTAGTGTCCTAATAAAAGTAAGGTTAAGGGAGGGGTTGTTGGGTTACGGGTATAGGGTGGATACGTGGGTTTGAGTAGGGTGATCATGGCTCGGCACAACATTGAGGGCCGAAGGGCCTGTTCTGTGCTGTACTGTTCTATGTTCTAAGTCTTTCAAGTCTTTCTTTTCCTTTTGGGGAACACCACCGCAAATCATCTCCCACTGTGAAAGACATCCATAAACATTTAATCCCATGGGTTTCCATCTACTAAATATGCAGCATTTTTCCACTTTTACATTTACTATACGACTTTGATCAATCTTCCTTGTTACTTTAAAGAATTCAATCAAATTAATGAGACAGGCTTCCAGTGGCCACATGTAGATGAGGTCGCATGCTGGGTGGCTCCTGCTAGAGCTTTTGTTTTTTGGCCCTTCGCACCCAGTTACATAGTGATATACATTGAACATACAGTGCAGAAGGAGGCCATTCGGCGCATCGAGTCTGCACCGATCTACTTAAGCCCTCACTTCCACCCTATCCCCATAACCCAATAACCCCTCCTAACTTTTTTGGTCACGAACGGCAATTTATCATGGCCAATCAACCTAGCCTGCACGTCTTTGGACTGTGGGAGGAAACCGGAGCACCCGGAGCACACTAATGCAGGCACGGGGAGAACATGCAGACTCTGCACAGACAGTGACCCAGTGAGGAATCGAACCGGAGACCCTGGCGCTGTGAAGCCACAGTGCTATCCACTTGTGCTGCCCAAAGCTTTTGGGGAGAATCTTGTATGATTATTCATTGGAAAGTTTAGGGCAATAAAATGATGTTGAAAACCCAGAAAAAGAATCCAGTGGAAAAAGGGGGCAAGCGAAAGTCTGCCGGTCAGTGTGGTGTGGTCAGCGGGAGGAAAGATGGCAGGAGCAGGCTCACAGAGTGGGGCCGCACCCATTACGGTGGATAAGCAGGCCAAAGTGATGGCGGGGGAGTCTGAGCAGCTGTCTTCTAAGCACTTTGACAAGCATCGCAAGGAGATAATGACCTTGCTTAAGGAGTGGTTGGATGTCTCTTGCCCCGATGAAGGAAGCTTTGGCAAAGATGTCAACGGAGGTGCAGGAGCAAGGAGAGGTGTTGAAAGGGGTGGAAGAGGCATTGTCACAGCACAGCAACCAGTTCAACTCAATGGGTAAGGAACTGTAGAGCGTGGTGGGGAGTAGCAAAGGACTGAGAGCCAAAGTGGAGGACCAGGAGATCAGGTCACGAAGGCAGAATCCAAGGATCGTGGGGCTGTCTGAGGGGTTGGAAGAGCGGAGGTCAGCAGAGTACTTTGCGGAGATATTTGGCAAGTTGATTTGGGGCGGGTGGGGGGGGGGGGGGGGGGGGGGGGGGGGGCGGAAAGAGAGGAGGAGAGGACCCTCTACGAGTTGGGCAGGGCTCACCAGTCACTCCAGCTGAAACCAAAGGCAAATGATCCACCAAGAGCTGTGATAGTATGCTTCCACAGCTATCAGGTGAAGAAAAAGGTGCTGTTTGGCAAAGCTGAATTGAGAGGGTAGGTGGGGAGGCGTTGGTATTTGTATGTACCAGGATCTTACGACGGAACTGGCGAGAAGGCGGGCAGCCTTTGGTCGGGCGAAAATGGCGTTGTACAAAAGCAACATGAGGTTTGGGGTGGTCTACCTAGTGAGGCGGAGGGTCACACATAACTGCAGAGACTACTACTTTGAGACAGCGGAGGAGGCAGAGGCATTCGTGAAAGCTAGGGGACTGGGACTGAAATTAGTGTGGACTTTGGTGCTGTTAATCTTTCCTCTTTTTTCTTGTTTTTTTTCTCGGAAGTTGAGTTTGGGAAGGGATGGTTTGGGGCTTCATGGTGATTAGTTGGGGTTTGTTTCTTTTGGTTTTTTAAAAATAAATTTAAAGTACCCAATTCTTTTTTCCAATTAAGAGACAACTTAACGTGGCCAATCCACCTACCCTGCACATCTTTGGGTTGTGGGGGCGAAACCCACACAGACATGGGGAGAATGTGTAAACTCCACACAGAGTGACCCGGGTCCTCGGCGCCGTGAGGCAGTAGTGCTAACCACTGCATCTCCGTGCTGCCCCTTGTTTCTTTTGGGTTTGAGAGATTGGTGTGTTGTGAGTTTGGAAGGTTTGGGTGTTTTTTCTGTGTGGAGGAGAGGGTTCTGGCAGGGCCCAACTCGCAAGTTGGCTAGTGAACGGGACTGAGGTGAGGTGAGGGCAGGGGCCATGGTCATTGGAACCTGTACGGGCAGGTTTTGATAGGCCTGGTAGGTGTGAATGGTGGGTGGATGGGGACAATACCGAGAGCGGTGATGTCGAAAGGAAGAGCTGGGGAGGGGATAGAGGTAGGTGGCTGATGGTGACTAGGGGTGGGGAAACTCCTGGTCCGGGTGGTGACGCAAAGTGTGCAAGGGCTGGGGGTCCAGTGAAGCGGGCAAGAGTCTTCTCGCATTTGAAAGGCTTAAAAGCCAATGTGGTGATGTTACAAGAGATCCACCTGAGGGTAAAGGACTCGGTGAGGCTTTGAAAGGGCTGGGTGAATCAGATGTTCCATTTAGGCTTTGATAGTAGGGCCGGGGGGGGGGGGGCAGCGATTCTGGGGGTGGGGGGAGTGATTCTGGGGGTGAGGGTGAGGTCCAAAAGTAGACAGTGGTGGCTGGCCAGGGGGGTAGGTATGTAACAGTAACGGGTGCAGGGCAGCCCAGTGGCGTAGTGGGTTAGCCCTGCAGCCTCACAGCGCCCAGGTCCCGCATTCGATCCCGGCTCTGGGTCACTGTCCTTGTGGAGTTTGCACATTCCCCCCGTGTTTGCATGGGTTTCGCCCCCACAACCCAAAGATGTGCAGACTAGATGAATTGGTCACGCTAAATTGCCCCTTAATTGGAAAAGATTAATTGGGTACACTAAATTTTTTAAAAAGAAAAAAAAACATTAACGGGTGCTTAAGAGAGTAGGAAGGCAGAATATTCTGCGATTGTCATCTCGGATTATGTTCCACATTAGGTGGATGTGGTCCTGAAGAAGGGACCGGCACAGAGGCCTGCATGGAGGTTGGATGTGTAATTGTTGGGGAACAAAAACTTTTCTACCAAAATTCGAAAGGCGATTGAAGAGTATGTAGGGCTTAATAGGAACAGGGTATTTTGCCGTCAGTGGTGTGGAAAGCATTAAAAGCAGTAGTGAGGGGCAAGGTCATCTCGTTTAAGGCTCAGATGGAGAGATAGGCAAGTGAGGAGCGGTAGTGGTTGGTAGAGGAAATTCTGGAGGTGGATGGAAGGTATGCGGTGGATCCAACACTGGATCCTCTGGTGAGGAGGAAGGTCATTACAGGCAAGGTTTCACCTTCTGTCCACAGGAAAGGCGGTTTGGCAGTTGAGGCGGCCTGGTTACGAGTATGGGGAGAAGGCCGGCAGGCGGCTACGAGAGCGATTGTTCGGGTGCGGGATGGGACAGAGGAGCTGCTGCTGGTGGTGGCACCCCTCCCCGCCACCCCCAATCACCAAGATGAGATTCTGATCCAACAGCTGCTTATTTTGGTTTAGAAAAATATTTTATTGAAGCATTTGTAATTTTCAGTTTATAGTTTAACACTTTAACATTCCTTAAACAACCGCGCGGGCCGAGGCACGCAATAAAAACGGAAAACGTCCCCCACTACCCCCGCCCTATTTCCTAATATGCCATGTACTAAGTTCCCTGTCCTTGTCTTACACTACCATGCCTCCCATTTTCCTCCCCCCCCCGCCTTACTGCTGATGTTCAATTTTCCTTGAAGAAGTCGATGAACGGCTGCTACCTCCCGGCGAAACCCTGAATTGATCCTCTCATGGTGAACATAATCTTTTCCAGCCTGAGAAACCCTGTCATGTCGCTGACCCACACTCCTGACTTTGGAGGTCCCTCCATCCCAGCAAAATCCGTCTCCGGGCCACCAGGGAGGAGAAGGCCAGAACATCACCCCCCCACCCCCCCCAAGGTCCCCAGATCTTCCGATAGCCCAAATATTGCCAGTTCTGGACTTGTAGTCACCCTCCCTTCCAGGACCTCTGACATAATGTCTGCAAATCCCTGCCAGAATCCCCTCAACTTCGGACACAGCCAGAACATATGTACACGATTCGCCAGGCTACCCCCACGGCGCCCGCACCTATCCTCCACTTCAACAGCTGTTTATTAATAAGCAGGCTATTTTATCATAATTTCTCTGGATCTCACCTGCAATATTTGACCACTTAATTGTGAATGAAATGAATGACAGTAATTTCTGTGAAACAACAGTATCTTTGTTTCACTTCCATGGTGTTTGAGCCAAGTTTGTAGGGCCAATATGGGGTGACATGTATTCTTTTGTTCCACCTGCTGGTTAATGAAGACATAGGAAACACATGCAGAAATCCTCATGTCCAGGAAAACAGAAGCCTTCAACAGCAACATAGGAATTGAAGGGAATCCAGAGACAAATAGGTCAGTCATCCGACATCATTCATCTCCTGAAAATATTCAAAACAACTTATATTCTTGTTGTTTTCATAAATTATAAAATGATCAAGAGCCTCTGCCATCATGTTGTCCATTGTCCCAAAGTGTTCCGGAGCTAGTCTTAATTTCACTTCCATCAGGTTAACATACCAGGTGGATTATGCCCTTCCCAAACCTCAATCAATCCTTAATGGTCACTGAAGACAGAAACATAGGCCAATGCACAAAGTGCACACAAATGTATGTATTTTATCTCATTGTGACAGCAAATTAACTATGAAATACCAGCACAAATTGCAATAGCTGGTCTGAACGAGAAATCATTACCCTTCTGCTCTTGGAAGTTTTCACTGTTAATCAAGGCTCCGAGTTCTACCTTGTATTGTCACTTCACTCCAGGAGTGAAATGTTTGCCCTGTGCTACAAGTGGAATTCCACATCCCTTGATCATTTTAGCTTTATCAGAAATGTTCACAAGAGTCACAAATCACACCTGAAATCAATCAATAGCTGAACTGTTCGGCAGCACGCTGGCACTGTGGTTAGCACTGCTGTCTCACGGCACCGAGGTCCCACGTTCGATCCCGGCTGTGGATCACTGTCCGTGTGGAGTTTGCACATTCTCCCCATGTTTGCGTGGGTTTCGCCCCCACAATCCAAAGATGTGAATGGTAGATGGATTGGCCATGCTAAATTGCCCCTTAATTGTAAAAAATAATTGGGTACTCTAAATTTATTTTATTTTTTTTAAAAGAACAAAAATAGCTGAATTGTCGCTTAGTAATTCTAAAGTTTTTTCTGACAAGGTTTTCTGGTTGTCAGCATAAATTTTCGTTGATCTGGTTAACAACTCATCATCTTTTTTTCAATTTTGGGGTATAAGATGAGATGAGGTTTTTGTTTTGTAATTGAATCATTTTGCTTTTCTTAAAAAGGATAGGCAGTATACTTCTGCAAGTATGCCATCATGTACCTGTTTGTGCTCATCTGAACTCTTCCATACTTTATTTGCCGTGCTCTCAATGTTCTCTGCAGACGTAGCAGCTTATCAATATCCTTTCAATCCGTGCTAAAAGAAAGAAAGACCTTACATTTATATAGCACCTTTTGTGACCTCAAGATGCCTTAAAAGTGCTTGAAAGCTAATTCAGTACTTTTGAAGTCTCGTCATTGTTGTACTGCAGGGAATGCACCAGCCAATTTATACACAACAGATATCAATGCATTAAATGACCGTGTCATCTGTTTAAGTGATACTAAGTTTCATCCAAAAGATGCAGCACACTGCAGTATTTCCTCAGTACTGTACTAGAATGGGATTCAAACCCAGAGCTTTCCGGCTCTAGAGAGTTAATCAGGCACTTTTTCAAGTCAGATTCCTGTGTTCCCTTTACATCTTCATTATCTGGTGTCTGGATTAGTGGAAATGGGGAGAGAAGTTTTAACGTACATAGGAATAGGGTTAGAGGAGGATCAGAACCCCTGAAATAGGAGACGGGAGGTGAAGGTGAATGTGTGACTCAGGTCAGAGAGTGATTGGGAGTTGGGCATAGCATGGAGAAGAGACTGTTTGGTCAATTGAAGATTAATAAACAGGTTACATACCAACGGGTATTCCAAAAATGTTTGAAAATTCAACACCATGCACCACTTTTATTGTGGGAAAATGTAAAAGATTTCCATGGGAGCATGCATTCAAACATAGGAGAAATGGTGGCCATTCAACCCATTAAGTCTATTGCCCCGTAAAATTAAATAATGTCTAATCAGTACATCAGCTCTGTGGACAAGCTTTTGATGCGCATCACTTGATTTCCTTACCAAACAAAAATCTAACAATTTTAGTGCTAGAAAATATCAATTGATCAAAATTCTCAGTACCTTCAGGGACGAACATACAACTTCAGAGCAGCAGTAGGCCTGCACTACCAAGAAGATCATAGATGATCAATTTGACACCTCAATGCCACTTCTCTGCCCATCCACGATATTCTTTCACTCCTTTGTTAGCCAAGAATCTGTATTTCTCTGCCTCAAATTATTCAGTTTTCCTGCCTCAACCACTCTCTGTGGAAGATAGTTCCTCATGAAACTTTACACAGCATTCTAGATGTGGTCTCACCAATGGCCTGTACAACTGTGGGTAAACATTCATACTTTAATAATCCATTCACCTTGCAATAAACATAAATATTCCATTTGCTTTCCGAATCACTTGTTGTACCTGCATACAAACATTTTGTGATTCATGTACCAGGAACCAGAGATCCCTCCATACCTCAAAGTTCTGCAATCTTTCTCCATTTAGATTACACATTGTTTTTCTACTCTTCCTGCCAAAGTGGACAATGTAAAATTTTCCCACGTTATATTCCACCTGTGAATGTTTTGTGCACTCACTTAACCTATTGATATCCCTTTACAAACTCTGTATCGCCTCTTGACAATGTACTTTCCTACGTACCTTTGCATCATCAGCAAATTTAGCAACCATATATTCGATTCCATCATCCAATTTGATTAATTCTTTCACAAACTTCCTCGCTGTTATGTTTCTTAACGGAATGGCTTTAGGAAATCTGGTGGTCACATCCATATTTGTTAGTTTGTATTGATTTCCATTCCTTTTTTTAGGAAGTGGTCCTACACAATCTACTAAAGCTCTGAAAGGTTCTTCAAAAGCTGGAGCAGGAAATAACCGTGCCTGTTTTAATACAATTTGCGGTTTCCCTATTACTTGACATGTGTGACATGTTTTACAAAACTTAACTGCATCTTCGTGGAGCTCAAGTCAAAAAAATTGTTTCATAGAATCCTTACTGTGTAGAAGAAGGTCATTCAGCCCATTGAGTTGTGCACCGACCCTCAGAAAGAGCACCCTACCTCAGCACATGCTCCCACCCTAACCCCACCTAATCTTTTGATCACCAAGGGGCAATTTATCATGGCCAATCCACCTAACCTGTACATCTTTGGATTGTGGGGGGAAACTGTGGGAGCAAACCGGATCACCTGGAGGAAACCCACACAGACAGGGGGAGAACGTACAAACTCCAACAGACAGGCACCCAAGCCTGAAATTGAACCCGGGGCCCTGACTCTGTGATGCAGCAGTGCTAACCACTGTGCCACCACGCTGCCCCTCTATCCTCTTTCTTATACTCTGGCGGTAGGACAACCTGATGAATCACTGCCCATTTTTCACCTGCAGTAACACGAGTAGGCCTGCATTTTCACATTAGCATATTATCCTTCACATAACTGAATTCAGGAATACATTAAGCTTCCAATTCTGAACAGGCCGTTTGACAAATTTGTTTTATTTTTTCATCTCCTTGCTACAACTCTTAGTAATTTCTTTGAACTGAACAGGTAGTTTCCTTATCTCCTACCCTTTCATCTCCATCTCCCTGAAGATAGTGTCAGCTAATTGAATTTCATTGCCCTATCCGGTGTTCTAGACTTCTCCTCCTGCAGTTACCAGTGATCTGGTTCACTCTTTCAGGAAACAGTTCAGGATGGTCAAGCTTCAATTCTTCTGCAGCTTGACTTTCTACAGGCTGTTCAACTGCAGTAGGTATCACCATTGTCTATCAATTGTGACCCAGCTATGTCATTATCCAAGAAAAATTGAACCCATGCAATAGGCAATGTTTCTACCATTCCTACAACCACTTCTGTCTTTAAGCTACTCCTCAAGTTTATTTTAGCTGGAGGAATTATTTTAATCTCCCTCTCAATACTATTGACTGGAACTTCTTCCTTCAAAATCCCCTCAGATAACAAATATCTTCATCCCACAACATTAGTAATTGACTTGAAGTATCTCTTCAAATATTAATATCTTTACCCACTCCTGTCTGTAAATAGGGAAAGACTATTCCTTAATGCACAAAATCCTTAAAACTTCAGCCACCTGCTGTTCACTCTGGCCCTGAGCAAGCTGTGCATACATTTTAATCATAATATTATAATAATAATAATCACTTGTCACAAGTAGGCTTCAGGGAAGTTACTGTGAAAAGCCCCGAGTCGCCACATTCCGGCGCCTGTTCGGGGAGGTGGTACGGGAATTGAACCTGCGCTGCTGCCGTGTTCTGCATTACAAGCCAGCTATTTAGTCCACTGTGCTAAACCAGCCCCTAACACTTCCATCCAGTATTATTGTTTGTTCCTCTGTTCTACTGGTTTTATTTTCTTTCTTAAATCCCACAATTTCACAAATTTACCTACTAATCCCCAGCACACTGACTTTCAAATTCAAAACAAGTCTGTCAGACTGTTTTCTTGCATTTTCAAACTTTTGCCTATAAGCCTCTGGTACTAAATCATAAGCACTTAGCACAACTTTCTTCACTGTACCATACTCTCCAAACATTTCTTCTGACAAAGGCGCATACACTTCACTAGTCCTGCCTACTGGTTTACTCTCTAAAAACAATGTCAAGAGCCCTTGCAGCCATTTCATTTGTTTCGCTACTTTTTCAAATGAATTGAAAAATACTTCCACATCATTTTCAGCAAATCTTAAAAGTGCCTGTACAAATATAAACATATCCCCACTAGGTTCTTGTCTAGAAAGATATCCCTACTCACTTTGCTCCAGAGTTTCCTTTTAATATGCCAGCTTTTTAAGCAGAAAGTTTCTGTAATTCTCCATTTCTCTTTCTTCCCTTACTAACCTTTCCACTTCCAATTTTTTTCTCTCTTTCTCTTCAATTTCAACTTTTTAAATTTCCATTTCTCTTTGAAATGCTCTCTCTTTTTCCTTTTCTTCTGTTTCCAATTATCATTTGTAACTCATTTTTATCTATTCAATCTATTCTAGAGAACTTGTCTCTCAGGTATCCCTTGCCATTTTAAATGCTCAACTACACTATCAATTTTATCAGCTGTCTTAATCCCTGTGGGTAATCGTAATTGTAACATATCCACCAATTCTCTCTTTAGCTTTAGTTACACTTTGTAAACTCTCCAAGGTTATCCTCTACTCCCAATTAGTCTTAGCCATTGCCAGAACCATTTTGCAGTCACCTTATTTTAAAAGAACACAAAATATCCCACCTATGTTCAACACTCTTGTTACTTTTAAAGTCACAAATTCCAATACAATCAAGGATTTATGCTTTTAATATCCTGCCAAAGAGCCCCAATTTTGTTATGAACCCTGCCAACGTTCAATGCGAGGGCATCCAAAATCACAAAGGCGAGACAAGGCATCCTGTTCCCCAAAGGTGGCCAGAAGGCCAGTGGCTGGGACACCAATGCTGCCTGGGAGGCAGTGGCAGCGGCTGTCAGTTCAAGCGGCATGATCACGAGGACCGCGTACAATGTAGAAAGAAGACCGGTGTCCTCCACAGAGCTGCAAGGGAAAGTTGTCACCTCTCTCCTGGCATCAGTTCTGCCTGCCACCCCTCAAATTCCAAACCCGCCCCAACAAATCACTGGCTGACACCTTGCACCCTCATCTGATTTTCGCGTTTGTTCCTCAGCACCCCCTGGTATCCACTAGCACAATTCCTTCATGTCCACTTGCAGTGCCCACACATGCCACCTACCACTGACCTTCCCAACACACACACGCACACACACACCCCCCCCCCCCCCCCCGGATACATTAAGCGTGCAGATCACAATGCCCTCTTTGTCCTCATCGCTTATGGGGAACGGGAGTTTGTGGGGTTGACAGTGGGGACAGCAGTCACTGACAGCGAGGTTGGCCTGTACTGCAGAGGTGAGGATCCACAGCCTCTTCACCTAGATGACCTAACTGAAGTGAGTTGTTCATAATCAGACAAACTGATCCTTCCCTCTCCCTGATCACTTGTCCATTCTCTCACAGGATCTCCATCTGATGGGGCCGGGCCATCCAGTCATCCGTCCCCTGCCACCCAAGAGAACACCTCAGAGGAGACCACCATCAAGCCGTCATTGCCATAATGACCACCATCGAGGCGTTCAAAAGGCATCTTGAAAAACACATGGATAGGATGGGTATAGAGGGATACGGCACAAGGAAGTGCTGAGGGTTTTGGCAAAGGTTGGTATTATGACCGGTGCAAGCTTGGAGGGCCGAAGGCCTGTTCCTGTGCTGTATTGTTCTTTGTATAACCCCCACCTTCCACCAGCGTAGAGACACACACCTCAGTGGCCAAAATTAATGGACAGGGTTCGGGGCACACAATCTGATGAGCACCACACAGTTGCTGATGCACATCAGTTGGAGGCAGAAACATCCATGAGAGTCAGCAGTCGGAGGTCTGCTGCATCCCAAGACTCAGCTAGGTCCCAGTCAGATGTCAAGAATCTGCACAAGATTATCTCAGAGCCGATGCAGATGCTAGGACACGGCAATGAGATTCAGGAGGGGATGTCAGCAAAATTCCGGTGAGTGTGTAGCCGATTGGAAGAGTCCCAAAGGCTGTGGGCACAGGAGATGATGCTGATAATGCCTGGCACCAAGGCCAACACTGCTAGGGTGATGACCGCAGTGGAAAGCCTGGAGCAAGACGTCAGCGTCTTGAGTGGGGGTGCTCAAGGTGTGGCTCAGTCTGCGGCGTCCGTGACTGAGGGCCTAGACATCATGTCCCAGTCGCTCAGGAATGTGTTCCATATGCTAGTGGACATTGCCAATGCACTCCAGAGCATGGCCCATTGCTGAGGGCATTGAAACCATGGTGCAGATAATGGGGAGGCATCAGAACCAGCGGAGCCAAATGTCCCAGAGGCCTCTGAAGCTCATTCTAGCTGCCACTCTGTCCCATGGAGTCTCCCAGGGGCCTACAGGCACCGCCAGGGAGGAGAAACCGCTGGAGGCCAACCAAGGTTCATCAACCAGGATAACGGTCTCCAGTTCTACCGAAATCCCCTGACCGTGGCACACATTAAGGGCAGAGGGCAGAACAGGCTGGCACGGCAATGTCAGTGACACAAGTCAGCCGGGAACCCATGATTCCAGGCCTCCAGAGGACATGCGCCTAGGGCATCTCAGGCCACAGGGTGCAAAAAGCATCAGGTCACCTCCAATTTAGATGTGCATCCTGGGGACACACCTAAACATAGCTGTAGACCACGTAAGATCAAGGAGATTGAGGATCACTGAGTGGGCACTGGGGCCGGTCATTATCTGTAGCTGGGGGAATGGAAATGTCAAATATTCACAATTAAAACATGTCATACCTGATATATGTGAAGACTGTCACATTAATCTTCACAGCAGGTCGGTCTCCACCTCACTCCGCTCCCCCACCCCCTACTCCCCGGGCAGTGTGGTACAAGAACAAACGTCCCCAATGCAGACTCGTTCAGAGGATGAGTGTGAGCATGCTGTCAGCAGAAAGACAGAAGCCAGACTTTGGCAGAAACCGAGGGGCATCAAAGTTAACCTCACAGAGTTGTCATCACTCTCCTGTCTTGTTTATTGACCCGCTGATTGTGCCGACACAAGCCCATCACCATGGGGTGATATTACACAGACCTGTCGAGGATAAACCAGTCGGGCTTCACACTATTCTGCCATCATGCTGCCGGGGGGGTGGAGGTGTGGGGAGAGAAGAGAATTATTCCAGCATATGGGCCTGATAATGATAGGTTAATCTGATGTACTGATGCTCGTGACATTGGATGTCGGGAAACGCAGACCATTACTGGAAAAGGAGGGGTCAATCACATCATGCTTTCACGCCGACATAAAACGTGACTTTGCACTTAACGATATTTTCCATTCCCATCGCCAAACCAGCCTGATGCTAATGAGAGCATCCCATTCTTAGGCTCATCATCAAGGGATTTTTTTTTTTTTTTTTAAATTCATTTACAGGATGTGGGCATTGCTGGTTAGGCCAGCATTTATTGCCCATCCCTAGTTGCCCTTCAGAAGGTGGTACTGAGCTGCCTTCCTAAACCGCTGCAGTCCTTCAGGTGTCGATACACTCATTGTGCTGTTAGGGAGGGGGTTCCAGGATTTTATCCCAGCGACACCAAAGTAATGGCAATATATTTCCAAGTCAAGATGGTGGGTGACTTGGAGGAGAACCTCCAGGTGGTGGGGTTCCCAGATATAGAATGTATAGTGCAGACGGAGGCCATTCGGCCTATCGAGTCTGCACCGACTCTTAGAAAGAGCACCCCACTTAAGCCCACAACTCCATACTACGTGACCTGTTTGTGTAAAGATGCATTTTCTGCTCTTAAGGCGGACATGTGTCTCAGAAAAGTTGCTCAGGTATTCCTTTTTGGGTCTCCGGTGACCAGGATGCCATCTAAGTAAACCGCCATTTACATTACTCCTTGGAGGATGTTCTCCATGGACTCTCTGGAAAATAACGAAGCCGATGACATCCCGAATGGCAACCTTGTGTATTCGTAGAGACCTCTGTGGGTATTAATGGTCACGCATTTTCTCGAAGCCGCGTCTAGCTCTAATTGGAGGTATGCGTGAAAGACTGTCCTCCAACCAGCTTTGCACAGAGGTCCTCTATTCGCGACATCGAATAGCTATCAAACATGTGGTCTTGTTCACTGTTAGCTCGTAATACCCACACAGGCGGACTGTTTTATCTGGTTTCTGTACTGGGACTACAGGAGCTGCCAATCTGCAAATTGTACCAGCCGGATGATTTCTAGGCTTTCCAAGCAGTTGAGCTCAACCTTTACCTTTGTCAGAAATGCGTAGGGAACTGGGCCAGCCCTGAAATACTTTGGTTGGGCCTGAACGTCTACGTGATTCTTGGTCAAGGCACCTTTGATCTTACCCAGACCCTCCTGCAAAACTTCCTGGTACTTCCCCAGGACATTGTATAATCTCCCAGTGCCCATAATGAAAATCGATTGCCAGTCCAAGCACAGCCTTTGCAGCCAAGGAGAACCAATGGACATGATTTATTTACATTTTCAGAAGGCCTTTGTCAAGGTGCCGCATAGGAGACTGATCTTTGTATCATCTAGCAACAGGGCCTTCAGTTCCTTCTTCCAGATCGTTAATGTATATTGTAAAAAGTTGTGGTCCCAAAACCGACCCTGAGGCACATCACTAGTCACCGGCTGCCATCCTGAAAAAGACCCTATTATCCCCACTCTCTGCTTTCTACGAGTCAGCCAATTCTTAAATAAGTTAAGAGCCCATGGTCTCAAGGGCAAGATCCTGACATGGTAGCTAGTGACTAGTGATGTGCCTCAGGGTCGGTGTTGGGACCACAACTTTTCACAACATACATTAACGATCTGGAAGAAGGAACTGAAGGCACTGTTGCTAGACAGTAGAGGGACAGGTAGCATTGAGGAAACAGGGGGCTGCAGAAGGACTTGGACAGGCTAGGAGAGTAGGCAAAGTGGCAGATGGAATACAATGTGGAAAAGTGTGAGGCTATGCACTTTGGAAGGAGGAATGGAGGCACAGACCTTTTTCTAAATGAGGAAATCAGAAGCACAAATGGGCTTAGGAGTCCTTGTTCAAGATTCTTTTAAGGTTAAAGTTATAACCTGCCTGCTTACCACTGGCTGGAGACTAGATGACAATTCCATAATCCTATGTGAGTATGAGCTTCCCCAATGAGGGGGGCGGAGAAATCATTAGCAGACTCCCTGCATAAATAGAGCTGGCCAGTTTGGAACCAGCAGAGAGAGAGGAGCGAGCAGCAAGGGAGGTTGCTGCTGCTGTTGTATATGTTATTGTAAATAAATGTTATTTCTTTGTATCCTGAAGACTTGTGCTGGATTCTTCGTGGCCCTCACAAAACTGGTGACGAGGGTTAAAGTGAATAGCTGTCTACACTGCTGAAGCCACCTCCCTGGATTTTTGTTGGATACAGGTTGCAAGTTGTTTTCTATTACACCATGCCTCTGTATGGACGTTTGGATGTTTTTGATGCTGCACTGGAAAGCTGGAACCAGTACGCACAACGGATGCGTTACTATTTCGGGGCAAAGAACATCACCGAAAACGAGCGGCAGGTGGTCATATTGCTCACCTCCTGCAGCCCACATACGTTTGGGGTGATTATGAACCTTACGTACCCAGCTGCGCCGGACACCAAAACGTTTGATGAACTTGTGAACTTAGTGGGGCAACATTTTAACCCAACCCCATCCACAATAGTCCAACGTTACCGGTTTAATACCGCTGAGAGGACCCCAGGAGAATCCCTTGCTGACTTTCTATCCAGGCTACGCAGGATTGCGGAGTACTGTGACTATGGTGAGACCTTGTCAGAAATGTTACACGACCGTTTGGTTTGCGGTATTAACAATGCGGCCACCCAGAGGAAGTTGTTAGCCGAGCCAACATTGACTTTTCAACAGGCCATTCAAATAGTATTGTCCCGAGAGAGCGCAGAACAAGGAGTGCAGGAGCTACAGGGAATGGAGGTGCATACCTTGGGGTGCAACCACTACCATCCGAAAAGCGTCCCCCTGCACCCCTGCGGTATCTTGGGCGAGGCGATGTCCGGATCGACGCCAGTGGCCGTCGGACATTCCTCCCCGAAGGGAGCCTTCTCTAGAACCAATGGATGAGGAGCCATGTCCGTGTCAGACTTGAAGGCGCCGACCCCGTCGCGGACGCCGGTCCTGGGGGCGCCAGCGTTCCGACAGAAACTGGGGCCAGCCCAGAGGCCTTACGTTTCATTTGGATGAACCTGCAGTGACTACTCCCGAGGACGTGGAGACGGAGGATGACTGCCTGCAGTTGCATTGTGTGGCAGCTCCCCATGTGGCTCCCATTAAGGTGACAGTGCGGGTCAATGGTCACCCGCTTGAGATGGAGTTGGACACTGGCGCAGCGGTCTCCGTGATCGCCCAGAGGACATTCGATCGCATCAAGCAGGGTATACAGACGCTTACATTAACCGACACACAGGCCAGGTTGGCCACCTACACGGGGGAACCATTGGACGTTGCAGGAACTACGATGACCCCTGTTGTTTATGGTCGCCAGGAGGGGCATTTTCCACTTATCGTGGTGCGCGGCCACGGGCCCAGCCTGTTGGGTCGGGACTGGTTGCGCCATTTGCGGTTGCAGTGGCAGCACATCCTCCAGTTTCTGGACGGTTGACTGAGGTGCTAGGACGATACTCAGATGTATTCCACCCCGGTTTGGGGAAAATAAAAGGGGCCGTAGCCCGTATCCAAGTCAAACCAAGAGCCACGCCGCGCTATTTCCGGGTGCGCCCGGTGCCTTATGCCTTGCTCAAGAAGGTAGAAGGGGAGCTCACTCGTTTGCAGACTTTGGGTATCATCAGGCCCGTCCGTTTCGCTGACTGGGCAACACCAATTGTACCTGTAATGAAGCGACACAACAGGCCCCCGCCCCGACTGACACTTCGCATCTTTGTCCGTTTCTCGGGCTCGTAAACTATTACGGAAAGTTCCTCCCCAATCTGGCAACCCGCTGGCCCCGTTGCACCTTCTGCTAAAGAAGAATCACACCTGGGTTTGGGGTCCGCCGCAAGAAACCGCTTTCCAGCGGGTAAAACAACAATTGTCGTCGTCTAGGCTACTAACCCACTATGATCCTGGAAAGCCTTTGCTCGTCACACGTGATGCATCCCCGTATGGTATTGGGGCCGTCCTGTCCCACAAGATGGAGAACGGCCGATAGCTTTCGCCTCCCGCACATTGACTGCAGCGGGAAAAAAGTACGCGCAGATCGAGAAGGAGGGCCTGGCAGTGGTCTTTGCGGTGAAAAGTTTCCACCAGTATGTGTATGGCCGCCACTTCACTATCGTGACTGATCATAAGCCTCTGCTGGGACTTTTCAGAGAGGATAGCCAATACCGTCCATTGCTTCCGCATGGATCCAGCGCTGGGCTTTGTTGCTCACTGCATACGAGTATTCTCTGGAGCACAAACCAGGAACCCAGATAGGGAATGCCGACGCACTGAGCAGATTGCCTTTATCGACCGGCCCATGTCGACCCCACGACCGGTGAGGTGGTTGCAACCCTACATTTTATGGACACCTTGCCTGTCACGGCATCACAGATCCGTGAGTGGACCCAGATGGAGCCAGTCCTGTCAAAGGTTCGGCACATAGTCCTGTATGGTGGGCAGCATAGGCAGCTCCCAGGCGAGTTGCGGGCATTTTCCTCCAAGCTGTCCGAATTCAGCGTGGAAGATGGGCATCCTTTTGTGGGGGACGCTTGCGATTGTCCCGGCAAAAGGACAGGAGCTGATACTAAGAGACTTGCACAATGGGCATCCAGGAGTGACCAAAATGAAAATGGTGGCCAGGAGTTATGTCTGGAGGACAGGCCTCGACACCGACATTGAGAAGGTGGCCCAAAACTGCTCCATTTGCCAGGAGCATCAGAAGCTTTCGCCGGCCGAGCCCCTACATCACTGGGAATGGCCAGGGCGGCCTTGGGCACGCTTGCATGCGGATTTCGCCGGACCTTTTCAAGGATCCATGTTCCTTCTATTAATCAACGCCCAGTATAAATGGCTAGAGGTGCATAAGATGGGAGGCACAACATCCTGTGCAACAATCGAGAAGGTGAATTTGTCTTTCAGCACGCATGGCCTCCCCGAGGTGCTGGTCACGGACAACGGCACTCCGTTCACAAGTGAGGAGTTTGCGAAGTTCATGAAGATGAACGGCATACGCCATATCCGCACTGCCCCTTACCACCTGGCTTCAAATGGGTTGGCGGAGCGCGCAGTGCAGACATTGAAACGAGGCCTAAAGAAGCAGTCTTCTGGGACGATGGACACGAGACTGGCTCGTTTTTTGTTTTCATTTAGGACCACCCCCCATGCGGTGACTGGGGTAGCTCCCGCAGAACTCCTAATGTGCCGGAGACTTCGCACCCGCCTTAGCATGGTTTCCCCGGACATTGGCGCAAAAGTACGCCGTACACAAGAACAGCAGGGACATGGTTTTTCTCGGCATCGGCCGATTCGGCAGTTTGCGCCCGGAGACCCAGTGTTTGTTCGGAATTTTGCAGGTGGTGCCCAGTGGGTCCAGTGGGTCCCTGGCGTAATCTTTCGCCAAACGGGCCCTATCTCTTGCCAGGTGCAAGCCCAGGGTCGTGTCCAACGCAAACATGTAGACCACATTCGGTCCTGAAAACTGTCACTTCCAAAGATTCCCGCCCCAGGAGCTCATTGCTGCAGCCACAGAAACCAGACACAATGGAAAGTATTCCTCACAATCTTCCTCTGGTGCCTCACTCAAAGCCTGCGCAGGTCGTGACAGAACCACGTGGAGATAGAGACGCCGAGATGACGGAAGCAGCAGACTCTGACTCCGAGATGGAGACCCAAGACACCTCAGAGGGGGAATCCTTGGGCCCAGGGCCTGTGGATGTGCAACCGTTACACCGTTCATCATGGAAGGGCCGGTCTCCGTCTCGTTACACGCCGCCCGATCCAGCGCCTCATGCAAATGGTGTCCGGCTTGTGGCAAAACGAGTCCGACGCCCTCCTTCGTCAGGGTCTTCGGTGGATTCCTTGGACTTTGGAGGGGGGGGGGGGGTGTTATAACCTGCCTGCTTACCACTGGCTGGGGACTAATGACAATCCCACGATCCTATGGGAGTATGAGCTTCCCCAATGAGGGGGGGGGGGGGGGGGGGGGGGGGAGAAATCATTAGCAGACTCCCTGCATAAATAGAGCTGGCCAGTTTGGAACCAGCAGAGAGAGAGAGAGGAGTGAGCAGCAAGGGAAGTTGCTGCTGCTGTTGTATATATATATATATGTTATTGTAAATAAATGTTATTTCTTTGTATCCTGAAGACTCGTGCTGGATTCTTCGTGGTATTCACAAAAGTTAACATGCAGGTTCAGTCGGCAGTTAGGAAGGCAAATGCAATGTTAGCATTCATGTCAAAAGGGCTAGAATACAAGACCAGGAATGTACTTCTGAGGTTGAATAAGGCTTTGGTCAGATGCCATTTAGAGTACTGTGAGCAGTTTTGGGCCCCGTATCTAAGGAAGGATGTGCTGGCCATGGAAATGGTCCAGAGGACATTCACAAGAATGATCCCTGGAATGAACAGCTTGTCGTAGAGGAATGGTTGAAGACTCTGGGTCTGTACACGTTGGAGTTTAGAAGGATGAGAGGGGGATCGTATTGAAACTTACAGGATACTGCGAGGCCTGGACATGGGGAGGATGTTTCCACTTATAGGAAAAAGTAGAACCAGAGGACACCATCTCAGACTAAAGGGACGATCCTTTAAAACTGAGATGAGGAGGAATTTCCATAGCCAGAGGGTGGTGAATCTGTGAAATTCTTGCCGCAGAAGGCTGTGGAGGCCAAATCACTAAGTGTCTTTAAGACAGCGATGGATAGGTTCTTGATTAATAAGGGGATCAGGGGTTATGGGGAAACGGCAGGAGAACGGGGATGAAAAAATATCAGCTATGATTGAATGGCGGAGCAGACTCGATGGACCAAGTGACCTAATTCTGCTCCTATGTCTTATAGACATAGAATTTACAGTGCAGAATATAGAATTTACAGTGCAGAATATAGAATTTACAGTGCAGAAGGAGGCCATTCGACCCATTGAGTCTGCACCGGCTCTTGGTAGGAGCACCCCACTTAAGACCCACACCTCCACCCTATCCCCGTAACCCAATAACCCCACCTAACCTTTTTGGACACTAAGGGCAATTTAGCATGGCCAATCCGCCTAACGTGCACATCTTTGGACTGTGGGAGGAAACACACACACACACACACACATGGGGAGAATGTGAAAACTCTGCACAGACAGTGACCCAAGTCGGGAATCGAACCTGGGCCCTGGAGCTGTGAAGCCATAGTGCTAACCATGGTGTTATGGTCTCAATCACAGCCCAGTAGACTTGTGCCGGGGCCCAATACTATTATCAAGGACAACCTGATGGACTGCTGTCCGTAAGCAAATGGGGTCATTGGTGTATCTTTGCAAAAGTCTGCCGTCCTATGACTGAGGCCGCAGCTCCTGGGTCGAGTTCATTCACTGGACGGTGACTTTGATGGGGCAAATCAGCGGGACGGTGATGCAATTCAACTGCATGCACTCATCTTTCTCGGGCTGCTCTAGGGGTAGGGTCCTGGCTCTCGCCAAGCGCCTCCCTCAACCAGGACCAAGCGCTTGTTGGCTGACCTGGTGTTGCTGGTCCCTGCGGCTTCTCTGCCCACAAGTGCGGCACTTCTGAGTCCTCCTCCAATGGTTCAGAGGAGATGTTTTGCCCAGCTATGGCCGCCCTCAGCCAATGTGCCTGGCCCCAATGGTGTTTGGACATGGGTTGGGACCCAACGGTTCTCTTCCTAGTGGGTGCTGCTCATCTGAATGGCGGAAATCCCATGCTATTCACCTCAATCTCTGAAGTACCATTGAGCCCCTGGACTCCCTTCTCCGCACTCTCCCGTGAGAGGGAGATCTCAATGGCTCTTGTTAAGTTCAAAGAAGCATCAGCCAGCCAGCAATTTCCACTGGGTTACCATGTTGTTAACTCCGTACACAAGGTGATCTCATATCATCTCCTGTTGGGATGGCCCGTAGTCACAGTGCTCTGCCTGTTGCGGAAGCATGCCAGAAACTCAGTAAGACTCCTCCTGGTTCTGTCAGCCGAACTGAATCGGTATCTTTGGACAATCACTGATGGTTTGGGGTCATAGTGGTTCGTTATGGGTGCCCAATGTGCCAATTCACCAAATGTCTTGAGTCTAAAGCCGCAGGGTAGGTTAGGCTCTTTATGACGTTGAAGAGCTGGCCACACAGGCGGTCAAAAGAATCACCTTCTGGTGGTCCTCCCCAGTAATCATGTTCGCCCTGAAAATAATAGCGCATACGCTTTGCATACTGAGCCCAGTCTTTCACACTCATGTCAAAAGCGTCGAGTCATTCAAGAGTGGCATTTTTGAACCTTTTCTGTGTTGAGCTGCAGCTGTGGTCTGAGTTTCCAGCAGCGCTGCCTGTAGTTGTTTTACCCTTGTCGCCAATATTGTAGTCAATGAGGTGCCCCGAAAAGGTAAGTCAAAAGTAGTTAATTTCTTACTCACTGATAGGAAATACAACAACTCAGCAACAAGTCCCAGCCGGGGCCATCCTGAGATGACGGTTTCCTCTTGGGCTTTTATCTCAGAGAATTAACGAGCCCCGTTGTTGGGCCTCTCGCTCCTCAGCAGGGGGGTGCTTGTATTCCACAAGTCCCCATGGTCTCGTAGGGGTTACAACAACTGGTAAACTTCTTCCTTTCCTTGTGTTAGTTTATAAGCGGCATCATCGATTTCTAAATGTTGGAATAATATTGCTTTCCTTTCTTTCCCCCCATTGCATGCTAGAATAATTATAAACATGCAAACGTGTGCAACACCAATAAAACAGCTGCTCCAGGGTGTGGTCATTTTTTCTTTTAAATTGATTATACAGACAAATCTAGAACTAGTAGATCAAAGAGAAACCTCAAAAGTCTCATTTGAAAATATAAGCATTTACTTATCCTTAACTTTTAGCACCCCACCCTTTACCACCCTGGGCATGTATCCAACTCCAATTGTGTTGAGCCAGATATGGCCCTTCTCAAACACATGTCAATGGCATATGTTATGCAACTCTATGCACACACTTTGCACAACTCATTTAGAAAACTTGTATAACTGTGCATTTGAAACAGCTTTTATCAATTGTCCAATTACAATGTGGAATCAATATTGGGAAGAATGTAAAAGCTGTACATAATGGACATACATGAGGTTGTGGTTGGATTGCCTTTCAGTAACCTTACTTGTATGCCATGAAACAGTAACTATAAATTCATATTTTTAAGAACAAACTCCAAAATCTAGCATTTTTGATGTCACCAAAAGGGCTACTCAGCCTGGATCCAATTTCTGAATCCAAGGCACAAAGTGACTACCGATAGTTATTGACACAACCCTGGATTCATGTGGCAAAAATAAAAGTGTCACTGCAGTAGTTGATAGCAGTAACCACACTTTTCCTAAATGTTCCCTTTCCTCTCAGTTATGCAGATACAAACAAACAGTCTAGTGATATCTCACCCATGTGACCATTCTTCATTTGTGGAGTTGGATAATGTGTTGGTAGGCTCGATCCAGTCTTCAATTGACACCCACATGTTCCACTGGATCATGATCAGGAAAACAAAATATAGCTGGCTGTGCCAATTCAACTAAATTAGTACTTCTAAGTCAAAAGGCTGAAGCCAGATTCCTGGAGATAAACACATAATTAAAATAGCTACTTTTAACGCACTGCTGAGGGAAAGTGCTGCGCTATTGGAAATGCATCATTTTTATTAGACATTAAACCAGCCACTCAGATGAATGTTAATAATTCAACAGCACTACTTGAGTTATAACAAGGAATTCTCAGTGTATTCAGCAATATTTCTCCTTGAACCAGCAACTGTTGCTCGTTGTGCTAAGTGTGCTTTACACTTAATTGCTCTGTTTTATAACCTTTGCTCTAGAGTCGCCAGGTATCTTTATGATACCATCATGAGGTTCAAGTTCAAGTGCTGATCAATAACTCAATACACCAGTTAGTAAGGTTCAAATCAAAACACATTTATTATATACACAGTCAATAGCTACTCATGCATAAAATACTACGGAACTAGACTATTTCTACCACTAACAGGCCAATATTTAGCTTTGGAAAAGGAACCCACTGGGTCAGGGAACAATAGCCTCTCATTCGATCCTGAATCTGCAGGTTTCCAGCTGGTATGGACTAAGGGTTAGTAGCGCCTATCTCGTTGCGTGCATTGACTGGACACTTACTTGTTGGTGCAGCTGCTAGGCAAGTCTCTCCGAGTTGAGAGTCACGGTCGAGTTCTTTGAGGGCTGCTAAGAAGACTTGCCAAGAAGATCAAATTGAAGATCAAAGCCCCCAGGGGCTTTGCGCCCTTTTGGGCGGACCCCGTACCTGGTTCCAATTGATTGGACCATGTTCCAATCGATTGGTTTGATTTCCCCAATACTGGGGCTGTTCCCTGATCGCTGGCCGGTTCCTAAGTGTCCGTTGGCTTCTTTTGTGTTGGCTCCTGCTGGCTTTACCTCGATTATCTTTAACTGTTACTATTGTTCCCGGAGATCGCTCATTAATATGTAGATGGTCGTCAGTTTCAGTGCTGTCTGTTTTCTGCAACTCGAATATACAGGACACTTTGAATTCTGCTTGCTTTTCTGAGCCTGTCCAATTTTCCCTGCGTTCTTAGCGAATCTCTATTTTAAACTCGGGAAGTGGCCAACCCAGGTGGTTACACAACAAACAGATAAGCTGATCATTTATCACAGTGCTGTTCATAGGACATTGTTGAACAAATAATAGTTGACAAGCTGAAACAATGTCACTGCACTTTGCAAATTCTTCCTGCATCAAGTGCTTTGAGAGATTCCTAAGCGATACGATAAGGTATGGTAAAAGTTTAATATATTTCTTTAGGTGCCCTCAGCACTTTCTGGCTTGAAGACAATGAAACAAATAGTATCTGAGCTAAAAATGGGAAGTGCTGGAAAAGCTCAACAGATCTTGGCAGCATCTGTGGAGAGAAAGCGAGTGGAGAAAGTCCCTTTGTGGGGACAAGGACAAGGGAGGGTTTCCTGCTGTCGAGGTCAGCGGTACCACGCCATATCTTCTGGCCCTGAACTTATTAATTATGCATCCATGTGTTTTGTGGCATATTCCATGGCTGGGCGGGCTTGTTGGCATGTGCCTGACCATTATATCTGGGCACTATATTTACACAACACGCAGAATCCTTACTGTCAGCACCCACCATTGAGTGATGTCATAACGGGGAGGTGAAGATCCTCTGCCAAAATTTAGTGATGCCTCCCTGCGCATCCTCCTCAACCACGTCACGGTTAGGAAGAATGTACTTTACCCAGCTGATGGTAGGATGTGGCACAGCAGGCATGTACACAGATGGCAGATGCTATAAGTACACAGCAGAAGGTTGGCAACATAGTGCACAAGAGGATGAATGGATCGTATTTGCTCTGCCAGATAAGTCTTTTCCAGGGTCACATAATCTCCAGGGGGGGGGGGGGGGGGGGGCAAAGCCATCAGTGATGTGAAGCTTGCCCCTGGCCATCCACCTGGTAAGGATTCCTCCATTCAGTGCAAACCATAGGGTCAAATGTGCTTCAAATCTGATGAGGTCATTTGCAGCACCACTAGGAAGAAACCAAGGCAAAGGAGGAAGGCACAGTCCTAGCACCAGTCCAGAAAGGATGCAGGAAGGAGCAGGAAAGTAGAGCTCCACAGCTTTCAAGACAATACAGTGCTCACTTACATCTTCTACCAGCTCAGGTACACATACTTTTTAGTCTTAGTGGTAGTTCAGGAGCGGTCGCACAATCAGCAAGGCACTCCACAGACCTATGCCCACAGCAGGAGGGGGAAGTTCAGCTGAGCTCCCCGCCTCATGAAAAACATACAAAATAGGAACTGGAGTATGCCATTTACTCCACCATTCAATACAGTCATGGCTGATCCACCATCTCAACACCATACACCCCAGCTCTCGTCATACCCTTTGATACCTTCAGAGTCTAGAAATCAATTCATTTCCTTCTGAAATATGTTCAATGATTTGGCCTCCAGTCTTCTGTGGTAGAGAATTCCACTGGTTCACCATGCTCTGAGTGAAGATGTTTCTCCTCACCTCAGCCCTAACAGGCTTATTCTGTTTCCTGAGACTGTGATGCCTTGCTCTAGGCCCCCAGCCAGCAGAAGCAACATGATTGAATCCAGTCTGTCCAATCTTGTCAGAATTTTATACGTTTCAATGAGATCCCCTCTTTCTGCAAAATTCCAGTGAATACAGCCCCACTCGACCCAATCTCCCCTCATAGAATAGAATCCTAGAATTCCTGCAGTGCAGAAGGAGGCCATTTGGCCATTCGAGTCTGCATCGACCCTTTGAAAGACCACCCTACATTGGCCCAATCCCCGTCCTATTTCTGCATCCCCACCCTAAAGGGGCAATTTGGCATGGCCAATCCACCTAACCTGCACATCTTTGGACTGTGGGAGGAAACCCACGCACACACGGAGAGAATGTGCAGACTCTACACAGTCACCCGAGTCTGGAATTGAACCCGGGTCCCTGGCACTGTGAGGCAGCAGTGCTAACCACTGTGCCAACGTGCTGTCCCAATCCTGCCATACCAGGAGTCAGTCTGGTGAACCTTTGCTGGACTCCCTTTGTAGCAAGTATATCCTTTCTTAGATAAAGAGACCAAAACTGCACAAAATACTCCAGGTGTTGTCTCACCAAGGTGCAAAACAGCTGTAGTAAGACATCCTTGCTCCCGTACTCAAATCCTTTTGCAATAAAGGCCAGAATACCATTTGCCTTCCTAACTGCTTGCTGTGCCTGCATACTTGCTTTCATTTTCTGGTTGACTCGGACATCCAGGTTCCTTTGTATACCAACATTTCCCAAACTATCACCATTTAAATAATGCTTTGCCATTTTGTTTCTCTCCAGTAGCTTTGTCAAACTGGATTTACATTTCATAAATCCATGTTGGCTTTATCTAATCCCACTGATTTTTTTTAGTGTCCTGCTATAGAATTCTTTGCAATAGCCTCTAGCATTTTCCTGCTGATGTTGGGCTAACTGGTCTGTAATATTCTGTCCAAAGTGGATAACTTCACCTTTATTCACGTTACACTGCATCTGGCATGTATTTGCCCACTGATTCAACTTGTCTAAATCACCGTGTAGTCTCTTAACATCCTCCTCACAACCCACATCTCCACCAAGTTTTGTGTCATCAGCAAAGTTGAAACTATTACATTTGGTTCCCCCATCCAAATCATCGAAGTATATAAAGCGGGAGCTAAAAGCACTGATCACTGTGGGATCCCACTAGTCACCATCAGCGACTTGGAAAAAGACCCATTTATTCCTACTCCGTTTCCTGTCTGCTAATTAAGTGTCCTGTTATCGCATACTTTGCAATAGTCTCTAGCATTTCCCCAACTACTGTTGGGCTAACTGGCCTGTAATTCTCTGTCTATTCCCTCCCTCCCTTTCTAAAAACAAGGTTATATTTGCCACCCTCCAATCTGCCAGGACTGTTCCAAAAGGGACAGAATTTTGGAACAAATGCATCCACTATTTCCAAGGCTGCATCCTTTAGTACCCTGGGATTTAGAACATCTGGCCATGTGGATTTATCGGCTTTCAGTCCCATTAATTTCTCCAGCTTTTAGCAACACAAATTTCCTTCAATTCCTACTTCTCACTAGACCTTTGGTTACTTAGCATTTCTGAGAAGTTATTTGTCTTCCTCCATGAAGACAAAACTAAGGTAGTTGTTTAATTTCTCTGCAATTTCCTTGTTCTCTATTACAAATTATCCTGTTTCGGATTGGATATATATTTGGGATCTATATTTGTCTCCACTAGTCGTTTTCTTCCTCTATATTTATGGAAGATTTTACAGTCCCCTTTTATGTTACATAGAACAGACAACTGCAGTGCAGATGGAGGCCATTTGGCCCATCGAGTCTGCACCGACCCACTTAAGCCCTCACTTCCACCCTATCCCCGTAACCCAATAACGCCTCCTAACCTTTTTAGTCACTAAGGGCAATTTATCATGGCCAATCCACATAACCTACACATCTATTGGACTGTGGGAGGAAACTGGAGCACCCAGAAGAAACCCATGCAGACACAAAGAAAACGTGCAGACTCCGCACAGACAGTGACCTAACGGGGAATCGAACCTGGGACTCTGGCACTGTGAATCACAGTGCTATCCACTTGTGCTACTGCGCTGCCCTTATAGGTTTACTCTCTTGTTCTATTCTTCGCCTCTTAATCAATCTCTTTGTCCTCCTTTACTGAATACTGAACCTCTCCCAATCCTCAGGCTTGCTACTTTTACCAGTAACCTTACTGGACTCCTCTTTGGATTTAATACGATCCTTAAGTTCTTTTGTAAGCCATGTTGGGCTGCTAATTTCTGTTTTTGCACCAAAAAAAATGTAGAACTGTTGCAATGCATACATTTGTTCCTTAAATATCAGCCATTGCCAATCCAACATCATACCTTTTAATGCAATTCCCAATTTATCTTAGCTAGCTCACGCATCATACCATTGTTGCTTCCTTTGTTTAGGTTTAGGACCCTAGTTTCAGATCAGACTTCTTCACTTTCCATCCTAACGAAGAATTTTATGATGTTATGGTCACTGTTCCCTAAAGGACCCCACACAGCAAGATTTAAAAAAAATAAATTTAGAATACCCAATTCCTTTTTTCCCCAATTAAGGGGCAATTTAACACGGCCAATTCACCTACCCTGCACATCTTTGGGTTGTGGGGGTGAAACCCACGCAGACACGGGGCGAATGTGCAAACTCCACACGGACAGTGACCCAGAGCCAGGATCAAACCTGGGACCTCGGCGCTGTGCAGCAACAATGCTAACCACTGCGCCACCGTGCTGCCCACACAACAAAGTTATTAATTAACCCCTTTTCATTGCATAATAACAAATCTCAGATATCATGTTCCCCACATGGTTCCTCGACAGAGATGTAAAAGACCATCGTGTACACACTCCAAGAATTCATCTGCCACAGTATTGTTCGTAATTTGGTTAGCCCAGTCTATGTGTAATTAAAATTACCCATGATTACTGTAGCACCCTTGTTACATGTATCTCTCATTTCCTGCTCGCAAAAGCTGGAGAACAGCATCTGTGTGGTCCCAGTCTGACGATGATCATTTGGAAAAGGCCTTCCCATTCATGGTGGAGCATTAGCAAGAGGCAACTGTTGGAAGTCATCAGCAAACTGGCATGCAGGTCGGAGGAATCCGTCCACCTGCTCTATGAAGTGATGTCCACATATTCGCAGATCGAAGACTTCATGGGGAAGATGTCGGACGCCACGGAGACCCTTGTCCAGCAGAACGCTTTGCGCAAGTCGAGAAGACACAGCCGGAGTGAGGCACATCCAGAGTGGGAAGTTGGAACTTGGTAATTTGGTGCATGGAGGTAATTTGGTGCAGAATGGGAGATGGTGCTTTTTGTCTACTGTTTTGTTCTCTCTCTTTCTTCTGGCCTGTAACTTTTAATCTGCAGGGAGAGAACCAGGGAGAATCTGAGACCCTGGGCGAGTTCACCCAGTGAGCCAGAGAAGACACAGCCAGAGTGAGGCACAACCAAGAGTGAGTTTGGGAATTTGAAGCCAGGTGGGAATTCGAAGCTGGGTGGGGAGGAGGTGCTTTTAACCCTGGTAAGTGACTGGTAAGTAGTTTTTCTTTTCATTGTCTAATTTATTTACTTTTATTTCGTTTTTTGAAATTGTAGTTGTATAAGTTTACCTAAGGTTTAAGACATGACAGGAGAGACCAGACCCGTGTCATGCTCCTCGTGTGCGATGTGGGAGCTGAGGGACACGTCCACTGTCCTTGGCTCTTTCACGTGCAAGAAGTGTGTTCAGTTGCAGCTCCTGTTAGACCGCTTGACGGCTCTGGAGCTGCGGATGGACTCACTTTGGAGCATCCGCGATGCTGAGGAGGTCGTGGATAGCACACTTAGCGAGCTGGTCACACCGCAGGTGGAAGTTACTGAGGGAGATAGAAAATGGGTGACCAAAAGGCAAAGCAAGAGTAGGAAGGCAGTGCAGGTGTCCACTGCGGTCATCTCCCTGCAAAACAGATATACCGCTTTCGATACTGTTGAGGGAGATAGCTCACCAGGGGAAGGCAGCAGCAGCAAGATTCATGGCACCGTGGCTGGCTCTGCTGTGCAGCAGGGCAGGAAGAAAAATGGCAGGGCCATAGTGATAGGGGACTCAATCGTAAGGGGAATAGACAGGTGGTTCTGTGGACGCAATCGAGACTCCAGGATGGTATGTTGCCTCCCTGGTGCAAGGGTCAAGGATGTCTTGGAGCAGCGGCGGGACATTCTTGGGGGGGGGGGGGGGGGGGGGGGGGGGGGGGGGAAGTGATTGAACAGCCAGCTGTGGTGGAGCACATTGGCACCAACGATATAGGTAAAAAACGGGATGAGGTCCTACAGTCTGAATTCAGGGAGTTAGGAGTTAAACTAAAAAGTAGGACCTCAAAGGTAGTAATCTCAGGACTGCGACCAGTGCCACGAACTAGTCAGAGTAGGAATGTCAGAATATATAGGATGAATGCGTGGCTCGAGAGATGGTGCAAGAGGGAGGCATTCAAATTCCTGGGGCATTGGAACCGGTTCTGGGGGAGGTGGGACCAGTACAAACCGGACGGTCTGCACCCGGGCAGGACTGGAACCGATGTCCTTGGGGGGGTGTTTGCTAGAGCTGTTGGGGAGGGTTTAAACAAATGTGGCAGGGGGATGGGAACCAATGCCGGAAGTTGGAAGGTAGTAAAACAGGGACAGAAGCAAAAGGAAGGGGGAAAGTGTAAGGCAGAGAAGCCATAGTCAAAAATCAAAAAGGGCGACAGTACAAGGTACAGTGACCGAGGGGAGCTCAGTGATAAGGCCCAGTAATACTAAAAGGAATAAAACTGGAGATGTTAAGATTCAAAACAGAGGTACAAAACCAACACAAGTGTACTTTACCTGAATGCTCATAGTATTCGGAATAAAGTAAATGAGTTGATGGCACAAATCATCGTGAATGACTATGATTTGGTGGCCATTACTGAAACATGGTTAAAGGATGGTCATGACTGGGAGTTAAATATCCGAGGGTATCAAACTATTCGGAAGGACAGAGTGGATGGTAATGATGGTGGTGTAGCTCTCTTATTTAAGGATGACATCCGGGCAATAGTAAGGGATGGCATCGGTGCTATGGAGGATAAGGTTGAATCCATTTGGGTGGAAATCAGGAATAGTAAGCCAAAAATGTCACTGATAGGAGTAGTCTATAGACCACCAAATAGTAACGTTATGGTGGGGCAGGCAATAAACAAAGAAACAACTGATGCATGTAGAAATGGTACAGCAGTTATCATGGGGGATTTTAATCTACATGTCGATTGGTTTAATCAGGTCGGTCAAGAGGAGTTTAGAGAATGTATCCGCGATAGTTTCCTAGAACAGTATGTAATGGAACCTACGAGGGACCAAGCGGTCCTAGATCTTGTCCTGTGTAATGAGACAGGATTGATTCATGATCTCATAGTTAGGGATCCTCTCGTAAGGAGCGATCACAATATGGTGGAATTCAAAATACAGATGTAGGGTGAGAAGGTAAAATCAAATACTAGTGATTTGTGCTTAAACAAAGGAGATTACAATGGGATGAGAGAAGAACTAGCTACGGTAGACTGGGAGCAAAGACTTTATGGTGGAACAGTTGAGGAACAGTGGAGAACCTTCCAAGCAATTTTTCACAATGCTCAGCAAAGGTTTATACCAACAAAAAGGAAGGACAGTAGGAAGAGGGAAAATCGACCGTGGATATCTAAGGAAATAAGGGAGAGTATCAAATTGAAGGAAAAAGCAAAGATTGGTGGGAGACTAGAGGACTGGAAATCTTTAGGGGGCAACAGAAAGCTACTAAAAAAGCTATAAAGAAGAGTAAAATGGATTATGAGAGTAAACCTGCTCAGAATATAAAAACAGACAGTAAAAGTTTCTACAAATATATAAAACAAAAAAGAGTGGCTAAGGTAAATATTGGTCTTTTAGAGGATGAGAAGGGAGTTTTAATAATGGGAGATGAAGAAATGGCTGAGGAACTGAACAGGTTTTTTGGGTCGGTTTTCACAGTGGAAGACACAAATAACATGCCAGTGACTGATAGAAATGAGGCTATGACAGGTGAGGACCTTGAGAGGATTGTTATCACTAAGGAGGTAGTGATGGGCAAGCTAATGGGGCTAAAGGTAGACAAGTCTCCTGGCCCTGATGGAAAGCATCCCAGAGTGCAAATGCACTAGTGATAATTTACCAAAATTCACTAGACTCTGGGGTGGTCCTGGTGGATTGGAAATTAGCAAACGTGACACCACTGTTTAAAAAAGGAGGTAGGCAGAGAGTGGGTAATTATAGGCCAGTGGGCCTAACTGCGGTATTAGGGAAGATGCTGGAATCTATCATCAAGGAAGAAATGGCGAGGCATCTGGATGGGAATTGTCCCATTGGGCAGACGCAGCATGGGTTCATAAAGGGCAGGTCGTGCCTAACTAATTTAGTGGAATTTTTTGAGGACATTACCAGTGCAGTAGATAACGGGGAGCCAATGGATGTGGTATATTTAGATTTCCAGAAAGCCTTTGACAAGGTGCCACACAAAAAGTTGCTGCATAAGATAAAGATGCAGGGCATTAAGGGTAAAGTAGTAGCATGGGTAGAGGATTGGTTGATTAATAGAAAGCAAAGAGTGGGGATTAATGGGTGTTTCTCTGGTTGGCAATCAGTAGCTAGTGGTGTCCCTCAGGGATCAGTATTGGGCCCACAATTGTTCACAATTTACATAGATGATTTGGAGTTGGGGACCAAGGGCAATGTGTCCAAGTTTGCAGATGACGCTAAGATGAGTGGTAAAGCGAAAAGTGCTGAGGATACTGGAAGTCTGCAGAGGAATTTGGATAGGTTAAGTGAATGGGCTAGGGTCTGGCAGATGGAATACAATGTTGACAAATGTGAGGTTATCCATTTTGGTAGGAATAACAGCAAACGGAATTATTATTTAAATGATAATATATTAAAACATGCTGCTGCGCAGAGAGACCTGGGTGTGCTAATGCATGAGTCGCAAAAAGTTGGTTTCCAGGTGCAACAGATGATTAAGAAGGCAAATGGAATTTTGTCCTTCATTGCTAGAGGGATGGAGTTTAAGACAAGGGAGGTTATGCTGCAATTGTATAATTGTATAAGGTGTTAGTGAGGCCACACCTGGAGTAGTGTGTTCAGTTTTGGTCTCCTTACTTGAGAAAGGACGTACTGGCACTGGAGGGTGTGCAGAGGAGATTCACTAGGTTAATCCCAGAGCTGAAGGGGTTGGATTACGAGGAGAGGTTGAGTAGACTGGGACTGTACTCGTTGAAATTTAGAAGGATATGGGGGGATCTTATAGAAACATATAAAATTATGAAGGGAATAGATAGGATAGATGTGGGCAGGTTGTTTCCACTGGCAGGTGAAAGCAGAACTACTGGGCATAGCCTCAAAGTAAGGGGAAGTAGATTTAGGACTGAGTTTAGGAGGAACTTCTTCACCCAAAGGGTTGTGAATCTATGGAATTCCTTGCCCAGTGAAGCAGTTAAGGCTCCTTCAATAAATGTTTTTAAGGTAAAGATAGAGAGTTTTTTGAAGAATAAAGGGATTAAGGGTTATAGTGTTCGGGCCGGAAAGTGGAGCGGAATCCACAAAAGATCAGCCATGATCTCATTGAATGGTGGAGCAGGTTCGAGGGGCCAGATGGTCTACTCCTGCTCCTAGTTCTTATGTTCAACGCGGAGATGTGCGCAGACCTGCACTCCATTGCCGTTGCCATGAAGTTACTGTGAAAATCTCCTAGTCGCCACACTCCGGTGCCTGTTCGGGTATGCCGAGGGAGAATTCAGAATGCCCAATTCACCTAACAGCACGTCTTTCGTGACTTGTGGGAGGAAACCGGAGCACCTGGGGGAAACACATGCAGACACGAGCAGAACGTGCAGACTCCGCACAGACAGTGACCCAAGCCAGGAATCGAACCTGGAACCAGTTTCTCTCCAGTAAGTTTCATACAGTGGCAATGCAAGAGGTGAACAGGACACCTCAATATCCCTCAAGGTGTCCCTTCCCCTCAAGGAGCTAGATCAAGGTCCTCGGGCACCCAAAGTGAGGAGGAAACAGCAGATAGGCACCCCTGAGTCATCTACTTAGGACTCTGAGTTTGTCCATGCCCTCCAATTTCCTTCAGCCCATGAAGCCTTCAACCTTGTCCTCTGTCACAGCAGAGGAAGCAGCTGGTCCATTGGTGTAAAGTCAAAGTAAGCCAGGTCCTCCAGGCCTTGGCTGTCCAGAGGATGGCTGCCGAAACCATTAAAGACAACAGGACCAACAGCTCCACAGGCTGCCTCCAACGCTGCTGCAGATATCCCTGCAGCACATAAACATAGCTGAAGGCCTAGAAAAATAGAGATTTTGAGCACAAGTGGTTGCATGGGTGAACACTGTCACTGTATTATATGTAAATATATCACGCATGCACTAAATAATGTCTAGTATTACCTTTCAGTGTCCGTATATCGGTTTCATCATAGAATCATAGAATTTACAGTGCAGAAGGAGGCCATTCGGCCCATCGAGTCTGCACCAGCCCTTGGAAAGAGCACCCTACTTAAGCCCACACCTCCACCCTATCCCCGTAAACCAGTAACCCACCTCATCTTGTTTAGACACTAAGGACAATTTAGCACAGCCAATCCACCTAACCTGCACATCTTTGGACTGTCGGAGGAAACTGGAGCACCCGGAGGAAACTCACACACGCACACACGGAGAGAACATGCAGACTCCACACAGACAGTGACCCAAGCCGGGAATCGAACCTGGGACCCAGGAACAGTGAATCAACTGTGCTAACCACTATGCTACCGTGCTGCCCATGAGGCCTCCCCACCGACCAGCCCTTGGCAAAAACCCTTGAGTTCTTTTTTTTTTATAAAGTATTTTTATTAAGGTTTTGCAGAATTTTTCATAATAAAACAGTAGTAACCATAATAACAAAACAAACTAGAGTGAACATTAACATAGTGCAAAAAGAGAATATACAATAACAAATCAATAGACATTACCTCACGCGACCCAGTCTTCCCCCCCCCTCCCCCTTCCACCACACGGATTGCTGCTGCTGCTGACATTTTCATTTTCCCCGAGAAAGTCGACGAACGGCTGCCACCTCCGAGAGAACCCTAGCATAGACCCTCTTAAGGCAAACTTTATTTTCTTGAGGCTGAGAAACCCAGCCATGTCGGGAACCCAAGTCTCTACACTCCGGGGCTTCGAGTCCCTCCACATTAATAAAATCCGTCTCCGGGCTACTCGGGAGGCAAAGGCCAAGACATCGGCCTCTTTCGCCCCCTGAACTCCCAGGTCTTCTGACACTCCAAAGATCGATATCTCTGGACTCGGCACCATCCGTGTGTTAAGCACCTTGGACATTGCCCTCGCGAACCCTTGCCAGAACATTCTAAGCTCCGGGCATGCCCAAAATATGTGGAATTGATTTGCAGGGCTGCCCTTGCACCTCATACCCCCCAAAACTTGCTCATTCTCGCTGCCGTCATGTGTGCCCAGTGGACCACCTTAAATTGAATTCGACTGAGCCCGAGGAGGAATTAACCTTGCCCAGGACCTCTGCCCACAGACCCATTTCCAACTCCTCACCGAGCTCCTCCTCCTACTTGCCCTTGAGCTCCTCCACCGGAGTTTCCTCCACCTCCTGTAGTTCCTGGTAGATATCAGACACCCTCCCCTCCCCCATCCAGGTGCCGGAGGCCACCCTGTCCTGTATCCTCAGTGGCGGCAGCGTCGGAAAGGCCACTACCTGTTTTTTCAGGAAGGCTCGTACTTGCAGATATTTAAAGGCACTTTCTGGCGGCAGATTAAATTTGTCCTCTTGCGTTTTCAAACTGGGAGAAACCTTTGAGTTCTAACGCATGTCAGAGAAGTCAGCTAAGACCATAGAAAATGTTGCCAGTTGCTTCGTGAAGACCTTCACATTCCAAATCCAGTCAGATATTAGTCAAGCCAAAGCTGCTGCGAGTAGACCTCGCAACGTTCCGAGAGGTGCCATGGACATGAGGAGTCACCCATGGGTGACACGGCAGCACAGTGGTTAGCACTGTTGTTTTACAGTATCTGGGTCTCAGGTTCGATTCCTGGCTTTGGTCACTGTCTGTGCAGAGTCTGCACATTCTCCCTGTGTCTGCGTGGGTTTCCTCCGGGTGCTCCAGTTTCCTCCCACAAGTCCCAAAAGACATGCTGTTAGGTGAATTGGGCATTCTGAATTCTCCCCGAGTACACCCGAACAGGCGCTGGAATATGGCGACAAGAGGATTTTCACAGTAACTTCATTGCACTGTGAATGTAAACCTACTTGTGACAATAATAAAGATTATTATAATAAAGATTATCATTTCAGGCGATGTGTTCTTAGAGACTTGTTACTGCAGGTCTCTCGTCTTCTCCTCAGATATCCGTGATTTGAGCAAGGCCCTAAAGCTGAGTCCTGACTTTTACACACCGCGTGTACTGGACCGGCATGTTTGCTCACTAACGTAACAAGAATTGGGCATGTGGGAGAAGAGGGGGATGTTGTTTCGGTCTTCATTTGCATCTCATTAGCAGTATGCAAATTAGCTTCATGCTGGCCTCCAGCGTGATTCCCAAGAGGTAGAAATCTGATGGATTTTATGCTGTTGAAAAAGGTCAGGTGGAACAAAAGATTTGGCAGTTGGTGTACGTTCTGAGAGATTGAAAGGAAAGGAGAAAATCTCTCACTTTGGCTAAATTTAAACAGTCAGTGTAAACAGTGCCAATGCTGACCCTCCAACAGAGCAGCACTCCCTCAGGACTGACCCGACAGCATGAAGAAGATGTCATGGAATACAAGGATGTATGTGGATGTCAACTGAGGGAAGGATCGCGCCGACCAGCACACATTATCCAACTTCACAAATGAAGAATAGTCACTTGGATGAGACATTATTTGTCTTTTTCCATCGGCATAATTGTGAGGGAAAAAAAGGAAAATTTGAGAATGATAGTATTAGAAATACAAAGCTAGGTGGGCGTCGGTGCTAATAGCAGAATAAAGGTGAGTGCTATCTGAAAGCAAAATAGCAAATATTGTATTTGAGCCATAACCCCCAACTGAGATCAGATAATGGAGGTCAGATCGCAACTCTAATTTGAGAGCACTTTATATGGCTCGGTCACCGACTATTTCCGTTTATAACATTTCCAGATGTTGTGCGTCATTAAAAGTATAACTATACAGCAGGTTTATCAAATTAGGTACAAAAAATTATATTATCCAGTCAATTGATCTGGCTATTTTAACCTAAAAAGTGTAAGTCTCTGTTGCACATTTATATTGCAATAACAATAAACAGAAAGTAGATGATCAATAGAAAACAAATTCTATACCTTGCTCGTTCCTAGCTCTACGCTATAAAGGGTAATTCTACATTTATTTTGTACTTCCAAGGCAGTTCATCGTGCAGTTCAAGCACACATTAGAATTTTGAGTATCAATTTTGTTTTTAAACAAACAATTTTATTGAGGTATTTTAGGATTATAAAAAAGTGACATTGTACAGTACAAAAAATGTCAAGACACAAATTAAACATAGTGCAAACCACGGCTCGGTTCACGCACGGACCTGCCTCAATATCCCCCTACTCTACTCTACCCTAGCCCCCCCCCCCCCCCCCTCCCCCTTGCTGACGCTTACTCCTCTGCGAAGAAGGCTGCCACCTTCGGGCAAACCCTAATGGCAAACTTCTCAAGGCGAACTTCACTTTCTCCAGGCCAGGAAAGCTCGCCATGTCCGATAGCCATACCTCAGCCTTTGGGGCCTTGGAGTCCCTCCATGCTAACAATATTCGTCGCTGGGCTAGCAGGGAAGCAAAGGCCAGAACGTCGGCCTCTCTCTCTTCCTGGACTTCTGGGTCCTCCGAAACCCCAAAGATTGCCACCTCAGGGCTCATTACCACCCCAGTTTTCAATACCCGGGACATGACATCTGCGAATCTCTGCCAACACCCCCTGAGTTTAGGGCACGACCAGAACATGTGTACATGGTTAGACGGCCCTCGGGCGCATCTAGCACACTTGTCCTCCAGCCCAAAGAATCTGCTCATCCGGGCCCCCGTCATGTGGACCCGGTGCACGATCTTAAACTGGATCAAGCTGAGCCTGGCGCATGTTGCGGTCGTGTTCACTCTGCTCAGGGCTTCTGCCCAAATACCATCCTCTATCTCTTTTTAAGCTTCAGGTCCTCTGTCTGCGTATCCTCAGCTCCTATTAGATCCTTGTAGACATCTGAGACTCTACCCTCTCCCACCACTCCCCTAGAAACTACCCTGACCTGCCTCCCCTTCGGCGGGAGACGTGGGAAGGACGGCACCAGTCTGCGTACAAAATCCCGCACGTGCAAGTCTCTAAAGTCATTCCCTCTCGCCAGCCCAAACTTCTGCTCCAGCGCCCTCATGCTCAGAAAGCCCCCTTCAAGGAACAGATCCCCCATCCTCACAATCCCCACCCTCCTCCACAGTCGATTCCCCCCGTCCATGTTCCCCGGGGCAAATCGGTGGTTGCCATAGATTGGGGTCCACACTGATGCTCTTACCCCCCCCACATGCCTCCTCTACTGGCCCCAGATCCGAAGAGCCGCCACCACTATCGGGCTGGTGGAGTACCGTGCCGGCGGAAGCAGCAGAGGCGCCGTGACCAGGGCTGCTAAGCTAGTGCTCCTGCACGAAGCAGCCTCCATCTGCTCCCAAACTGACCCCGCACCCACCAACCATTTCCTTATCATCGCTATGTTGGCCGCCCAGTAATAGTTGCTGAAGTTCGGTAACGCCAAAATTTTGAGTATCAATTTAAGTGGATGAAAAAAACCTCACTCAATTTCCAACATCAAGTAAACTCAGCAAATTGCCTCTTTTTTTTAAAACACCCTCAACTGTGATGTGTCGGTTTTGTTCATCTATCAAGCATTTAAACCAATAAACATACAGTCCTATCCATTCTCTAACTTTCAATCCTTGTCATGTATGATTGTGGTGGATGATAAAGCGTAGTAAACATTTAATTAAAAATAAATTCAGACTCCTTGTAAACCTGCTTAAATGAAAAATGTCTCTATGAATTAAGTGCATGGAAAAAGCTTCAAAAATAAAAGATATTTTTAATTTAAATGTTCCATCACTTTAAATGTAGAAAAAATATATTTAATTGTAGAGTGTTCTTTCAAGCGACAAAATATTTTATTTTGCTAAAACTTTATTCCAGATTTTAGTCACTTTCAGAACTTTAGAGCTGTTATTTCCCAGAGGAGAACCCACTCCTAAACTAAATAGCTGTACATAGTTTCTAAATAAAACAGCTATACGGTTTATAAATAAAGCATTATCAACTGATAAAAATCACAAATGATTTAAATGAATCCAGGTCCAATGTTTGTATTTGTTGAGATGTCAAACCAGAGCTATTTCTGTCCTTGTAATCAGAATTTAAGTTTAAATAATTAAACATTAGTTGATTTCAACAGTAGTTTAATTTATCCAAGGCTTGTATTAAAACAAATCATTTTAACCACGCGTTAAAAAAAGTTAAGCATAATTGCAACATTGGAAGCCTATTTCTCCACCTTTTTCTCTTCCTTTCAAGAGTCTCCTTAAACCCGTGCCACCAAGCTTTTAGCTACCAATCCTAATATCTCCTCCTCCTTCTGGATGGAATGGAGAGTTGTGAGGAGGATGCAAGGAGGCTTCAAGGTGATTTAGGCAAGTTGCGTGGGTAAACACATGGCAAATGCAGTACAGCGCAACTATGATGTGTGAAAAACACAAGAGAAGAGTATTACTTAAATAGTGATATATTGGGAAGGATGGATATACAAAGGAGTCTGGATGTCCTTGCACACCAATGAAAGTGAAGATGCAGGTGCAGCAAAGGAAGGCAAATGGTATGTTGGCTTTCATTGCAAGAGGATTTGAGTTCAGAAGTAGAGATGTCTTACTGCAGTTATTCAGGGCCGTGGTGAGACCACGTCTGGAGTAATGCGAGCAATTCTGGTCTTCCTACCGAAGAAAGGATATACTTGCCATATTAATGGCTTCAAGGGGTATTGGGAGAAATCAGGAATATGGTATTGAGATAGAGGATCAGGCATTATCACATTGAATGGTGGAGCAGGTTCTCTTGCAGGTTTGGAGATCCTCCAAGGCCCATGGAGTCGACCCGATGACCCAAATCGACCCAACCCAGCAGAACTCCTCACACGACCCAGCCCGGAAGTTGAAGAGGCCCAAACCGGAAGTGCGGGCCCAACCTCGATTTCGACCCACCCCGGCCTAGGAACCGACGCCAGTCCCCGGACAACCTGATCCAGCCGCCAGAGCACCCAACCCGGCCCCCGACCACGAGACCCGGCGAGGCCCGCCCAGCGACCGGACCCGAGAGGACCCACCCAGTGACCCGACTAACCCAAGGATGGAGGAAAGAAGAATCCACGTGGAGGCTCGACCAGGCCTACTCCAAGGCCCCACTCCAGGAGCACCTAACCAGATCACCAAGGATGGAGCAGAACACGGGACCTGGCCAGGTTGGGCCAGGTTGGACTGAGAAAGTCCCTGCCTGCAACCCAAGACCCCCGAAATGGCGGAGACCCCCACGTGAGGACCCAAACACACCGCAAGGTATTCCCGTACTCACAGAACGCCAAGACCTGACCGGATCACAATCATGCCCCCCCGAAGCCCTAAAACCACAACCAGCGCCTGGGACCAAGCCAAACGCAATCCCAAAAATGAAACCAGCACCCCAACCCCCATCAGGCGCAACCACCTACCTTCCACAAGGTAGACTTCTCTCATCAGATCCCGGGCCCATCCAGACACAGCCGCCAACCGAGGAAGCGTGGGAAACGTGGCAATCTGCAGGTGAGACTAAAGCAAGACCCCTCTCCCCTGCATACTCCTGGCAAACGTCCAAACGATTGAAAACAAGCTGGACGAACTTAACGCTAGACTTGCCTCTGAGAGGGAAGTAAGAGACTACTTTGTGCTCTTGCTTCAGAGACATGGCTCACCCCCTGCCTCGCCGGACTGTGCCATACAATCTGAAGGCTTCTCAATTCACCGGAAGGACCGCACAGAGTCATCAGGCAAAGCGAAGGGGTTTACTCCTCATCAACTCCTCTTGGTGCTCGGATGTGGCGACTCTGGCGACCTACCACTCCCCGGACCTGGAATACCTGACCATGAAGTGCCGCCCATACTATCTTCCACGTAAGTTCACTTAAGCCATTATCACAGCGGTGTACATCCCACCCCTGAAGCTGGTCGAACTGTACGTAGTTATAAACAACAATGAAACATAACATCTGGAGGCCTTGTTCATCGTGTCTGGGGACTTAACAAGGCCAACCTCAAGCGTGTACTGCCAACATTCCACCAACACATCTCCTGTGCCACCAGGGGCGACAACACTCTCGACCACTGCTACACAAAAATCAAGGGCCATTGATCCCCCAACCACACTTTGGAAAATCAGATCATAAGACGGTGCTCCTTCCCCCGGCATACAAACAGGAACTTAAGAATCCAGTTAAGAAGGTCGTGCAGTTTTCTAGTTATTTTTCAATGCCTATAGATATACCTACCAAAGGCTGTTTTCAGAGAGATTGAGGGAAGGATTATTTCATTCATATAGCGAGGGAAGTTGGCCAGAGTTAGAAAGGTGCTGCTATAGAGGGAAAGTCAGGCAGGGGGTTTGGGTCTTCCGAACCTGACGTATTACTACTGGGCGGCGAATGTGGAGAAGGTGCGGAGCTGGGTCAGAGGGGTTGATTCCCAGTGGTTAAGAATGGAGGAAAGTTTGTGCAGGGGGTCGGGACTGAAAGCACGAGCAACAGCACCACTCCCGATGGCCCCAGGGAAATACTCGGGAGTCCGGTAATAATAGCTTCATTGAGAATTTGGAGGTAGTTTCGCCAAAACCGGGTTGGGGCAGGGTCAAGGGAAATGCTGATTCGGGCGGGGAACCACAGATTTGAGCCAGGGAAGTGGGATGGAAAATTTCAGAAATGGGAGGAGAAGGGGATTAAGACACTAAAAGACTACAGAAGGGGGTAGCGTCAGCAGTTTACGGAGCTATTTTGGAAAAGGAGAAGGCACCACTGGAAGGGATCAAAGCGGGAAGAGCTGGGAGAGGTTATAGAGGAGGAGGTCTGGTGTGAGGTGCTCCAGAGAGTGAATGCCTCCATCTCGTGCGCGAAATTGGGGCTGATACAGCTGAAGGTAATATACAGAGCACACCTCACGAGGGTGAGGATGAGCCGATTCTTTGAAGGAATAGAAGATGTGTGTGAACGTTGCAGGGGGAGGCCCACTAATCACGTTCATATGTTTTGGTCCTGTCCAAAGCTAGAGGATTACTGGAAGGAGGTTTTTAGGGTAATTTCTAAAGTGGTACACGTGAAACTGGACCTGGGCCCCGGGAGGCCATATTCAGGGTGTCGGATCAGCCAGTGTTGGAAATGGGTGCAGAGGCAGATGTTGTAGCCTTCGCCTCGTTGATTGCCTGAAGGCGGATCCTGATAGGTTGGACAGCATCCTCTCCCCCCTGTGCCCTGGTGTGGTGGGGGGAACATGTCGGAATTCTTGACTCTTGAGAAGGTTAAGTTTGAACTGAGGGGAAGGATGGAGAGGTTCGACAATTCATTATGCACTTTCAAGAACTGGATAACATCGAAAATTAGTTGGGGCGGGTGGGTGGGAGGGTTGTGGGGGGGGGGGCGGCTGTGTGTGTTAATGGCGACTATGGGTGATCCCTAATTCCCTTTTGTCATTTGTTTGTGTGAACATGTGGGATAATGTTTGGGGTTTGGTGGGAGGATGGGATCGTTGTTATTGATATGAGCATTGACATATTTGTTACTGATTATTGTTTGTTGTTGGTGGGTGTAAATTTGGGACAAAATGTGAAAAAGTAGGAGAATAAAAAAAATTTAAAAGAAGGTCGTGCAGTGCTGGTCCGAGGAAACAGAATAGCTCCTATGTGACTGCTTGGAGACAGTGGACTGGTCCATATTTAAGAACTAAGCAACCAACCTAAACGTATATGCCACCACCGTCACAGATTTCATCAACAAATGTGTGGACGACTGGGTGCCAAAGAAAGTAGTATGTACATTCACAAACAGGAAACCATGGCTTAATCAGGAGATTGACTCCCTACTGAAGGCCAGATCTGAGGCGTTCAAGTCAGGCGACACTGATTTATAGAAAAAATCCAGGTACGACCTCCGCAAAGCAATCCGGGATGACAAGAGACAATATCAGACCAAGAGTTAGTGACATGGCTGGGTTTCTCAGTCTTGAGAAAATAAAGTTTGCCTTAAGAGGGTCACTGTTAGGGTTCTCCCGGAGGCGGCAGCCGTTCGTCGACTTTCTCAGGGAAAATTAAAAATGTCAGCAGATACAGTATTCCAAGGGGGGGTGGAATTGTTGTTGTATGGTGGAGGTGTGTGAAGATTGGGCTGGGGGGCGGGGGGAATGTTTATTTTACCACGTTGATGTCATTGTTTTTGTTACTGTTATAAAAATTTTCAAATACCTAAATAAAAGAATTTTTCTAAAGTATTTTTCAATGTACCTCGGCACATGTGACAATAAACAAATCCAATCCAATTAGGCTCGAATGGACAATGGCTCCTAGTTTACCCCTGTAAAGGACTTTGGAAGGTTTTCCAATGCTAAAGGCATTATATAAACAAAAGTTGTTGCTGTTTTTGTAAAGAGAAGTACAGAATTCAAATGTGATTCATCAATGATTCAAAATACATGCATGTTTTTGTCTTTCTAAAAATATTATTTCACATTTCACTGCAAAAGATGTCTACTGAGCTACTGTGATTACACATGATTCATACATTTCTCAAGGAAAATGTAAAATATTTAACTCTTTCTCTGATCCATTTTCTGTTTTTTTTTCATGCTGACATTCTAGTAAAGCTGCAGCAAGGACTTTGAAAATTTATCAATTCTATTACTTCAGTCTCAAAGCAATTTATAACCAGTAATTTAAATTTAGCACAGCTTTCCCATTAGCCAATCAAATCACAGCCTTCCTGTGGTGTCACTTTTCAGTTTCCAACACCCCCTCCGTTTGAACACTCACAGCTCCCGAAGTGAAGGCCTCAGAATCCCTGAGGTAAGTTTTTTAATGTATATATTTTTCTCAAAATTGTGTAGTGTCAAGCAACAAAACCCTATTCACCTTCTCTATAAACAGTCTCTAACTTGTGGGTTACTTACTTTTCCTACCTTTATCTCCCTTTATTAAATCATCGCAAAGCTGGTGACTGTCAGATTCGCTCACTGACTGAATTGACTGAAAACTGACTCTCAGTATAGCTCAAGAGAGCAAGACCTCTGAGCTGTCAAATAATGAGGACTCCCTTCAATGGCTGACCCTGTCCACTCTTCAAAGAATTTCAAACATCAGTCACTACCTTATATAGGTGGCAGCTAGTTTTGCTCAGTTGGTTGGATAGCTGGTTTGTGATGCAGAGTAAGGCCAACAGCAAGGGTTCAAGTCCCGCCTTCTCAACTTTGCCTCCGCCCGGTGTGGTGACCCTCGAGTTAAATCACCACCAGTTCTCCTCCTCAAAGGGGAAAGCATAAACTTTACTTTATCTCATACTGGAGTCTATTCTTTGATCTGTAATGGACGGACTTGTATGTGCGCCTGCATGTCATGCTGGGCAAACTAAGAAGTATACTTTAAGCAGCAAGACACCCGAAAGTATTTCTGTGAAGAAATGGTTCAGTGGTGATAGTACAAGGTACTTAGGTTCCACAATGTTTTTCATCAGTATTAATTGATTAATCAACCTGGAGTTGGGGTATTATTTGAAATCTAAAAAAAAAAATACACACCTTCCGGAACGCTTTACTAACCAACTGGTTTATAGCCATTGATTAATTGACAGGATGTTTTGTGTGACTTCATATGTTAACATGTCCTTGTTATTTGCAGCAGAAGAGGCTAGAGGGCCCTTGAAGTCACAGATTTTGACTTCGGAGTAGGGCTGGAAACCAGGCTCCACACATGGTGGAGCATGAGGTCCCTGCTAGTAGAGAATTTAAGCCCAAGAGGACGCAGGGCAGGGGAATTCAGTTGGAATAAAGGAACCTTTTTTTAAAAACGTCATTCAGTCCAAGTACTTAAATCGTACATTACATGTCACTACTTATTAATGATATAACTAGAATGTTAGTTGCTGCAAATTCTCCCCATGTCAGTGTGGATCTCACCCCTACAACCCAAAAAGATGTTCAGGGTAAGTGAATTGGCAACGCTAAATTGCCCCTTAATTCGAAAAAAAAAGTGTTAGTTGCATTCAGATGGTAGGTATTATTATTATATATATATATAAAATAGGGGGATTTCTGTTAGGTACGTATGGTCCATAAGGTGCACCTTGCAATGGCGTTTCATCCCTTTAAAGGGTGTGGGGAGGGGCGCAAGAGAGCTTCCTGTTTATTTCCTTTGTTCCCATTTCTTTTGTGTTATTTTATTACTTTGGTCCGTGGACCCACAATCGGAATGTGCATTTAAGCAGAAGACTCAAGGTTGAAGCAGCCTGCTTGTCAGGACATTGTTTCAAGGTTTTGCTCTTTGAGGGGAGAAGCCAGATTCCTCAACACCGAGTGGATCTTAAGAACCAGGTGTGGAGGGAGTTGGATCGATTGTGGTTAACTGCCAACCAGTGAGTTGGTCAGGGACAGTGTTCTGCCTGACAATGGTCAGTGATTGGTTCCTGTGTGATGCTTTCTGAGGGAACTGGACAGAAGCATTTAGACCTTGAAAGTGAAAGGAACACTTCGCTCTCTCCTGCTGGCTGAAGAGAAAGAACTGCTGTATTGCTGTATAGTGCCTGGCACACCCTTTGCTGCGAACCTGAAATCACGGAGTCGGCAGAGAAGGTGGACAATCCTGCCAGAGAAAACCATCTCCAGCCTAGAATCTAGGAAGAAGAATCAAAACAAAAGCTGAACTTCAGAATGATACTAACTAGAAGTCAGACCAGTGCAAATATCTTCATCCTTTCATTTAATATATTTTCTTTCCCTTTCCATTATCCTTTCCCCTCTGTGTGGTGTGTGGGGGGGGGGGGGGGGTGGGGGGGGGGGGGGGGATAGTTAGGAAAGGGGGCGGGGGTTGGGAAAGGAGTACTAGATAGTCAGTTACATTTATGTCCATTTTGGGACTTCCGGTTGCGGCTATGCGGAGCTAAGCTGCACATTCGGCAGCTCCCGCTAGAAACGGACTTTGGGGCTCTTTTCAGGGCCCCCAACGGAGCTTTTTCGACGATTCCCGACGTGGGAAGGAATCTGCAGTAGATCCCCAGGGTTCTATGGTCCGGACCAGGAGTGGGGTGAGCAGAAAAGCAGAAGCAGCGCTCCTGGAAAAGCGGGGGAAGGGAAACAAAATGGCGGCCAGGGGAGCCCTCGAGGAGTGGAGGCAGTGGGCGCAGGAGCAGCAGGCGACTCTTCTGCGCTGCTTCCAGGAGCTTAAGGTGGAGCTGCTAGAGTCGCTAAAGGCTACCACCAGAGAGCTGATGGAGACTCAGACAGCCCAGGGGGCCGCAATCCGGGAGCTGCAGCAGCAGGCCTCCGAAAGGGAGGATGATGCACGAGGCACTCCATAAAAAGTGGCAGGAGCGGTTCGAAGAGCTGGACAACCGGTCGAGGTGGAAGAATTTACGGATCCTGGGCCTCACGGAGGGGCTGGAGGGGTCGGACCTGGCGGCCTATGTGGTCGTTTTGCTGAACTCGTTGATGGGTGCTGGATCCTTCAAGGGGCCCCTGGAGCTGGAGTGGGCCCACAGAATACTGGCTAGGAGGCCCAAGCCGAATGAGCCGCCGCGGGCAGTGTTGGTGCGGTTCCACCGGTTCGTTGACTGGGAGTGCGTGCTCCGGTGGGCCAAGAGGGAGCGGAGCAGCAAGTGGGAGAACACGGAGGTGCGGATCTTACAGGACTGGAGTGCGGAGGTGGTTAAGCGCAGGGCCGGGTTCAACCGGACGACGGCGGTGCTCCACAGACGGAGTGTGAAGTTTGGCATGTTGCAGCCGGCACGTCTGTGGGTCACCGACAAGGACCGACACCATTATTTTCAGTCCCCGGAGGAGGCGTGGGCCTTTGTGCAGCCGAGAAACTGGACTCAAACTGAGGGTCAGGGATGGGGGTTTTGTATGAAAACTGTGTTTAATTTTTTCTCTGGAGGGGGGGGTTCTCTGTTTAATGCAGGATGTGTGTTGGCTTTAGGGTGGGTGGGGCGATGTCTTTATGTCTTTTTTTATGGGTCTGGTGGACGGGTTTGGGCAGGGAGTGTGGTGGTATGATTTGCATAGCTGTCTTGCCATTGGTGCAGGCCTGCGGCGCGGGACGCCCCGACAAGTCCACGGGGCCCCGCTGCTATTTCTGTGGGTTCGCGAAACACCCTCGCCCGCGCTACCCAACCCGCTCCGCCCTCTGTAAGAGCTGCGGGAAGAAGGGCCACTTCTCCTCCGTCTGCCAGGCGAAATCGGTCGCTGCTGTACCGCGCAGCGACCGGGGATCCCCCCCTCCGGGCCCTTGCTGGCCCCTCCAGTACGCCGCGCCGATCTCTCACCCCGCCCCCGGGCCCCTGCGCCCGGCCTGCGCGCCTCCCCCTCTCCTCCGGGTCCTTCCGGGCCCCCCCAGCGCACCGCGCAACTCTCTCCTCGCGGCCCCCGGGCCCCTGCGCCTGGCCTGTGCGCCTCTCTGCCCCCGCTCTCGGCCACTCCGGTCGGCCCGCCAGCACCGCTAACTCCGCCCCCCTCAACCACGAGGGCCCTGTGGGTGCCGCCATCTTGGGGCGCCGACTCCACGTGCGGGTCCTGGGTGTCGCCATCTTGGGGCGTCGACTCCACGTGCGGGTCCTGGGTGCCGCCATATTGGGGCCCCGACTCCACGTGCGGGTTCTGGGCGCCGCCATCTTCGGATCCCGACTCCACGTGCGGATCCTGGGCACCACCTTCCGGGACTGGCACACAAGGTTCTGCCAGCTACTACTCGGGCGACGACGACTGCGACGATGGTTCTGGTTAACCATCTGGTTGGCAGTTAACCAATTGATACAACTCCCTCCACACCTGGTTCTTAAGATCCACTCGGTGTTGAGGAATGGCTCGCGGCCATTCAACTCGACCAGTCACGACCACGCACGCTTGCCAAAACAACAACGCTGATCAACCTCAACGGCCGCGAGACGGGCTGCCTGCTGGACTCCGGGAGCACGGAAAGCTTCGTTCACCCTGCAACGGTAATACGCTGCGCGCTCCCTGTCCATCCTGTAAAACACAAAATCGGGTTAGCCTCAGGTTCGCACTCCGTCCGCATCACCGGCTGCTGCATCGCGGACCTCACGGTCCAAGGGAAGATTTTTTTAAATTACAAACTCCTTGTCCTCCCTGACCTTTGCGCACCGGCACTCCTAGGACTGGACTTCCAGTGTAACCTGCAGAGCTTGACCTTCCAATTCGGCGGCCCAATACCCCCCTCACTGTCTGCAGCCTCGCATCCCTCAAAGTGGACCCCCCCTCCTCGTTTGCTAATCTCACCCCCGATTGCAAACCCATCGTGACACGGAGCAGACGGTACAGCACCCAGGACCGGTCCTTCATCAGGTCCGAGGTCCAGAGGTTGCTGAAGGAAGGGGTCATCAAGGGCAGCAACAGTCCCTGGCGAGCCCAAGTGCTGGTGGTCCGGACTGGGGAGAAAAACCGGATGGTCATCGACTATAGCCAGACCATCAACCGGTTTACGCAACTGGACGCGTATCCTCTCCCCCGTATTTCCACCATGGTAAACAATATCGCGAAATACAAAGTCTTCTCCACGGTGGACCATAAGTCCGCTTACCACCAGCTCCCCCTCCGCGCGAGTGACCGCAAATACACCGCGTTTGAGGCAGATGGGCGCATCTACCACTTCCTTAGGGTTCCATTTGGTGTCACAAATGGGGTCTCGGTCTTCCAACGAGAGATGGACCGAATGGTCGACAAGTACGGATTACGGGCTACCTTCCCGTATCTCGATAATGTCACCATCTGCGGCCACGAACAGCAGGACCATGACGCCAACCTCCAGAAATTCCTCCAAACCACAAAACTCCTTAACTCACATACAATAAGGATAAGTGCGTGTTTAGCACCGACCGTCTAGCCATCCTCGGCTACGTAGTGCGTAACGGAGTGATAGGCCTCGGCCCGAACGCATGCGCCCCCCGATGGAACTCCCTCTCCCCAATACCCTCAAATCCCTCAAACGCTGCCTGGGTTTCTTTGCTTACTACGCCCAATGGGTTCCCAATTACGCTGACAAGGCCCGTCCCCTCATTCAAACTACGACCTTCCCGCCGTCGACAGAGGCCTGCCAGGCCTTTAGCCGCATCAAAGCGGACATCGCAAAGGCCACGATGCGTGCCATCGACGAGTCCCTCCCCTTCCAGGTCGAGAGCGACGTATCAGAAGTAGCTCTGGCGGCCACCCTGAACCAAGCGGGCAGACCCGTGGCCTTCTTCTCCAGAACCCTCCAGGCTTCCGAACTCCGCCACCCCTCTATGGAAAAGGAAGCCCAGGCCATAGTCGAAGCTGTGCGACATTGGAGGCACTATTTGGCTGGCAGGAGGTTTACCCTCCTCACAGACCAACGGTCAGTAGCCTTCATGTTTGATAATGCACAAAGGGGCAAGATTAAGAATGACAAGATCTTACGGTGGCGGATCGAGTTGTCCACGTACAACTATGAGATCTTGTATCCTCCTGGGAAGCTCAATGAGCCTCCTGATGCCCTGTCCTGCGGTACCTGCGCCAGTGCGCAGATAGACCGCCTCCGCTTCCTCCACGCGGACCTCTGCCATCCAGGGGTGACCCGTCTCTACCATCTCATTAAGGCCCGCAACCTCCCTTTCTCCATCGCGGAAGTCAGGACAGTAACCCGTGACTGCCACATCTGCGCAGAGTGCAAGCCGCACTTCTACCGCCCCGAGCACGCACATCTGATCAAAGCATCCCGCCCCTTCGAACGTCTCAGCATTGACTTCAAGGGGCCCCTTCCCTCTAACAAACGCAACATTTACTTCCTGGCGGTAATCGACGAAAACCCCCGCTTCCCCTTCGCTATTCCCTGCCCCGACATGACCACATCGACCGTCAGTAAGGCCCTCCTCTCCATCTTCTCCCTGTTCGGCTACCCCGCGTACATACATAGCGATCGGGGGTCCTCATTTATGAGCGACGAGCTGTGTCATTTCCTGCTCAACAGGGGCATTGCCTCTAGCAGGACGACCAGCTATAACCCTCAGGGTAACGGGCAGGTCGAGCGGGAGAATGGTACCAGCTGGAAGACCATGCTACTGGCCCTCCGGTCCAGAGATCTCCCTATTTCCCGATGGCAAGAGGTTATCACCGATGCCCTACATTCTATCCGCTCACTCCTCTGTACCGCAACAAATCAGACACCTCATGAACGTCTTCTTGTTTTCCCCAGGAAGTCGTCCTCCGGATCCGCTCTCCCGACGTGGCTGGCCGCCCCCGGACCCATCTTGCTCCGGAAGCATGTGCGGGTGCACAAGTCCGACCCGTTGGTGGAACAAGTCCAGTTACTCCACGTTAACCCGCAGTATGCGTATGTGGAGTACCCCGACGGTCGGCAGGACACGGTCTCCCTCCGGGACCTGGCACCCGCCGGCGTGCGGCCTTCACCACAGACCCCCCCCCCGCCATTTTTTTTACCCCAGCGCCCCACCCTGGCCACCCCTTCCCCATGCACGGCGTCCCCACCGCCAGCTCGGGTGACGGAGACTGTTCAAGGACCATCGCTCCCGGACCCCAGGACGTCAGCGGAACCACCACCATCGGCTGAACCGACGTCACCTACTCCACTGCGGCGGTCTGCCAGAACGTCACGGGCCACGAAAAGACTGATCGAATCGATTTAATTTACAACAACTCCATGCACCTTGTAGGGGCCTTTTGTACTATAGTTAATTGTCTGGGCCAGTGGGAAGCCAAAAAATAAAAAAAAATAAAAAAGAATTTTTTTTTCTCCCTTCTCTGGCTGCTATTCATACCACCAGTTCTCTCCCCCCCCCCCCCCCCCCGGCTCTCGTTGATCCCCCCCCGGCTTCTTTCTCCGCAAGGGGTGAATGTGGTGGTATGATTTGCATAGCTGTCTGCCATTGGTGCAGAACACCGGCTTACTATTGGCCCTGGTCGGTCATGTACCTCTCAACCGATTGGTTGAGACCTGTCATGTGACGGCTCTCCGATTGGTCGAGAGGCTGAGTTAACCACGCCTCCAGATCGAGGTATAAATAGCCAGAACGCCCGGCGGTCGTCCATTTACTGTAGTCGACCACAGGGCTAACTTCTAGCTTATTAAAGCCTAACGTTTGTACAGCAACTCATCTCGCGTTCGATTGATGGTTCATCAGGGAGGTCAACTGGGAGTGCGGGGAGCTGGTGGTGGGGACAGGCAATGGGGGTTGCCCTAGAGGAGACGGGGTTGGGGAGGGCAAAAGCGCGGGCTTTTCTCTGGTTTCCCGCGCTGCGGGATGATGGGGGCGGGGTCGGGGCTGAGAAGCGCGGGCCTTTGCTGGTTGTTATTTTCCCGCGCAAGAGCGGGAGGGGGGGGGGCAGTTGATGCGCACGAAGGAGGAGGAGTAGTCCCACGTGGGGCGGGGTCGGAGGTGTGGCGGGAGTCGCCGGGGTCAGCAGAAGTTAGCTGGCTCACGGGAGTGCTGCGGAGGGAGGGGCCCTAGCCCCTGGGGGGGGGGGGGGGGGGGGGGGGTGTACCGGGTTGCTGCTGAAATGGCCAGGAAGGAGCTGGAGTATGCAGGGGGTGCTGGGGGGGAGGGGGGGGGGGGGGGGGGGGAGTTTGCCGCCGTGGGGAACAGTCCGAGCGGGGGACGCTGGCCAGTGGCGGGCAAGGGTTGGGTTGTGGCTCATCGGCAGGGGAGGGGGGGCAGGGAGCCCTCTGATCCGGCTGATAACCTGGAATGTGAGGGGGCAGAACGGGCCGGTCAAGCGGGCCCGGGTGTTTCCGCACTTGAAGGGGCTGAAGGCGGATGTGGCCATGCACCAAGAGACGCACCTGAAGGTGGCGGACCAGGTTCGACTGAGAAAGGGGTGGGTGGGCCAAGTATTTCATTCAGGGCTGTATGAGAAGAATCGGGGCGTGGCAATCTTGGTGGGAAAGAGGGTGTTGTTTGAGGCGTTAAATGTGGTGGCTAACAGTGGCGGGAGGTATGTGATGGAGCTCGGGCTGGGGGAGGAGAGGGACCAGCGTCTGCTCTGGCGCTTGGAGGTGGGGCTGTTGGCAGACGAGGAGATGGCCGGGAGGGTTCGGGGATGTATCAAGAGGTACCTTGATGCCAACGATAACGGGGAGGTCCGAGTGGGGACGGTCTGGGAGGCATTGAAGGCGGTGATTAGAGGGGAGTTGATTTCCATCCGAACCCATAGGGAGAGGGGGGAGCAGAGGGAGAGGGAGAGATTGGTAGGGGAGATGGTGAGGGTGGATAGGAGATTTGGGGATGCTCCGGAGGAGGGATTGCTGGGGGAGCGGCGTAGCCTTCAGGCCAGGTTCGATCTACTGACCACCAGAAAGGCGGACGCTCAGCGGAGGAAAGCACAGGGGGCGGTGTATGAATATGGGGAGAAGGCGTGCAGGATGCTGGCACACCAGCTCCGAAAGCGAGACGCGACCAGGGAGATTGGGGGAGTGAAGGATAGAGTTGGGAAGGTGGTGCGAAGGGGGTAGACGTTAATGGGGTCTTTAGGTACTTTTCTGGGGAACTGTACCGGTCTGAACCCCCAGTGGAGGAGGGGGGAAAGGGGTGCTTCTTGGACAAGCTGCGATTTCCCAAGGTGGAGGAGGGGCAGGTGGAGGGACTGGGGGCACCGATTGAGCTGGAGGAGCTGGTTAAAGGGATAGGGAGCATGCAGTCGGGAAAGGCGCCGGGGCCGGATGGGTTTCCGGCCGAATTTTATAAAATGTATGCGGACCTGTTGGGCCCCCTGTTGGTCCGGACCTTTAACGAGGCAAGGGAGCGGGGGGCTTTGCCCCCAACTATGTCACGGGCGCTGATTTCCTTGATCCTGAAGCGGGACAAGGACCCTCTGCAGTGTGGGTCATATAGGCCAATCTCACTGCTAAATGTAGACGCCAAGCTGCTGGCAAAGATCTTCGCCACAAGAATAGAGGATTGTGTGCCGGGGGTCATTCACGAGGACCAGACGGGATTTGTGAAGGGAAGACAGTTGAATACCAACATACGAAGACTCCTCAATGTCATTATGATGCCGGCTGTGGAAGGGGAGGCGGAGATAGTGGTGGCATTAGATGCGGAGAAGGCCTTTGATAGGGTTGAGTGGGGGTATCTGTGGGAGGTGTTGGAAAGGTTTGGGTTTGGGGAGGGGTTTGTCCGTTGGGTGAGATTGCTTTATGAGGCCCCGATGGCGAGTGTAGCCACGAATAGGAGGAGGTCGGAGTTCTTTCGGCTATACCGGGAGACGAGACAGGGGTGTCCCCTGTCCCCCTTGCTCTTTGCGTTGGCAATTGAGCCCCTGGCCATGGCGTTGAGGGAGTCAAGGAACTGGAGGGGCCTGGTGCGGGGTGGGGAGGAGCATCGAGTGTCGCTTTATGCTGTATGTGGCAGACCCGGTGGGGGGGATGCCGGAGGTGATGAGGATTCTCAGCGAATGTGGGGGTTTCTCTGGGTATAAGCTCAACCTGGGCAACAGCGAGTTGTTCGTGGTTGACCCGGGGGATCAGGAGGAGGGGATTGGTAGGCTCCCACTGAAGCAGGCAGGGAGGAGCTTCAGGTACCTAGGAGTCCAGGTGGCTGGGAGCTGGGGGGCCCTGCACAAGCTCAACCTCAAGTTTGGTGGAGCAAATGGAGGAGGAGTTCAAAAGGTGGGATATGTTACCGCTGTCACTGGCGGGTAGGGTGCAGTCCGTCAAGATGACGGTGCTCCCGAGGTTTTTGTTCCTGTTCCAGTGCCTTCCAATCCTTATCCCGAAGTCCTTTTTTAAGGAGAGTTAACAGGAGTATTACAGGATTTGTGTGGGCGCATGGGACTCCGAGGGTGAGAAGGGTGTTCTTGGAACGGGACAGGGATGGGGGGGGCTGGCGCTGCCCAACCTCTGTGGGTACTATTGGGCTGCCAACGCAGCAATGGTACGTAAGTGGGTAATAGACGGGGAAGGGGCAGCATGGAAGAGGATGGAGATGGCGTCCTGTGTGGACTCGAGCCTGGAGGCGCTGGTAACGGCGCCGTTGCCGCTCCCTCCAACGAGGTATACCACGAGCCTGGTGGTGGCGGCTACCCTCAAACTTTGGTGGCAATGGAGACGGCATAGGGGGGAGGTGGGGGGCTCGATGGAGTCCCCGATACGGGGGAAGCACCGGTTTGTTGAAGGGAGCATCGATGGCAGATTTCTGGGCTGGCACAGGGTAGGTATTAGGAGGTTGAGGGACCTGTTTGTGGATGGGAGGTTCGCGAGCCTGGGGGAGTTAGAGAGGAAGTTTGGGCACCCCCCGGGGAACATGTTCAGGTACATGCAGGTTAGGGCGTTTGCCAAGCGGCAGGTGGAGAGGTTCCCCATGTTGCCCCCACGTGGGGTATGGGACAGGGTGTTCTCGGGGGTGTGGGTTGGAGGAGGGAGGATTTCAGACATATACCGCGTAATGCAGGAGGTAGACGATGCCTCGGTGGAGGAGCTGAAGGGTAAATGGGAAGAGGAGCTGGGTGAGGAGATTGAGGAGGGGACATGGGCGGATGCTCTGGCAAGGGTGAATTCCTCCTCTTCCTGTGCGAGGCTTAGCCTCATACAGTTCAAGATGCTGCATAGGGCTCACATGACTGGGACGAGGATGAGTAGGTTTTTCGGGGGTGAAGACAAGTATGCTAGGTGCTCGGGGAGCCCAGCGAACCACGCCCATATGTTTTGGGCATGCCCAGCGCTGGGGGAGTTTTGGAATGGGGTAGCAAGGACGGTGTCGAGGGTGGTGGGATCCAGGGTCAAGCCAGGCTGGGGACTCGCAATTTCTGGGGTTGCAGTGGAGCCGGGAGTGCAGGAGGCGAAAGAGGCCGGTGTCCTGGCCTTTGCGTCCCTAGTAGCCCGGCGGAGGATCTTTCTTCAATGGAAGGATGCGAGGCCCCCAAGCGTGGAGGCCTGGTTCAATGATATGGCGGGGTTCATCAAATTGGTGAAGGTGAAATTTGCCCTGAGGGGATCAGTACAGGGCTTCTTTAGGCGGTGGCAGTCTTTCCTGGACTTCCTGGCAGAACTTCCGGGGGGAGGGGGGGGGAGGGAGGGGGGGTTGGGTTTGGTGGGAGGGAGAAGTGTGTACATGGGTTTGTTGGATGTGGCGGGTGTTATCTCTTTCCTTTCTGTTGTTTGCTTTTTTTTGTTTTCGATTTAGTAGTTACTTTTGTAGGGGGGGTGGGTGTTGTTCTTGAGTTTTTAACCTTGGTTATTCTGTTAATATTGTCTTGTTTATATTTTGTGAAAACCTAAATAAAAATTATTTTTAAAGAAAATATTTATGTCCGTTTAATTATAACAGTGTACACAATAAAAGGTTACTTGGGTTAAAGTTACAGACCTGGTGACTGCCGTTTATTCGGCTCAACTGAGGGCCTCAGGTTGTTCACCAGATCAAGTGGGGCTGGAATTGACTGCACACTAGCCCAGGGTATTGTGACAGCTCTCGAGCTGGCCGAAAAATGGATTTCTGTTGAATGTGTATGGTCTATAAGGTGCATCTATAAATAAAACATCAGCTCCAGTATTCTATCCTTCGACCACCAAGAAAAACTTCAACAATGTATTTGCCACAGATATATCATTGCATGAATTGAGAGTGCAAGCATCCTGCTAGTTTCCTGACACTTCAACAAACCCTCAACGATACTCTTAAAAAGGTGCAAAACCCTGAATGTAATTATGATGCCGGCAGTGGAGGGGGAGGCTGAGATAGTGGTAGCGCTGGACGCGGAGAAGGCATTCGATAGGGTGGAGTGGGAGTACCTGTGGGAGACGTTGGAACGGTTTGGGTTTGGGGAAGGGTTTATTAAGTGGGTGAAGTTGCTCTACTTGGCCCCGACGGCGAGTGTAGTGACAAACGGGAGGAGGTCGGAGTATTTCGGGCTCCACCGAGGGACCAGGCAGGGATGTCCCCTATCCCACTTACTTTTCGCACTGGCGATTGAACCGTTGGCGATGGCACTGAGGGGCTCAGGGGGGTGGAGAGGACTGACTAGGGGAGGGGAGGAACATAGGGTATCGCTGTATGCGGATGATCTACTGCTGTACGTGGCAGACCCAGAAGGGGGAATGCCGGAGATAATGGAACTATTAGCAGAGTTTGGGGACTTTTCGGGGTACAAACTAAATTTGGGCAAAAGCGAGGTTTTTGTGATACACCCGGGGGATCAGGGAGAGGGTATTGGGAGACTCCCCTTCAAGCGAGCAGGAAAGAGCTTTAGGTACTTAGGGGTGCAGGTGGCAAGGAACTGGGGGACCCTCCACAAGTTGAACTTTTCCAGGCTGGTGGAACAGATGGAGGAGGAATTTAAGAGGTGGGACATGGTACCGTTGTCGCTGGCGGGGAGGGTGCAGTCAATCAAAATGACGGTCCTCCCAAGGTTCTTGTTTTTATTTCAGTGCTTGCCCATCTTCCTCCCTAGGGCCTTCTTCAAAAAGGTGACGAGTAGCATCATGAGCTACGTGTGGGCGCATGGCACCCCAAGGGTGAGGAGGGTCTTTTTGGAGCGGAGTAGGGACAGTGGTGGGCTGGCACTACCCAATCTCTCGGGGTATTACTGGGCGGCAAATGTGTCAATGGTGCGCAAGTGGATGATGGGAGGGGAGGGGGCAGCTTGGAAACGAATGGAGAGGGCGTCCTGTGGCAACACAAGCCTGGGGGCCCTAGTAACGGCACCATGGCCGCTCCCCCCCACGAGGTACACCACGAGCCCGGTGGTGGCGGCCACCCTCAAGATATGGGGGCAGTGGAGGCGACACAGGGGGGAAATGGGAGGTCTGTTGGCGGCGCCAATAAGAGGGAACCATAGATTCATCCCGGGGAACATCGACGGGGGATTTCAGAGCTGGTACAGGATGGGCATACGGCAGCTGAAGGACCTGTTTATAGAGGGGAGGTTTGCGAGCCTGGGAGGGCTGGAGGAGAAGTTTGAGCTCCCCCCGGGAAACATGTTCAGATATTTACAAGTGAAGGCATTTGCTAGGCGGCAGGTGGAGGGGTTCCCCCTGCTCCCCAGTAAGGGGGCGAGTGATAGGGTGCTCTCGGGGGTCTGGGTCGGAGGGGGGAAGATATCAGACATCTACAAGATAATGCAGGAGGCGGAAGAAGCATCAGGGGAGGAGCTGAAAGCCAAGTGGGAAGGGGAGCTGGGAGAGCAGATAGAAGACGGGACGTGGGCGGATGCACTGGAGAAGGTCAATTCTTCCTCCTCGTGTGCGAGGCTGAGCCTCATTCAATTTAAGGTGCTGCATAGAGCTCACATGACGGGGACAAGGATGAGCCGGTTCTTTGGGGGTGAGGACTGGTGTGTCAGATGTCTGGGAAGCCCAGCGAACCATGTGCATATGTTCTGGGCATGTCCGGTGCTGGAAGGGTTCTGGAAGGGGGTGGCAAGGACGGTGTCGAAGGTGGTGGGGTCCAGGGTCAAACCAGGATGGGGGCTTGCGATCTTTGGGGTCGGGGTAGAACCGGGGGTACAGGAGGCTAGGGAGGCCGGAATACTGGCCTTTGCGTCCCTAGTGGCTCGACGAAGGATATTAATTCAATGGAAGGACGCGAGGCCTCCAAGCGTTGAAACTTGGATTAACGATATGGCTAGCTATATTCAGCTAGAAAGGATCAAATTTGCCCTGAGAGGGTCGGTACAGGGATTCTCCAGGCGGTGGCAACCTTTCCTTGACTTTTTAGATCAGAGATAGGCGTACGGGGTCGTGGCAGCAGCAACCCGGGGGGGGGGGCAGCAATGGTCGTGGGGGGACAAGCACGACTGTAACGCGGGCAAGTCTGCTCGCTGCTCATGTCTGAAACTGTAGGCTGCCTTGTTTGTTAAGTTGTTGCTTGGGGGGGGGGGGGGAAGAGGGCTGGGGCGCGCGAGAGGGCGGGCGAGGGAGGGATATTTGCCTAGAGGGATTGTGTTGTAAATAATTTAAAAATTAGTAGGGGTAAATGTCTGTATGGAAAAACTCTTTCAATAAAAATTATTTAAAAAAAAAAGGTGCAAAACCAACTGAGGTTTCAAATATTTTCAACAAGCAGCAACTAGTTATTTCCATTTCCCTCAACTTCATAACCGTTGCTTGTCTGGCATCAAGGATGGATGAGCCAAAACTTTATCCAACTGAATGACAGGCCCAAAAGAATTTAATAAAACTCACAAAAAACCTGACTCTTACTCCTAAATGTTTACTCAAGTGGATGGTGGTTAACTACCAGCTCTAACCCTTTTAGACCAAATTCTGAGCAGCAAATCCTGTAGCCTATCCGTCATGTGTCTATTTACTTCCAACGTTAAATCACCCATCTTTGTCTTTCTTTCCTCTAAACTCTATTACTCCTTTGTCCTCCTTGGTGGCCTTGAGGTCAACGGTATATAAAATCAGATTTATCCACTCCTGTTCGGCTATGCATCACCCATGTCTTTGCTATTTCTATTGGTGCCCCATTCCCAACATGTTGTAGTGAAAATCGCTATCCTCACAGAATTCCCTCCACAATCTCAACCTGCCCTTTCTGTACCACTTACGTCAGACCTACGTCCCAGTCTATATCCTTCAATCATTGAGTTTTCACCTCTTCGACATCACATGCTTCAACTCCACCAGCAACAGTACAGCCTTCACCATTCCAGTTCTATTCCTTGGAACTTCATCATTTAATTTTGTCAGCTGTATCTCGTTGGTAGCAGTCACACCTTGGAGTCAGGTAGTTATGTATTCATGTACCACTCCAAAGACTGGGGATGCAATTTCGTGGCTTCGTCACACCCGACACTGTTGAATCTCGAGATTCCTTGTGAGACTTCATGATCTGGATCTCACCCTCGTTGGGCGAGATCCAGATTAACTTATTTTAAGTGAGCCTTTAGGCTTATTTAAATAGGTCTACGCCAGATTCTCCTGTGGTCCAGGAACTAATGGCCACGTCTGGGAGACCACGCCATGGTGCCGTTTAGCATGGTTTCCACAAATGTGGATCAGGCACAACAGCACCTGGTTTTTGGTGGTGGTGGTTGGGGGGGGCGCACCGCCAGCCTGGTACCTTGGCAATGCCAGGGTGCTCAGGTGCTACTGTCAAGCTAGCAAGGGGACGTCCATGGTGCCAGGTTGGCAATGCCATGGTGCCTGCGTGCCAGGTTGCCCATGCCAGGAACAGGACTGGGGGTGCCTTACCCTTAAGAGGTGGGGTGAGGAGGGGGCTAGAGAACCACATAAGAGGCAAGGCGGGTGCAGTAGGGGGGTCCGGAGGCTGCGGTGCATTGCGGAGGGGTGTTGACAGATCGGAGAGACATTTAAAAATGGTGCCCCGATCCGCAAATACTCTTCTTGAGCTCGTCAGTGCAGGGAATTGTGTAAGTATGACCTCGGCGGGACGTTCCTCACCGAGGCCCAATAGCAGTGTCGTTCTCGGCACTACAGGTGTTGACAAACACCCTGCCAAACATGTCCAAAACGGGAGTCTGTTTCTGTCCTGTTAAATGGTTCCCTGGAAAGCAAAAAAATTAATATAAACTGACATCCTTGTACAACAACTACTGAGGTAATGTTATACTAACTTTCAAATGAGAGAAGAGCTTCCGCCGGTGGCCGCGAGTCGTGGCGATTTCGGGGAAATCCCCGAGTTTCGACGCACCCCCCGCCTACCGTCGGCGTTTGGGGTCGTCGCGAGCAGCCAGCGGGGCCGGTTTAAAAACCGGTGAAGAACCCCTCGTGGGTGTTGGGGCGGCGGGGGCTGAGGTCCTGGGCCCAGCGCGGCGTCAGGGCCAGAGCAGCGAGGGCGGGCCTACGAGGAGGCCCGAGTCCAGGACACCATGTAAGTGCGGTGTCCCACAACGGATGGCTCCCACCGAGGAGGAAGAAAGAAGGCTGGAACCTGGTCCCAGGGGAGTTCTGGATGAGTACAGAGGGCAAAGAAGAGAGCTGGAGGATTTAAAGAAACTTAAAGAAGTTTGGTGAAGTTTTATTTTTCCTCCCCTTTGCCTTTAAAAAAAAGAATAATTCAGATTGATGAAGGACAGAAGGGTGGAGGGAGAGAGAGGAGAAGAGAAAGAAAGTGACAAACAATAAGCTGCTAAAGGATGCGAAAAGCAGCGTCGAAGAAAGGAGGAAACGCGGGGTCGCCGCTGAAGGAAAAGACGAATAAAAGTGGTGATAGGATAGCGGAAGTCGAACTGCAAAACGGGGCCGCACTATTTACGGAGGAGAAGATGACCGAGGTGATGGCGGTGGAGCTGGAAAAACAGTTTGCGAGGCATATGGAGGCCTGGAAAAAGGAGACAGTGGCCGCATTGGAGTTACTGGTGGAGGAGGCAATCGCCCCGATAATTGCCCCGTTGAAGGTGGCGGTGGCAAAGGCGTTGGCCGAGGTGAGAGAGCAGGGCGAGAAGATGAAAGAAGTGGGGGAAGCCATGTCACGACACAGCGACCAGGACACCTCGATGTGAGATGAGTTGCGGAGGGCTGTGGAGATTAATAGAGGTCTCCCAGCAAAGCTGGAAGACTTGGAAAACCGCTCAAGGCGGCATAATTTAAGAATTGTGGGCTTGCTCAAAGGGACAGAGGGCCCAAGGCCAACACAATACTTCGCTAAGAAGTTGGCGGAGCTGATGGGGAGGGCGAGAGCCTCTCCCAGTACAAGCTAGACCGAGCCCATCGGTCATTAAGGCCGAAGCCCAAAGTGAACATGCCGCCAAGGGCAGTAATTATCTGCTTCCATAAGTTTTGCATGAAGGAGAAGGTGTTAAAATAGGCGAAGCAGAAGAGGGAGATACTATGGGATGGTACAACGGTCCGGATCTACCAGGACTTGACGGTGGAGTTGGCGACGTTGTACAAGAAGGGGGTATGGTTTGGTATGGTGTACCCAGCAAGGTTGAGGGTAACGTATAACAGCAAAGACTTTTATTTTGAGACAGCGGATGCGGCTGAGGCGTTCGTGAAGGCAGAAGGCTTGGGACAGACATGAAGAGCGGAGCTGGAAGAGAGACTGTGGACTGTGTTTGAACAGCCGGAAAATGTATAAATGTTATAATTTTCTTTTTACGGATTTGTATTGTAATCTACTTCTCTTTGTATTGTTATAGAGTTTAAGTTATTGGTGGGTTGATGGGCGCTCTGTGTTGCGACGGTTAAATGTTATGTTAGTGAATTGTATGGGTTGGATTGTTGGGTTTGGTTTTTTTTTCCCTGGGACTGGGTGGAAGGGAATGATATGTCTTGGCGGGGGGGAGCCACCCGTACAAGCTAGCTAAAGTCAGTCAGCTAGTGAACGGAGGTGAGAGGAGAGGAGGGCTGCGGACATTGGAGCCTGGATAGCAGGCGCCAATGGGCCTACGAGGCGAGCAAGAGGGGGGGGGGGGGGGGGGGGGGGGGGGGTTGGATGCTGGGGGATGTTGTTTCTGGGGGAAAGGTAGGGGGGATTTTCGGGAGGGGAGGGGAAGGGGTTCGATGTTAACAATGGACAGGGGCAGGTCAGGCTTATGGGGCAGGGCCCGGCGGTATGTTGATGGTGGATAAGAAAGTTGGGGGGGGTGAGAGACCCCCAGTACGGATAGTTACGTGGAACGTGAGAGAGCTAGGATGTCCGGTCAAGAGTTCAAGGGTGCTTGAGCATCTTAAAAGTCTGAAAACCGATGTGGCAATGCTTCAGGAGACTAACTTGAGGGTGAAGGACCAGGTGAGACTTAAAAAGGGTTGTGTTAGCCAAGTGTTTCACTCTGGATTTGATGGAAAGGCTCGAGGGGTAGCAGTGTTGGTCAGCAAAAGGGTACACTTCCAGATAGAGAAGGTAGTGGCAGATCAGGGGGGTAGATACGTGATTGTGGCCGGGGTGCTGGACGGGAGATTAGTGGCGCTACTAAGTGTATACGGTCCCAACTGGGACGATGCGGATTTGCGAGGAAGGTGTTTGGAGCCATTCCTGACTTGGACAGGGAAATACTCAGGGAGTCCGGTACTAATAGCTTCATTGAAAATCTGGAGGCAGTTTCGCCAACACTTCAGGTTATAGAATATAGAACACTACAGCGCAGTACGGGCCCTTCGGCCCTGGATGTTGCGCCGACCTGTGAAACCATCTGAAGCCTATCTGACCTACACTATTCCATTTTCATCCATATGTCTATCCAGTGACCACTTAAATGCCCTTAAAGTTGGCGAGTCTACTACTGTTGCAGGCAGGGCGTTCCACACCCCTACTACTCTCTGAGTAAAGAAACTGCCTCTGACATCTGTCCTATATCTATCACCCCTCAGGGGCAGGGTCGAGGGAAATGCCGATCCGGGAGAACCACAGATTTGAGCCAGGGAGGTGGGATGGAAGCTTTCAGAATTGGGAAGAGAAGGGGATTAAGACTCTAAAAGATTTGTTTCCTCGGGGTCGATTTGCAGGATTGAGGGAGCTGGAAGCGAAGTATGGGCTGGAGCAGGGAGAAGTGTTTAGGTATATGCAGGTTCGGGACTTTGCCAGGAAGGAGATACAGAGCTTCCCGGAGGAACCGGCCTCCACGTTGTTGGAGGAGGTGGTGGCGGCAAGTAGACTGGAGAAGGGGACAGTGTCAGCGGTATACGGAGATATGTTGGAAAAGGATAAGGCACCACTGGAGGGGATCAAAGCGAAGTGGGAGAAAGAATTGGGAGAGGTTATAGAGGAGGGGGTCTGGTGCGAGGTTCTCCGGAGAGTGAATGCCTCTACCTCGTGTGCAAGGTTGGGGCTGATACAGCTGAAGGTGGTATACAGGGCACACCTCACAAGGGCAAGGATGAGCCGATTCTTTGAAGGGGTAGAAGATGTGTGTGAACGTTGCGGGGGGGGGGGGGCTAATCACGTTCATATGTTTTGGTTCTGTCCAAAGCTTGGGGAGTACTGGAAGGGGAAGGAGGTGTTTAGGGTAATTTCCAAGGTGGTGCATGTGAAGCTGGACCCGGGTCCCCGGAAGGCCATATTCGGGGTGTCGGATCAGCCAGGGTTGGAAACGGGTGCGGAGGCAGATATCATAGCCTTCGCCTCGCTGATCTCCCGAAGGCGGATTCTGCTGGGATGGAGAGCGGCCTCTCTACCCTGTGCCCTGGCGTAGCGAGGGGACCTGTTGGAATACTTGACCCTTGGGAAGGTTAAGTTCGAACTGAGGGGAAGCTCGGAGGGGTTCTACAAGTCATCGGCACTATTTATTATGCACTTTCAAGAACTGGATAGCATCGAACATTAGTTTGGGGGGGGGGGGGCGGGTGCGGGTGGAGGGGGCTGTGTATGTTGAAGATGGCTATGGGTAATCCCGGATTCCTTTTTTTTTCTTTGTCATTTGTTTATGTTAACATGCGGGCTGATGTCTGGGCATGGTGGGAGGATGGGATCGTTGTTACTGTTATAGAACATAGAACATAGAACAGTACAGCACAGAACAGGCCCTTCGGCCCTCGATGTTGTGCCGAGCAATGATCACCCTACTTAAACCCACGTAACCCGTATACCCATAACCCAACAATCCCCCCATTAACCTTACACTACGGGCAATTTAGCATGGCCAATCCACCTAACCCGCACATCTTTGGACTGTGGGAGGAAACCGGAGCACCCGGAGGAAACCCACGCACACACGGGGAGGACGTGCAGACTCCACACAGACAATGACCCAGCCGGGAATCGAACCTGGGACCCTGGAGCTGAGAAGCATTGATGCTAACCACCATGCTACCGTGAGGCCCAAAATGGGAGGGGGCTTCCTTCGAGCCGGAATGGGGTTTGAGATATTTGTTGTTGGTTATTGATTGTTGTTGGGTGTAAATTTGGAAGAAAAATTGTGAAAAAGGAGAATAAAAATATTTTTTTAAAACTTTCAAATGAGACATGCAGATGAATGTAAAACATCTACTTTGAAAGAGAACAAGACAATTCTACAGTGTCCTGACTAATCATAGAATCTAGAATTTACAGTGTGGAAGGAGGCCATTCCTTAATAGTGGCCATTAACCATGATGTTAATCCCTCATGTAGTAAAGATAAAACAGATTATCTGGTCATTATCACATTACTGCTTGTGGAATCTTGCAAAATGGCCAACTGTTTTTCCTACATTAATTGGCTGTAAAGAACATTAGTATATCATGAGAGTATTGATGTACCATCGATTGTACGCGAGGCGAGTGATTTACCAAAGTCCGGCTTTAATTGACTAGAACACAGCTCTGCGATCGTCTACAGTGGAAAGGGACGATCGTCAGGCGTCTGAGCATTTATACCTCGTTAATAGAGGCGTGGTTAACTCAACCTCTCGGCCAATCGGTCGAGAGGCACATGACCGACCAGGGCCAATGGTAAGCCGACGTTCTGGCCCAATAGCAGACGAGTATGCAGATCATATCACCACAAGGCAATACAGTATAAAAATTAAAGTCTTTCTCTCTTTAACCTCTGCATTCCACTATCTATGTCCATGCCATTAAGAACTTCCTCAAAGTCTCTCTCTTCAACGTTACATTCAAAGATCAATTGTTGAATAGAAGAACATTAAAAAATAGAAACAAGAGTTGATCATTTGACCCCAATTCCATTTTACTGCCTGTTCTTCCCTTATCGCTTGATTCCCAGCGAGATCCAAAGTCTTTTGCAGCCTTAAATACATTCAGTGAAGGAGCATCTACACGCTCTGGGATAGACAATTCAAAAGGTACTTAACCCTTTGAGTTAAAATACCTTTATCTCAGATGTAAATGTCTGGCCCCTTATCCTCAGACTTTGACCATGTTCGAATTAACAGGAGGAAAACTTGTTGTGCAGATTTTAAATGGAGCACTTTGAACAAAAAGTACACTGTAGCCTTTATTTTCAACATATGTTTATTTTAACATTAGTGTTTTTAGTTTTTTTAAATGTTTACGTAGACAAAATTCATGTGTATGCTTTTTTTTTATTAAAACAGGTATTGAACACAAGATTTTATAAAAATACTATGGTAAAACAGCATCTCAGTGTCTACCCTTTCAAATCTCTCAGAACGTTGTATGTTACAATGAAGTCATGTCATTCTTCTGCAGTGTGGCAAGTATTGGCCAATAAACGCAACCTCTCATCACAGGACAACCCTTTTATCCCAGGAACCAATCCTGTGAACCTTCACTGAACTGACTTCAAGATGAAGTTGGGCAGCACGGTGGCGCAGTGATTAGCACTGCTGCCTCATGGCGCCAAGATCCCTAATTCGATCCCGGCTCTGGGTCACTGTCCGTGTGGAGTTTGCACCTTTTCCCCGTGTTCGCTTGGGTTTCGGCCCCACAACCCAAAGATGTGCAGGGTAGGTGGATTGGCCATGCTAACTTGCTCTTTAATTGGAAAAAATGAATTGGGTACTCTAAATTTATTTTAATAAAAGACAAGTACATCCCTCCTTCAATATTAATACCAGAACTGTGCAATGTTCCAAGTATGATCTCACGAAGCCTTGTAGAATTCTAGCAAGCCTTTCTTACTCTTATACTCCAATCCCTTTGCAAAAAAGATGAACATGCCATTTACTTTCTTATTTGCTTGTTGTGCCAGCATGCTAACTTTGTTCCCTATAAGAGTACACTCAAAAACATTAATATTTACAATTTCACACCTTTAAAAAATTATTCTGCTGGTCTATTCTTACTCAAGTGAATAAACTTACACTTGCCCACATTATGGCTCACTTAAACCTGTCTATATCTCTTTGCAGTATCTTGGTGTCCTCCTCATAGCTTACATTTCCACCTCGCTTTGTATTGTTAACAAACTTAGACATATTACTCTCAGTCTCTTTGTTTATGGTGTTTGTTTCTGTTCCTTTGAGAATCAACATGGATTGTTTACTACAATAAATATACAGTATAAATGCAAGTTGTCAAAGGAAAAAAGTATAGAGGTAACACTTTGCAAACACCATCCACAGGTGATTTCCAACAGCAATTAAAAGCTGGCCACCACCTTCTTTAAGTAATACATTCTGCAGAGAAACCTTCAGGTTGTTAATCAATGAAATTGATTAAGACATCTTTGACAATTACTGCACGAGAGTTCAATTTAAACTTTTAAGAAATTGATTATATGTTCCATCTTAAGAATTCTCATTTAATCTTTTGTTCAATACCTGATTTTTTTTAAAAGCAAACACGTGAACTTTGTCGACATGGACATGTTAAAAATAAACAAATTAAAAATAAAGGCTAGAGGTGTACTCTTAGTTCAAAGTATGCCATTGAAAATCCCCACAGCATGTTTGCAGTTATTGCCAATCATTATTTTGAAGTTTTCCTCTGTCAATTGTGTCAATTTAACTGAAATTTCCATTATCCTACACAAATTATTCATTCAATTAACCTTTCACCACCCCAATTTCAAGTTGTTCCACCCCCTCATTAAGTTCTTCTGTTGTACACTCCAGTCACAACAATCTGTTAACACATTAAAGTGACCAGCCACAATAAAGTTAGCCAGAATAGGATCCCATTTTAGATTTTTACTGATAAGAAACATTTTATGTCTTTTGTCCCTCTCCCAGGAGATGAGTAGCTCATAAGAGTCAAACACACATGAACCAGTCCATCACGATATATTAGTGCACAATCGTGTACATTGACAGTCTACTTAGCAGCCCATTACCTTTACCGTTGACTGAAGCGCATTATTTTGCGAAGGTACATACATTTGTAAGCTTTACATCAAGTTAAATAATTGTTACTGTATTTTTTTCCCATTTATATTCTATACAAAACTAGTTTCACAGGTAGGCAATCAGAGGTTTACTAAAGGGGGCTGCAGAAAATTGTAGGCTGCCAAATACGAGTGTTCACTGGTTCCTTGAACCAGTCAGCACATGACTAGACTGATTCAACCCTCAGTTCGTAGAAAAGCAGAAAGCCATTTCATCAAAACTGGAAAATGCTTTTCAGATGTAACAAGGTAAAAGAGACAAAAGGAAATCCTGTTTGTGACTAGGGTAGAGATTTGTCAAGATGAACATTCCTGCAAGAGAATAAAACATCAATACAAAAGCAAAATACCGCAAATGCTAGAAATCTGAAAGAAAAGCAATAAATGCTGCACACATACACACACACACAGCAGGTCAAGCCACATCTGTTGAGGAAAAAGATTGTTTTTCACTTCTCTCTTTACTTTGTTACATCGCTCACATTTTCCAGTTCTGATGAAAGGTCACCAACCTGAAATATTAGATCTGTTTCCCTCTCCACCGATGCTGCCTGACCTGCTGAGTCTGCCCTTAATTTTCTATTTTTATGACATATGTTTAAGCTCGATTCCAGATTCCAGCCATTTTCAGTGGCCCAGGATTAAAAATTTTGAAATCTTATCTGAGGAACAAGCAATCCCCATTTCACCTATTTCCATTGAGTACAACTTTCTAAAATAGATGGTAAGAGGCAAATATCGTGTTCAATGTGAAGGGTATTTGCTAAACGGTGAAGGTCTGAGACATAGGGGTCTCAATACATCAATCACAAAATACCATTAACATGTACAGAAAATAATTTAAAAAGCTAATGGAATGCTAGCCTTTATATCTGAAGGGCTAGAATTGAAGGAGGTGGAGGTCATGCTTCACTGGACAGTAGCATAATGTTACCAGTAAATCATAGGCCTGAACTAAAGGCTCGAAAACAGGAGTTCAAATCCCACCAAGGCAGCTTGAAATTCAATTCATTCATATGTCTGGAATTAAAAAACTATCTTGGGTAATGATGACCATAATACCACTGGATTGTCATATAAATCCACTTGGTTCACTTATGCCCCTTAGGGAAGGATATCTGTCATCCTTGACTTGTCTGGTGTATATTGTGTGTGGTTCCAGATCCACAGCATTGCGGCTAACTTCTGAAATAGCCACCCAGTTATATCAAACTGGGCTCACCAGCACCTTTTCAAGGACAATTAGGGATGATCAACCAATGCAGGCCTTGCCAGCAATATTATTTTTAATAACATTAACAAAACTATACAAAGCCCTGACAAGACCACAACTGGAGTTCTGTGAGTGGTTTTGTCCATCACACCTTGGGATAGATATACTGGTCTTGGAGGGAGTGCAGCACTGATTTATCTCAACACCTGGTTAAATAATGAAGAGAGCTTGTACAAACTAGATCTCTATTACCTGGCTTTTAGAAGATTAGGGAAGATATGATCAAAGTCTTCAAGATATTAAAGGGAACAGATAGTGTAGATAGAGAAAAATATTCCATTGATTAGGATATCCAAGACCAGGCATATCGTTTAAAGACAGAGTCAAAGTCAGACCTTTCAGGAGTGCAATTCAAAAACACTTCTATACTCAAAGGTTGGTATAAGTTTGGAACTCTCACAGAGGCAGAGGCAGCAGGCGGGGATTGGTATTGCCAAACTTGCATTATTATTGGGTGGCGAATGTGGACAAGGTGCGGCGGTGGTGGGAAGGAGAAGAGGTAGAGTGGGTTAGGATGGAGGAAGAATCTTGTAAGGGATCTAGTTTGAGGGCTATGGTGACAGCAGCATTGCCAATGGTTCCGAGTAGGTATTCAGGGAGTCCAGTGGTGCAGTCCACGGTGAATATATGGAATCAGCTGAGGAGGCATTTTAGGGTGGAAGGGATGTCAGTGCTAATGCCGCTGTGCGAGAATCATGGGTTTGAGCCAGGAGGGGATGAATAGTGTATACAGGAGGTGGAGGGAAGTGGGGCTGGTCAAGGTGAGGGATTTGTATTTGGAGGAAGGGTTCACCAGTCTGGTGGAGCTAAGGGAGAGGGTAGAGCTGTTATGGGGAAGTGAGTTCAGGTATCTACAGGTTAGAGACTTTGCACGAAAGGTCTGGAAGGGGTTCCCTAGATTGCTGGGATACACCCTGCTGGAGCGACTGCTGCTTCTGGATGTGGAAGGGGAGGGAAGAATTGGGGATATATATAAGCGGCTGGGGGAGCAGGGAGGCGAGCGGGTGGTGAAGATCAAGGAGAAATGGGAAGCGGAGTTGGGAATGGAGATCAATTGGGGAGTATGGAGTGAGGCACTGCGAAGGGTAAACGGGACCTCCTCTTGTGCAAGGATGAGCCTGATACAGTTTAAGGTGGTGCACAGGGTGCATATGACTCGGGCGAGAATGAGTGGGTTCTTTCAAGGGGTAGCAGATGAGTTTGAGGTGTGTGGGCGGGGGCCAGCAAATCATGCGCACATGTTTTGGGGTTGTGAAAAATTGTGAAGATTCTGAGCAGGAATGTTCACGGTCCTAGCCAGGATAGTGGAGGAGGGAGTGGACCCGGACCCTTTGGTGGCGATATTTGGGGTTTCAGAGAAGCCGGAGCTCATGGAGAGGAGGAAGGCCGATGTCTTGGCCTTCGCCTCTCTGAATGCACGGCGGCGAATTTTGCATGTGCCTTCCCACTTACCTGCTGAACTTGCATGCTTGCTTTTTGTGATTTATGCACGAGGACACCCAAATCCCTCTGTGCTGCAGGTTTTTGCAGTCTTTCTCCATTTAATTATTTTACAACTCCTTTATTCTTCCTACCAAGTGCGTAACTTCACATTATAATCCATCTGACAGGTTTTTTCTCACTCAGCTAACCTGTCTATATCCCTCTGTAGACACTTGTGTCATCCTCACCACTTGCCTTCCCACCTATTTTTGTGTCATCCCCAAACTTGGCAATAGTACATTCACTTCCCTCATCCTAGTAATTAATACATAGTGTAAATAATTATGGCCCCCAGCTCTGATCCCTGTGGCACTCCACGGATCACAGGTTGCTACCCTGAAAAAGCCCCTCCTATCCCAACTCTCTGTCTTCTATCAATTAGCCAATCCTCTATCCATGCTAAGATACAACCCCCAACACCATGGGCTCTTATCATATTAAGTAGCCTTTTGTGTGGTACTTTATCTAACACTTTTGGGAAATCCGAGTATATTATGTCTATGGGTTCCCATTTATCTATCTTGCTGGTTACGACCTCAAAGAATTCTAACACATTTGCCAGACATGATTTCCCCTTCATGATGCCATGTTGCCTCTGCTTGATTATATTATGCATTTCTAAATGCTCTACTGTTACATCCTTTATAATGGACTCTAACACTTTCCTAATGACAGCTGTTAAGCTAACTGGCCTATCGTTACCTCCCTTTGTCTCCCTCCCTTTTTGAATAAGGGTGTTAGATTTGAAATTTTCCAATCCTCTGGGGCTTTTCCTGAATGTAAGGATTCTTCAAAGATTATTCCCAGTGCATCCATGATCTCTGCAGCTACTTCCTTTAATATCCTGGGATGCGACTTCTGGTGGCGGCAATGCGGAGCTAAGCCGCACGTTTGGCAGCTCCCACGAATAACGGATTTTGGGGCTCTTTTCAGGGCCCCCAACGGAACTTTGTTGACGAATCCCGACGTGGGAAGAGGACTGGAGTCGATTCTTACGGTCCTATGGTCCGGACCAGGAGTGTGGCAAGAGGAAAAACGGTGGAAGCACCCCTGGAAAAGCGGGGGAAGAAGAACAAAATGGCGGCCGGCGGAGGCCCGGAGGAGTGTAGGCAGTGGGCGCAGGAGCAGCAGGAGACTCTGCTGCGCTGCTTCCAGGAGCTTAAGGTGGAGCTGCTGGAGTCATTGAAGTTTACCACCAGAGAGCTGATGGAGACTCAGACAGCCCAGGGGGCCGCGATCCGGGAGCTGCAGAAGCAGGCCTCCAAAAGGGAGGATGAGGCCGTGGCCGTCACGGGGAAGGTGGAGATGCACGAGGCGCTCCATAAAAGGTGGCAGGAGCGGTTCGAGGAGCTGGACAACCGGTCGAGGAGGAAGAATTTGCGGATCCTGGGCCTCACGGAGGGGCTGCAGGGGTCGGACCTGGCGGCCTATGTGGTCGTTATGCTGAACTTGCTGATGGGGGCTGGGTCCTTCCAGGGGCCCCTGGAGTTGGAGGGGGCCCACAGAATTCTGGCCAGGAGGCGCAAGCCGAACGAGCCGCCGCGGGCGGCGTTGGTGCGGTTTCATCGGTTCGTGGATCGTGAGTGCATGCTCCGGTGGGCCAAGAAGGAGCGGAGCAGCAAGTGGGAGAACACGGAGGTGCGGATCTTCCAAGACTGGAGTGCGGAGGTAGCGAAGCGGAGGCCCGGGTTCAACCGGACGAAGGCGGTGCTCCACAGACGGAGCGTGAAGTTTGGCATGTTGCAGCCGATGCCTCTGTGGGTCACCTACAAGGACCGGCACCATTATTTTGAGTCCCCAGAGGAGGCGTGGACCTTTGTGCAGGCCGAGAAACTGGACTCAAACCGAGGGTCTAAGATGGGGGATGTTGTATAATAATGTACTTGTGTTTGCTCTGTTTAATGCAAGATGTGGGTTGGCCTTAGGGTGGGTGGGGTGATGTCGTTATGTCTTTTTTGTATGGGTCTGGTGGACGGGTTCGGGCAGGGGGGTAAACGGGGAGTTCGGGGAGCTGGTGGGGGGGACTGGCAATGGGAGTTGCCCTAGAGGAGGCGGGGCTGGGCAGGGCGAAAGCGCGGGCTTTTCTCGGGCTGTGAGATGGTGGGGGCGGAGTCGGGGCTGAGAAGCGCGGGCCGTTGCTGGCTGTTTTCTTTCCCCGCGCAAGAGCAGGGGGGGGGGGGACCGTGTTGCTGCTCAAACGGTCAGGAAGGAGCTGGAGGATGCTGGGGGGGGGGGTAGAGTTGCCGCTATGGGGAACTGGCAGAGCAGGGGACGCTGGCCAGTGGTGGGCAGGGGATGGGTTATGGCTAATCGGCAGGGGAGGGGGGCAGGGAGCCCTCTGATCCGGATGATAACCTGGAATGTGAGGGGGCTGAATGGGCCGGTCAAACGGGCCCGGGTGTTTGCGCACTTGAAGGGGCTGAAGGCGGATGTGGCCATGCTCCAAGAGGCACACCTGAAAGTGGCGGACCAGGTTCGGCTGAGAGAGGGATGGGTGGGCCAAGTATTTCACTCAGGGCTGGATGAGAATAGTCGGGGGGGTGGCGATCCTGGTGGGGAAGAAGGTGACATTTGAGGCGTTAAATGTGGTGGCTGGCAGTGGCGGGAGGTATGTGATGGTGAGTGGTAAACTGCAGGGGGCGCGGGTGGTGTTGGTGAATGTTTACGCCCCAAATTGGGACGATGCGGGGAGGTCCGAGTGGGGACGGTCTGGGAGGCATTGAAGGCGGTGATTAGAGGGGAGTTGATTTCCATCCGAACCCATAGGGAGAGGGGGGAGCAGAGGGAGCAGGAGAGACTGATAGGGGAGATGGTGAGGGTGGATAGGAGATATGCAGAGGCTCCGGAGGGGGGATTGCTGGGGGAGAGGCATAGCCTTCAGGCCAGGTTCGACCTATTGACTACCAGAATGCGGAAGCTCAGTGGAGGAAAGCACAGGGGGCGGTGTATGAATATGGGGAGAAGGCGAGCAAGATGCTGGCACACCAGCTCCGAAAGCGGGACGCGGCCAGGAAGATTGGGGGAGTGACGGATAGAGCTGGGAAGGTAGTGCGGGTAGATGTTAATGGAGTCTTCAGGGACTTCTATGGGGAACTGTACCGGTCTGAACCCCCGGTGGAGGGGGGTGGAATGGGGCGCTTCTTGGACAAGCTGCGATTTCCAAGGGTGGAGGAGGGGCAGGTGGAAGAACTGGGGGCACCGATCGAGCTGGAGGAGTTGGTTAAAGGGATAGGGAGCATGCAGTCGGGGAAGGCACGGGGACGGATGGTTTTCCGGTGGAATTCTATAAAAGGTATGTGGACCTGTTGGGCCCCCTGTTGGTCCAGACCTTTAACGAGGCAAGGGAGGGGGGGGCTTTGCCCCCAGCCATGTCACGGGCGCTGATTTCCTTGATCCTGAAGCGGGACAAGGACCCTCTGCAGCGTGGGTCATATAGGCCGATCTCGCTGCTAAATGTAGACGCTAAGCTGCTGGCAAAGATCCTAGCCACAAGAATAGAGGATTGTGTGCCGGGGGTCATTCATGAGGACCAGACGGGGTTTGTGAAGGGAAGGCAGTTGAATACAAACGTACGAAGGCTCCTCAACGTTATTATGATGCCGGCTGTGGAAGGGGAGGCGGAGATAGTGGTGGCATTAGATGCGGAGAAGGCATTTGATAGGGTTGAGTGGGAGTATCTGTGGGAGGTGTTGGAGAGGTTTGGGGAGGGGTTTGTCCGTTGGGTGAGGTTGATCTACGAGGCTCCGATGGCGAGTGTAGCCTCGAATAGGAGGAGGTCGGGGTACTTTCGGCTGTACCGGGGGACGAGACAGGGGTGTCCCCTGTCCCCCTTGCTCCTCCTGGAGGTGGCGTCCTGTGTGGGCACCAGCCTGTAGGCGCTGGTAACGGCGCCGTTGCCGGCTCCCTCCAACGAGGTATACCACGAGCCCGGTGGTGGCGGCTGCCCTCAAAATTTGGGGGCAATGGAGACGGCATAGGGGAGAAGTGGGGGGCTCGATGGAGGCCCCGATACGGGGGAACCATCTGTTTGTCCCAGGGAGCATTGATGGCGGATTTCTGGGCTGGCACAGGGTAGGGGTTAGGAGGTTGAGGGTCCTGTTTGTGGAGGGGAGGTTTGCCAATCTTGGTCAAATGCTGCCTTGATGTCAAGGGCAGTCACTCTCACCTCACCTCTGGCATTCAGCTTTTTTGCCCATGTTTGAACCAAGGCTGTTATGAGGTCAGGAGCTGAGTGACCCTGGTGGAACACAAACTGAACATCCGTGAGCAGGTTATTGCTGAATAAGTGCCGCTTGTGGCACTGTTGATGACTCCTTCCATCACTTTGCTGATGATGGAGAGTAGACTGAAAGGACGGTAATTGGCTGGGTTGGATTTGTCCTGTTTCTTGTGTGCAGGGCACATCTGGTAAATTTTCCACATTACCGGGTAGATGCCAATGTTGTAGCTGTACTGAAACAGCTTGGCTAGGGGTGCGGCCAGTTCTGGAGCACAAATCTTCAGTACTATTGCCGGGGTATTGTCAGCACCCATAGTCTTTTCAGTATCCAGCGCCTTCAGCCATTTCTTGATATCACATGTAGTAAATTGAATTTGCTGAAGACTGACATTTGTGATGCTGGGGACCTCCAGAGGAGACTGAGATGGATCATCCACTCGACACTTCTGGCTGAAGATTTTTGCGAATGCCACAGCCTTGTCTTTTGCACATATGTACTGGGCACCTCCATCATTGTGGATGGGATATTTATGGAGCCTCCTCTTCCAGTGAGTTGTTTAGTTGTCCATCACCATTCGCGGCTGGATGTGGCAGGACTACAGAGCTTAGATCTGATGCGTTTGTACAATCGCTTAGTTCTATTACTTGCTGTTTATGCTATTTTGCACACAAGTAGTCCTGTGTTGTAGCTTCACCAGGTTGGCACCTCATTTTTTGGTCTGCCTGATGTTGCTCCTGGCATGTCCTCCTGCACTTTTCATTGATCCCCTGGCTTGGTGGTAATCGTAGAGCAGGGTATATGCCGGGCCATGAGGTTGCAGTTTGTGGTTGAATACAATTCTGCTGCTTCTGATGACCCACAGAGCCTCATGGATGCCCAGTCTTGAGTTACGAGATCTGTTTGAAGGCAGTACTACACAACACGATGGAGGGTATCCTCAATGTGAAGACAGGATTTTATCTCCATATGGACTGTGCGGTGGTCACTTCTACCAATACTACCATGGACAGATGCATCTGCATTATATGCATTCTCTACCTTAAAAGGTCCCAGTTGCTAAGCAACATCCCATACCTCTGCTGATCTATTTATTTACTTTTCACGCCGTGGCCCTCCCTAAGCACAATAGAGACACTGTTGGAACTTAACCAACCCCTACAAACACCTTTGTCCAGCATGAATTTAACTACAAGTTTTACCCATCCAGGCAAAGAAATATTAAATTAAACCCACCTAAAACTATCCCTTATTTCTAATGTTTACCAATGCAAATATAAATCCCTATAAATACCTTTGTTTTCCCCACAAACTTTCAATGTCCAGAATAAATTTTCACCAAGTAACAAGTTTTGCTTCTCATCCAAGGAAGTTCAGAAATGTCTCCTTGAGGTATCCTTTTTCTTGCTTTTAGCTATATTTTTTCTAATTTTTACTGAAAGTCATCAGTCTTGAACCTAAAAATAATAGTGCTCATGTCCCCATTGGCATATGAATCATCAAGTGCCAGCAACAAAAGAAGCTCTGCACCAATTGATGAATTTGTCATCAGTTATCTGTCCTGACCTGACTTTCCATCACAGTGGGAACATTTGATCAAGTAAACTTTCTGAACTGTCAAGAGAACAGATGAAACATTCCTACTTGCAATTTTTTTTTCTGGCCTTCATCCACAAGGTAGATATTATCCTGGAACCTGAGGTTTTTAAACAATAAAGCTCTGGAAAAATCATGGGTTGTTAATCTTTGGACCACAGTGTACTCAATTTTGATGTCCCCAAAGATACAAGGATTCAGTTAACGTTTCCTTAATACAACCCTTCAAATGACCTTCATAACAACCTTTATTTACCAACTGATCAGCACATTTCACCTACACCTATTTAATAACTGTGGTGAATGTATTTACCATAATATAAGTTGTCTGTATAGTACTGTGGCCTATGGCCAGGGAATGGTAATATGACCTCCTTCCATGTATTGTACTGGAAACCTGGTGGGCTCCGGCTCTGGCTCCGCACCCCCAGGCGCTCATTGTTACAGCAGTCACAGGCAGGCAAGTTCTTGGAAAATAAAGCCTATGTTCACTCGTTCTCATCGTCTTGTAGTGAATTGATGGTGCATCACCAACATAGCCAGCATCAGTGTTCAAGAGTCACAAATAACTACTGACTTTAAAATCATTTAAAGTACTGAAAGAAAATGGTTCTGAGCAACAATAGAAAAGATGCAACTGTCTATTGTAGCTGCAATGGGGTTGGACAGCAGTCGCGAGAGTTGGCAGCAAGTGGAGTCGGGCAGTTTCTGGCCACAGATCAGATTTCAGCAACATTGAAGTGTTTTCCATCTTGGAGATAGATCTGGAAGACCTCAAATGCAATTACAAGCACCATCTACACTGCAGACTAAGCATGGGCTCAGGGGCAAGAAAAATAAATAAGTTTAATTGTAATGCATAGATTAGATAGCAACGATATTAGCAAGTCATTGCATCACTAACAAGAAATGTATGGTGCTCACAATACATTAAATACATTCTTTATATGTGGACAGCCAACATAAATTTACAACATGTAATATTGAAAAAGCAATGTCCAAATTTCACTAACATTTGCGCTTTATGGGTTAATTTTAAAGGGAAATGAATCGACAAAGCTGCATTAAATCGCTGTCCTAAATCTAGCTTCCAACACGTGAGACAATGTCCAGTCAACTTTCTTACATATGCTCACTTCATAAGACCGTGTGTGCAATAGAAATAAGAAAATTGTTTGAAATAAATTTAATATAGGAACTGTACCCTCCCAAAATCAAAATGGAAGAAACATTGGCAATTAATATGTTGCTTTGTTTATTCACAAATCTGATCAGCTCAATTAATGAAGCACATCTGCAAAGGATTTTCCTTCCAATGAATGTGCTTATGATGATGTGAAGATGCCGGCGTTGGACTGGGGTGGGCACAGTAAGAAGTCTTACAACACCAGGTTAGTTTCAAATCACTAGCTTTCGGAGCGCAGCTCCTTCCTCAGGTGAATGGCACCTGAGGAAGGAGCAGCGCTCCGAAAGCTAGTGATTTGAAACAAACCTTTTGGACTTTAACCTGGTGTTGTAAGATTTCTCACTGTGCGTGTGATGTATAATCTATTTGTAACCTATTATGGTATGCTAGTTATCCTTTATCCACTACTTTTGCTGAACAAGCACACAAAAACATAAAACAGTATTTCTCATCATATTCTTAACTAAATTTCCCCTAAATTTAGCTCCATAATATATCGGGCTTGATCAAACAGCCACTCTGCGCCAGAAAAGCAGCACGCCGTGGTGCATCATGGCCGATAGAAGCCAGGAGACCTCACACCCAAGATCTACCCAGCTCGCAACGCCTCGCGAGATCGCATTAGATCTCGCGAGTCGTTGCGATGTAAATCCAGCCCATTTTGGGGGGGATCGCTTATTAGCAAATCTGCATATTAGAGCAAGACAGCTAGTCTCACTTTAATGTGTAGATTCCCGAAGTACCTGAGGCGTGGGATGAATCTCCCTCATCTTGGGGACCTCGGGCAAGTCGAGTGCCATTCAGTACTGATCTCCATAAACAGGGACCAGATGGACTGGCACTCATAGGGATCTCCCAGGGGATTGGAAGCCTCCAGATACTTGCTCTTTGGGCAGGGTGGTACACTGGTACTGCTGGTGCCACCTTTGTGCCAGCCTGGTACTGCCAAGGTGTCATTTTGTGTGCTGGCGATCAGGCTGGGGTTCCCCTGCGTGGGTGTTGGGGGGGGGGGAGGGATGGGGTTGCACGAACCCTCCCATGGTGCTTGCTTCGGGGGTGGCGGAGATCAGAATGCCATTCAACAATGAGGCATGCTGATCTCCCGCTAAAGAGGAGTTCCGCCAAGTGGAACTCCTCGGTGTCGAAAACAGGGCTATGTGAGGCCACGGTTATGCGTTCCCTGCTGAGATACCTTATTTAATGTGATTGCCGTTTTATAGCCATGTGTTCCTCAGCGCTGCGAACGTCAGGAAACATGCGCTATGAGACTTTGTTCCCATTTAGTTGAACCGCACCGATAGTTTTATGGGTTGGAGGGGAGAGGGTCATTGTCTGTGCGGAGTCTGCACATTCTTCCCGTGTCTGCGAGGATTTCCTCCGGGTGCTTAGGTTTCCTCCCACAAGTCCCGAAAGACGTGTTGTTAGGTGAATCGGACATTCTGAATTCTCCCTCAGTGTACCCAAACAGGCGCCGAAGCATGGTGACTGGGGGATTTTCACAGTAACTTCATTGCAGTGTTAATGTTAGCTCACTTGTGACACTAATAAAGATTGTATTATTATTCATAGAAAAATATCTACAAATGGAAGTTGTTCTCATGTGAAAATGAATCTTTCCATCTGCCAATACCAAGAAAACAAAAGATCACCATTCTGGAAATGACTACGTTTCTTGGTCAATTTTCAAATGCATTTAAAACGATGGTTATTTATGTTGTGTTGAATATTGTGATGTATGATTACAAGTAAGTACCACAAAATAATTAGCAATATCGAATTCAAATATGAGAGTTCTGTTTCGGTGTATATTAGCTTAATGTTCAAAAGGGTTCACAAAGACCTTGAAGACGGAAGCTGAGTTTTAAAAAAATACAAAGAACTAAATGCGACTATTTCATCAAATTACCTTAACATATAGTGACACATCAAAATCCTAAAGTGACAGAAAAATGTGGTAACTAAGGTAATTAAGCACATAATATCAGCCAGGTACGCCTATCAATAAAACTGGCCAGTATCAACCGGAAATCAAAATCACAATTTACATTAACTGTTTAAAATTTAGAATCAAAAACAAAAACACAATTTCTAAATTTGCAGATTACACCAAACAGTGGGATGGACAGTCAATAATGAGGAAGACTTCAACGATTTACAGAAGAACATTAGTAAGCTTGAAGAATGGGCAAATAATTGGAAGGTGAAATTTAACATTGAGCACATTTTGGTTAGAAGAACAGAGTGGTCACTTATATGTTTCATGGTACAAAGTTAGGTGAAAAGGAATCTCAGAGTACAAATACACCAATTACTGAATGTTTGTAGCACAGGTTAGCAATGTCATAAAATAAAAGGTAACCAAGCACTAGACTTTAGTCTAGAGGGATAGATTTGAAAAGTAGGGACGTTATATTAAACCTGTATCAAAACTTGGTCATACAGCATTGAGAATACTCTTTGGGGCTCTGGTTGCCATATTAATAAAAGGGTATAGAGATACAGAACAGGGTACAGAGAAGGCTTGCAAATATGATACCAAACATGCACAGGTGCACATCGGGAAGGACCGACAGGCCTTTTCTCTTGAAAGTGAAAAGCTGAGGGGTGACCTAATACAGGTCTTTAAAATAATTAGAAGTTTTGATCGAGTTGAAATGTTTCCTCTTATGGGGAAGAGCATAACGAGAGGACATCAATACAAGATAGTCACCAAGAAAGTCAACAAAAAACCCAACAAATGAGAAGAATGTGGAACTCAATTGCCATGGTACCAGGCTAGCGGTGCCAAGATGCCCAGGTGACCAGCAGTGCCAGGGTACCACCCTCCCCAGAGCGCAAACACCCGGGAGCCTCCGATCCCCTGGGAGACCCCCACAAGTGCTGTTCCATCTGCTCCCCGTTTGTGGGTACCAGCAGTGTAACAACACTCACCCGGGTCTCCGAGGCAAAGGGGCTACATCCCAATGCCTTGGTAAGATCAGGGGAGTGCATATTAGAACGAGACTAGCTGTCTCACTCTAATATGCAGATTTGCAAAATAGTGATCCCTCCCACAATGGGCAGGATTCAGATCGCAACGTTTAGTGAGATCGCACTAGATCTCACGAGGCATGACGAGCCAGGTAGATCCTGGAAAAGAGATCTCCAGGCATCTACCGGCCACACCACGCTGCCTTTCGGGCACAATGTGGCCGGTAGATATCGCCCAGTATTAAAATTCAATCTTTTTTTCTCAATACCATGCATAATGCAGATCCCAGATCAGTCTCACCAAAGTTAAAATGAACCCGAATTTAGGGGATTAATGCTCCATTTAAAAGAAACTAAAAATCAAAATAATTGGAAATGTTGTGCTCTATTGCATGAACTGTCATGCTGAGTTCTGCAGGCAATTAGCAAAAGTACACAATTTCACAAAGGGCCTGAGCATGGGGTATGTAATGAAGAACTTTCTTCTACAGCGAGTGGCAATGACCTAGAACTCATTGCCTACAAGGGTGGTTGCAGCAAAAACAATCAATGATTTGAAAATGAAATTGGATAAGCAGTGGAGGGAAATAAACTTCAGGACTACAGGAATAGAACATGAAAATGGGATTCACTGGATTGCTATACAGAGAACTGGCATGGGCCACAAATTGACTTCTTCTCTGCCATAATGACACTATAACTCAATGTCTTTTTAGGAGTGTAGCCATCTAAGATGGCCACCTGCAAAGGACCATGGGAATTATGGCCAACCCAGGACTCAGACAGATACACAGCCTATGTGCATCTAAAACACAGGTCGCCAGACCTGACCGAAACCCCTGCTCGTTTACATTTCAATGGCCCATTTTCCCAGGACAATAGGACTCCAATCAAGCAACCGGTACAGCCACAGACTGATTGGCAGCACTCCCCTTACTCAGAAAGCACAACTGCCAATGACCGCTAAGGACCCACCCAGCTACCAAGGCACCCGCCCCTTTATTGGCCGAAATCGAAGAGAGTGATCAGAGCCCTGTCGAACTATTGGGTCCAAGGTTAAGGACCGCCCCAAAGAGCACAAAATCCCAGAGGGATAAAAGAGAGCGCAGCCATGTGTTCTATCTCTCTTGGATCCGGCCTGTGCCACCCAATTGCAGAAGGAACAGCCAGTTAAGTTCAAGACCAACGATCGCTACCTGACAGATGAGCCCAGCAGAGACAGAGCCACTTTCTTCGAACCAGCCAAGTGAAATCCAGATAAAGGCCTTTATCCATTTGCACAGTGCCGGTCGCCCTGAAGTTAAGTATAGGTTATTGTAGCTGATAGGTGTAGTTTAACTCGTAGTAGATATTGTGTTTGCATGTTGAGATAACTCTTGTGTATGTAAATAAACCATCTTTTGAACTAACTAACTGGTTGTGTGGTCATTTCATCGATATAAGGCTTGTGGTTCACCGAGATAAATAAATAGAACAGGACGCATCCATTTTTTTAAAATAAAAGATTGTGATATTTTCAGTGCAAGTTTAGAGTGAAAATCCAGAGCTATTTGTCATGAAATACCACCTTTATATTATCAAAAGAAACAGCTCGGGTTGAAGCATCAGCAGACAATCAGCCAATGACCTGCCTTAAGGCTGAGCACACATGGAGTGGAATGAATATCATCTGGAATATTGTGTGCAGTTTTGGTCTCCTTGTCTGAGGAAAGATGCTCATTATAGAGGGAGTGCAGCAACGGTTTACCAGACTGGTTCTGCAATGGAGGGACTGACGTATGAGGAGAGACTGAGTCGGTTAGGTGTATAAACGCTGGAGTTCAAAGACACGAGGGGGCAATCGTGCAGATACTTTTAAAATTCTAACAGGACTAGACAAGGTAGATGCAGGATGTTCCTGATGGCAAAAGAGTTCAGAACCAGGGGTCACAGTCTAAAGAGAAGTGGTAAACCATTTAATACTGAGATGAGGAGAATTTTTTCACCCAGAGAGTGGTGAGCCTGTGGAACTTGCTATCAGAGAAAGTGGTGAGGCCAAAATATGGCATGTTTTCAAGGAGTTAGATACAGTTCTTGGGGCTAAAAGGGTTAAAGGATGGGGGGGGGGGGGGGGGGGGGGGGGAAGCAGAAACAGGTTCCTGAATGGACAATCAGCCATGATCATAATGAATGGTGAAGCAGGTTCGAAGGGCCGAATGGCCTACTCCTATGATTCTTAAGCACCACTTGTCGAAATAGCATCATAAAACACGCACGTCTAAATCTAATATTTAACAGCTTCTAGTTCAGCAGAAAATGTATTAAATGTTCCATGGCCTTGAAACATTTTCATTAGCTTGTTGCCTTCTGTATGGGGGGGAAAAGAGGAATTAACTCTGGAATAAACAAGTGTAACTTAAATTAATGTAGTACTTTTAACTATGTAAAACATCCCATGGCACTTCACAGGTACATTATCAAGCAAAATCTGACATTGACCACACAAAGATATTAAGTCAAACAGGTAGGTTTTGAGGAGCGACCCATGGGTAGAGAGAGGATAAGAGGTAGAGGGGTTTAGCGGCTAGAATAAAGTAAGCAGGTAAAGAGACTTGCTTGATACGTGGCACAATGTGCTGAAGTGTTGCAAATTTTTCAAGTAATAATTTGTTTGATACCAGGAAATGGAGTACCTGCTATCTATATTAATAGAACATGGAATTGTAATGGGGTTAAGTAACTACAGCAAGGTACAGAATGTTCCACAAAATAAGCAGCATCAATATTTTTAAACTACTGAACATTAAGCTTTGTGATTACAACTGTTGACTTGAAGCCAAATGCATTTTTAAAATGTATCTCTTGGTGGTTGGGCAGAGATGTCAACGGTTTGCTGGTCCTCAAAAGATCAGAGTGCGGATTGATGTCTGCAAAGCCAAAAGATGTCAAGGCCACATCACTTATGCCAGCATGCAACTGCCACTGTTTCATCAAAGAAACACAACTACTGCTTGCAATATCCCATATGTTGGAAAAATAACCAAGAATAATTCTCCGAAATAAAACCAAATTAAAGAAGCAGTTTTTTTTTTATTTTACCTTTTCCAGTTTGTCAAAGTACTCCTTCAGAAACTTCATTGGACGGTCAGGTTTGGCAATGCAGAGGCTGACGATGCATTCCTTCAGGATTTGCTGGATGTTGTGTTTTTGGACGTACACTTCACATCCCTTCAAGCTCTCATCTTCCTCCATATTTGAAGACGCCATACTCCCAACAGCTTTTTAAACATTTTTTTAAAAAATTACAATGGGTTAATTTTTTTTGAGCCGCTGCCTCCTCCTCACACAGCAACAAACACTAAGAAAGAAACGAAATACATCAGCGAATTAACTAATGAGTGAAGATGGGGTGAAGTGTCAGTGTTATGTCAACCATGGCGATGGCGTTGCTGGGAGTGATGGTGATGCCGCTTTGCCGGCGGCGGTTGGGGGCGCGAGGCGTTTCAAACCCCAATCACAATTGGGAAGGCTCGTCCTTACCTGCCCGGCTCGCGCCTGACCCTGACTCTGACCCCGCCCCCTCCTCCAGGTGAAGCTGTGCTTCTTCCTCCTCCTCTTCCCCCGCGCCTCCGCCCCCGCGCGAGCCCCCAGCTGCAGCCAGGCTGCTACTCACTCTGTCCGAAATGCCCCGTGCGCCACCCACTCGCTCGCTCCCTCGTGCGCACGCGCGCTGAGCAGCCCTTCGGTGCGCCTGCGCGCGCGTACCACCGGCCGCCGTTCCGCAACCTGTTCGCCGCAAGTGCGCGTGCGCGCTTCCCACGCCTGTCAGTCAAAACTTTCTCTTGGGGGGGTCTCCCTTCTCCCCGCACGTCGTTTTGTGCTGTCAACCCCTCACGGGGAAGGATACAAGCTGCGAGCAATACTGCGGGTGCTGCAATTCATCTGCAATAAAGTGAAAGAACAGATTTTTGGGGATGAATGAGCAAGCATCCAGAGAGAGAGAAAAGCATGAGTTGTGTTTCAGCTGTATTTATTAACTTGTGTGGGTGCATTTTCAATCTTGGGGAATTTGGAAAAGGTAAATGCACACAGATCAGGTTTAAAAGGCGTTCGCGGTGGATGCTATTGCTTTTGATCAGAAAACTCGCTCTCAATATTTCCAACACATTAACATTTCTGATTCTCGCTGGTATGAAATGCATCGCCATACACAAATCTCCATCGTGGTAATTTTCCAAATTTTCACTCCTTGTGCAATGTTTTATCGTCTGGAATTTGGCCACACTCCGTAGTTATCTGTCCAGCAAAATTAACACAGAAAGGGAGCAAATTTCTGCTATGTAATTCCAGAAGGCAAAGGTCAATCCCAGTGTGTGAATCGATAAAATTATCCCTCCTAAGTTATAAAGTCATAGACAATGGAGTCATTAGGATATTCGATGGAGGATATTTGAGTCCATGCGTGCTCTCTGTAAAACAATTCAAGTGCCCATCCAATTTCCTTTTGAAATCATTGATCTTCTCTGTGTCTACCACCCTTGTGGACAGCGAGTTCCAGATTGTTACCACACTGAGTATACAAACCCCCTGCTGTCCCAAATCTTAAATCTTTATCCCCTAGTCCTTGAGTCATGTTTCCTTTGTCTATCTGATCTAAACCTGTCATAATCTTGGACACCTCTATCAAATCTCCCCTCAAACTCCATTGCTCCAAAGAGAAAAATCCCAGTTTATCCAACCTAACATTGCAACTCAAATCCCCATCCCTAAAAACATATTGGCATATCTCCTCTTCACCCTCTCATGGACCATCATCTCCTTTCGAAAGTCCGCTGACCAGAAATGGATACAATTACTCCAGTTGTGGCTGAGCAGGGCTTTGCAAAGGTTCTGCATATCTTCCCTAATTTTGTACTCAATACCTCTATTTATAAAGCTCAAGATCCAATTTACTTTGCTTATCACTCTCTCTATTATGTCCTGCCACATTCAAAGATCTATGCAAGTTAACCTCCAAGTCACTTGATCACTGCACTCTTTATTACTGTGCCAATTCATGTGTATAGCCTCTCCTTATCCCTGCTGCCAAAATGCATCACCTCACATTTCTCTGTACTAAATTTAATCTGCCACTTGGCTGCCTATTCTGTTCGCCTATCTAGGTCCTGCTGCCATCGATTGGTATCAGCGTCACTCTCTGCCACACTTCCAAGTTTGATATTATTGGCAAATTTTGAAATTTTACTCTGGATTCTAATGTCCAAGTCATTTCATAGATATAAATATGTATATATCAAGAAAGCAGTGGACTTTGGTTAAACCACTGCCTACCATCCTCCAGTCTGTAAGACAACCATTTACCATGACTAGCTGTGTTTTGACCTGAGGTCAATTTATTGTCCAAGCTGACACTGACCCCCCCCCCCCCCCAATTCTATAAGCCTCAATATTGTTAACCAGTCTTTTACGTGATACTCTATCACAAAACATTCTTAAAATCCATATAGACAACGTCCATGTTCATTACACATCTCTGTTAATTCATCAAAAAATCCAATTAGATTAATCAAGCACGATTTGTATTTTACAAATCCATGCATCCAACATAGTGGTTAGCACAATTGCTTCACAGCTCCAGGGTCCCAGGTTTGATTCCGGCTTGGGTCACTGTCTGTGCGGAGTCTGCACACCCTCCCCGTGTGTGCGTGGGTTTCCTCCGGGTGCTCCGGTTTCCTCCCACAGTCCAAAGATGTGCAGGTTAGGTGGATTGGCCATGATAAATTGCCCTCAGTGTACAAAATTGCCCTTAGTATTGGGTGGGGTTACTGGGTTATGGGGATAGGATAGGAGGTGTTGACCTTGGGAAGGTGCTCTTTCCAAGAGCCAGTGCAGGCTCGATGGGCCAAATGGCCTCCTCCTGCACTGTAAATTCTATGAAGTGCCTGTTGAGCCCCTCCCCCACCCACCCCCGATTCTTGTTTCTAAAACCTTACCCACAACTGATGTTGAACTGAGCAGCCTGTAGTTACTAGGAAATTACCTTACACACATCCTTGAATAAGGATATCACATTTGCCACTCTTCAATCCTCTGGCATCTCGCTTGAATCAAAGGAAGATTAAAAGATTATGGCAAGCCATCTGCTATCTCCACTCCAAATTCCTTTAGCAACTTGGGATGCAAGCCATCCAGACCAGGTGGCTTATCCACTCTAAACACAGACAGTCTTTCCAGGCTTCCTATCACTTATCACCCCAACCATTACCTCTATCATTTATCACTTCGACGATACAAAGTACTCTTTAAGTACCGTATATACTCGCGTAACATGCGACTTTTGAGCACCTAATTTGAAGCCTAAATTTCGGGGGTCGCATGATACGCGAGGTACAAAAATCGCGGGTGTGAAATGCTGGCCAAGATAAGTCACATAGCATCCAGCTGGCTTTACTAGCGTCGTTCAGCCACTTGCCGTTTCCATTCATAAAAACATGAATGGAAACGTCAAGTGGCTGAACATCTTCCCATCAGAATACTACTCTTCAGATTTTGACCACAGCATTCTGATGGGAAGATGTTCAGCCACTTGACGTTTCCATTCATGTTTTTATGAATGGAAACGGCAAGTGGCTGAACAACGCGAGTAAAGCCAGTTCGAATCGCGAACAGCTTTCACAGCAGAATCAACTCTGCAGAAACCACACACAATGATACCATTTGGAAGTTTTAGTTTCCAAAATTAATTTCCAAAAAAGTCACTCGCATGATACATGAGGTATACCATAAAATCATGTTTTGGGGACGAAAATTTAGGGGTCGCATGATACGCGAGATCGAAGGATACGCGAGTATATACGGTATTTTAGCCTTTCCCTGTGCCTCAAAGCAAATATCAGCCTTTTTGTCCCAATAGACTCCACCCCTCTCTGCTACCTACTTGCTATTTGCATGTCGATAGAAGATGTTTGCATTTCATTTATATTAACTGCCAATCAATTCTCACATTCTCTACTTGGCACCTGCCAGTCTTATTTTCCTCTTCACTTCCCCTCTAAACGTATTGTATGTGGCCTGGCTTGAAGAAGTCACATGGCATTAGGCACCCTCTTTTTTGTTTAATCATATTCTGTATCACCCTTGTCATTCATGGAGCCATAGCTTTAGTTCCCTTGTATTTGGCACTTGTTATCCCGGAAACATTTCCTCCTTAAAAACCAGCCATTGTTCCATTAAAGCTTTTCCTGTCAGTCTTTGGTTCCATTTTACACTGGCTAGATACCCTCTCATTCCATTAAAGTTAGCTTTCTTCTTATTTAGAAGATCTACTTCAGACTTTTCTTTGCTCTTCTCCATGGGTAATGTTAAAATAAGTTAGCAATTGAAAATCCATCCACAAATTACTCTGCCTATCCATATCTCTGTTGTGAACAGGCTTTTCCTAACCCTTGATAATAGTTCCTATTTTCATTACATTAGTAGGGATTGACAACCCTCCTATAGTGTCCTGAAGTACATGGAAATTGAAGATTAATGTCCAGAACACTGCTTTGAAGAACATTAAACAGAAATATTTTGTTTTCAAACTTTTTTGTTTATAATGAATTATAATTGTAAAAATATTGATGATTGGGAAGGAAAAGTTGTTTGACCAACAGTTAACATGAATCCAATTGGATATGCGGGGCTGCTTTGTCCTGGGTGGTGTCAAGCATCTTGAGTCTTGTTGGAGCTGCACTCATCCGGGCAAGTGGCGAGTATTCCATCACTCTCCTGACTTGTGCCTTGTGGATGGTGGACAGGCTTTGCAGGGGGTCAGGAGGTGAGTTGGATTGGCCATGATAAATTGCCCTTAGTGTCCAAAATTGCCTTTAGTGTTGGGTGGGGTTACTGGGTTATGGGGATAGGGTGAAGGTGTTGACCTTGGGTAGAGTGCGTGCAGACTCGATGGACCGAATAGCCTCCTTCTGCACTGTAAATTCTATGACAATCTATGATAACCAAAAGGCAGATCCCCTTCCCACTGGCATTGCAACTGGTGAATGGACCAACAGCAGGAGTTTGGGGTAAGATGGTTCAAGATGGGTCGTCAAGAGACAAAACCTCCAGGAATATACCCAACCAGAGTTCACAACCCTGTACATTAAGGATTATTAATTACATCTCTATAAAGGACTGATGATGTTTTTGTGTGATATATAAATGCACATTGATTTGGCAATTGGAATTCTTATTTCTCCTGACAAATGTCCCTCCTGACATTTCCCTGCTGCTGACAGCTGTGAATTAATTATATACAGGGGAACAAAACTAATCTTTCAATCATCTAATATTCTCCTAGCAATGAGATTTATCATCAAAAACGATGAGGCAAATTGCAAACCTTTTAAACATAAATTTTGTTAAAGTCAGTCCTGTCAAAATAGATTACATTTTTAAACCAAAATGACTGAGAATTGAGATATCTAATATATTTATGCGCTAATTTTTGCTTGTGATTAGATTAATAGTATATTTACCAAAAATTTGCTCCATAGCCTTCCCAGGTGACAAACCTGAATGAATCTCAGAAATAAAATTAAGTTATGGAAATCGTTTTGAAGGCTTTTCCACAAACCTTATTGGGTGTATTGAATGTAGGAATTTCATATATATATATTATTTAAAAGGAGAGGCCTAATTAATTTTTATTAGGATTTTTGATTTCTGGGGAGTAGATAAATAGAGACCTTTTGTTTAAACTTCAATAATTAGACCATGGGATTTGAGTGAGATAAAGATTGTATAGTAATGGGAAGAGACAGGTCTCTAGCGGTCAGGTTGGATTAGTTCTCTGAAAGTTATGACCTGATTAACAGTTTTTGCAGAAGGCTCACTGATGGCGGGATTCTATTCAATCTTTCATACTGGACTCTAGTATTTTCCTCACTCCTGTCATCAGGTTGGCTGGTCTATAGTTCCCTTTTTTCTCTTTACCTCTTTTTTTAAATAGTGGGGTTACATTAGCGACCCTCCAATCTGTTCCAGAGTCTAGAATCTTGCAAGATGTCCATCAATGCATCAACTATTTCTGAGGCTACTGCCTTAAGTACCCTGGAATGTAGATTATCAGGTCTTGGGGATTTATCGGCCTTCAATCCCATCAATTTCCCCAACACCATTTCCCTGCTAATACTGATTTCCTTCAGTTCCCACCTCTCACTAAACCCTGTATTCCCCAACATTTCTGGTACATTATTTGTGTCCTTCTTTGTGAAGACAGAACCAAAGTATGTATTTAGTTGGTCAGTCATTTCTTTGTTCCCCATTATAGGTTCCCCTGTTTCTTACTGTGAGGGACTTACATTTGTCTTCAGTAGCCTTTTTCTCTTCGCATACCGATAGAAACTTTTACAGTCAATTTTTATGTTCCCTGTAAGCTTACTCACATAATCCATTGTCGCCTTTTAATCAATCCCTTGGTCCTCCTTTGCTGAATTCTAAACTGCTCCCAATCCTCATGTCTGCTGGCCAATGTATATGCCTCTTCCTTGGATCTAACACTAATTTTCCTTGTAAGCCATAATTTGAGCACCTTTGCAGACAGGAATGAACAATTATTGCAGTTCACCCATTTGCTCTTTGAATGTTTGCTATTGCCTATCCACTAGCATCCCTTCAATTAATCTTCCTAATCCATCCCAGCCAACTCGCGCCTCATACTATTGTTATTCCTTTTATTTAAATTCAGGACCCTTGCCTCAGAATGAGACTACGTCCTCTCCACCTTGATGAAGATTTCTATCATATTATGGTTGTTTATCGCCAAGTGGCATTGCACAACTAAATTGCCAATTATTTCTTTCTCATTACACAATACCAAGTCTAGGATGGCCCTTTCTCTAGTTGGTTCCTCAACATATTGGTCCAGAAAACCATCCAGTACACATTCCAGGAATTCCTCCTCTGTGGTATTGTTACTAATTTGATTTGCCCAATCTATATGCAGATTAAAGTCACCCATAATTACAGATGTTCCTTTATTACATGTGGCTCTAATTTCCTGTTTAATACCATCCCCAACATCACCACTACAGTTTGCAGGTCTATATACAGCCCCCATTAACAGTTTTTGCCCCTTGGTTTTTCTCAGCTCTAACTATTTAAGAAGCTAATTGTTTGGTGAGTACCTGGTAAGTGACCATGGTCTATCCTAGTTGTCAGGTTGAAAATAGTTCAGGAACTGGTGCTAATAAGAAAAGGAAAATAAAAAATTGAATTGTATATTGTATTTAAGCAGTTAATTAAAACACATTAAAGGTAGTAGGACAGGTGATGTGCCATGGCTGCAGCATGTGGGAGCTCCTGGATGTCAGTATGATCCAGGGCAAACATATCTGCAGTCAGTTTTTGCGGCTTGAGGAGCTTTAGCTCAGAGTCAAACCGATCCATGCCTGTTCTGGAGTTGATGATCCACCCTGACCAGGCCTGCTCTGTATCTGGCAGGAAAAGCTCTGATAGTCTTGTACTACTCAGGAATACGATTACCTATGTGTGGGACAGAGGGGTGGACATCTGCCACATCAGCCTGGCCAGGAGAAGGCCTTTATCAGAATATCACACAGCTACATGATAGATGTGCTCTCCAAAATGGGGTTTGGGGAGTGTGGTAGTTTGCAGTGGCGGACTGGCCAGAGTGTCAGCTTGCCCGATGGCAAGTGGGCCCCTGATGAAGTGGGCCCCCTATATCAAATGAAAATGCAATAAAGAAACAAACACAGACAACTGTTTTAGTAATAAAAAGGAATAAGAAAAAAAAGAGAACAGGACACAAATAAGCAGTGCATGAAAAGGAACGAAGCAGGGGAGGTAGTGGAAGGATGTGGAATAGGGCCCGGGTCAGGCATAATTAAGGAAATTCCATGTTTTCAGCAAGAGTGTGTGAATTTAAAGATAAAGTTACAATTCGTGATTTGAGATGGTCGGCAACTTCAAAGGATATCAAGCAGTAGTCTTGGTTCAGCCGGTACATCGGTCCGGGGCCCGGAGAGCCAAGAAGGGGCCCGTGAATCTCTGAAGGGCCCTTAAAAATTATAATTAATTAGATAAATAAATCTCCAACTTCTTTCCTGAGATTTGTATTCTAACTTAATAAAATATAATTGTTTTTAAAAAGAGCAATACCAAATAAAAATGCAATAAAGAAACAAACAAATAATCACTCAGTGTATGAAGGAACAAAGCAGTGTTAAATGGATGTGAAAAGGAGTGGGGGGGGGGGGGCTGGTTCACCCGGGTCGGACATAGTTGGAAATCCACGTTTTCAGCAACAGTGTGTGAATTTAAAGATAAAGTTACAGTTCGTGATTTGAGATAGTCGGCAACTTGAAAGGATATCAAGCACTACATAGGGTCGTGAGGTCACCGAAAAGGAGAAGCGGTACCTTTGACCGTGAATCATGAGGTCAAAGATATTGAAGTGATAAGTCATGATCGGTAAACGCAAAGGGTTACGACTTGTAACACTACACTGGTATCAAACTGGACATGTTAACTTTGGTCGTGGGACCATTCTTAATGTCTTACTATAGTCGGACCAAACTTCTAAGTCTCAACAGTTGTCTCAGTTGCTTGCTGGTGTGAACACTGGACAATGGATTGTCTCCTCTTCTGAAGCTGCATAGGCCACAGTAGTATTGACTAATGAACATAGCCTATTGAAATGTAAGTAAGTTATTTTATATTTTTTATCAAGTAGGGGTTTATCTGGCCTTCCTTCAAGTTATTCTTGCAATCATCAATATTCGTTTTTCCCAATGTGGGCTATTTTTAATTAAGTTTTTATTTCAGGAATATTACCCCTACCAGCATGGAAAAGAAAAAGCATAAATCTGGGTCACTAAAATGCAAAGAACAAAAAGAAGCAGAAAGGAAGGAATCAGCCAAGCGATGCAGGCCTATTACAGAGTTTATAATACCACAAGCACAATCCACATCAATATCCAGTTCTGCAACAAATAATCAAGAAGCAAGAAACAATGCTCATGGTGATGATGCAATGACATGCGAGTTACAAGAACAGAGAAGAGCTACTTTGAATGTAGAGACAAATACAAGTGTATCCATTACTAATCAACCCAGGCCCAATATTTCTTCTGGCTTCCTTGTTCCAGTATCTGTACATCTGAACACATAGCGTCAACTAGTGTCAGGGAATCAGATATTCCTTCAAGCATAAATGACTTGGTTTCTGAAGCACATCCTGTAAATGAACCTACGCAAGAAAATGAAAGATCAATTACTGGAATCTTCCAATATCCATCACGAGCAAAGCTAAAACAATTTTTTGCTGAACATCCACTTCAGCCACATGATGATCTGCCATTTGATGCTCGTTTGTATGAGAGTAAAATTATGAATGACTCAGTCCCAAGAAAATGGCTAACATATAACAAAGAAAATAGATGCCTATATTGTTCATACTGCTTAGCCTTTGAGTTTCCCAACACTTGTAATCCATCACCCTTTGTACGTGGCTTTAGTGACTACAGGCGTATTAGCCAGAGCTTGACTTTACATGAATCGACAACAACACATGTCAGAAATGTTAAGCAATATATCAGTGTGGTTAATGATGGCACCTTAGATACATTTTTTGCAGCATCACTAATTAAAAGGAAAGAAGAAGTATTGAAGCAGAGATGTATTGTCATGAGGATTATAGACATCATAAAGATGTTAGGCAAGCAAGCACTTCCTTTTTGAGGTCACAGAAATGAATCGGCCTACACTCTAGATAATGAGGTTCTGAATCATGCCAATTTTTTAGCTATTGTGCAGTTGATGGCAAAATATGATCCCATTATGGCAGCTCACGTTTCTGCAGTGCAAAACAAGTCTAAACAAAGAATCAAACGATTAGAGCAACAAGGAAAGGCTCAAAGTAAAGGCCGTGGTGGACTTGTTACATACCTGAGTAAAACAACTATAAACATGTTAATCAAAATTATGAAGAATATGATACAAGAAAGAATTAGTCATGAAGTTTCTCAAGCAAAATATTATTCTATTCAGGTTGAGTCAACGCAAGATAATTCATCCATCGATCAGTTTAGCATTATTATTCGGTGTGTGCTTAAAGGTATTATCTGTGAGCGACTACTTTCAGTTGTGCCAAGTAATGATGGTACAGGACAGGGACTTTTTGATCTATTGATTGAAACATTACAGCATCTTAAAATTGACCCCCAAAAATGTTTATCTGATAGCACAGATGGCGCTGCAAGCTACCATGGCCAGTATAATGGTTTACAAAGTAAAATTGCTGATGTGGCTGATCAACATGTTCATATATGGTGCTATGCCCATGTCTTGAATTTGGTGAATTTGGTGAATTTGAAACAACAAAATGTTGTGTGCCTGCAGTTTCTTTTTTCAATTTGCTCCAGAATATAGCAACTTTTGTGAAAGCATCATACAAGAGAAAGGCTGTATGGATAGAAGTTGTTGGAAAACATCTAGGACAAGAAAAAATGAAATGATTAAAGCTAATTGGTGAGACCAGATGGTCAGAAAAATCCAATACAGCAACAACTATATTTGGACGTTTTGATGATGCCGCTGCCAGTACTTTCGTAAATCTATTGACATGCTTATCAATGATACAAGATTCAGAAAAGTTTGATGCAAAAACAAAACATGAAGCAAATGTTTTACTTCAGTCTTCTAAAATTTGAAACCATATTGACAGCATTTACTTACTTGTATATATTTGAAACTACAACCCCGTTATCAAGTCATCTACAGACAAGTGGTTTAGATATGTTTACTGCATGGAGTTTGGTAGATTCAGCTACAACAAAGTTGAAGGAACAGACAAGAACATTTGATAACGTTCACAGCAAGGCTTTGGAATTTGTAAATAAATGTAATGACAGGATTTCACAGATGAATATGGATGAAAATCAAACATTGGAAATTGATGCGTGGAAACAGCATTGCCAGTTAAGAGGCAGAGGAAGAAGAAAAGAATGGCAGATGAGCTTATTGATGATGAAAGAAATTCCTCAGATTCTCCAGCTGATTTTCGAGTAAATGTGTTTAACCTAATAATGGATCGCATTGTCCAGTCACTAGAATCACGCTTTGTACAACACAAACAGTTGTATAAAGATTTGTCCTGCTTGGTCCCAGCAAAGTTTAAAACTATTGCAGAGAAGGGCCTTGAAGATGAAGCATTGGAAGGTATTATTAAGCTGTTTCCACAAATCAGCAAAGATCAAGTAATATTGGAATTGTTTTCTTTTGCAACAATTGTAAAATTTGCAGCACTTGCCCATCGTGGGTACTAAAAATTCTGGCATCCAACAGACTTCATGACAAGGCATATGATAACCTTTATGAACTTTATAAAGTCATCTGCACACTATCAGTTACTCAAGTCCAATGTGAGAGGACATTTTCAAAGCTAAAGATCATAAAGACAAGGTTAAGAAATTCACTGTCTGAGGAGAATTTGGAATCAAACATGTTGCTATCCATTGAAAAGGAATTGTTAGATGAATTGGATGCAGAAGCAATTATTGGCAGATTTGCACAATCATCTAGCGAACACAAACAATTGCTCTTAATATAGTGGACTGCATGCAATGCTCTATTGTGCTTTTGAACTATCTGTTAATGTGTAAATTGTGCAGTAAACTATTTAAAAATATCAACCAATTACTTAAAATTTTTAAAAAAATTCAATTATAACATTCTGTATTTACATTTGGTATCTACTGCCAGTAATATGTACAGTACATGTACACTGTAATTACAAAGAAATACACATTTTTTCCACAGAAATTTTAATTGTACCCTTTTTTCCATATGTATTTTTTGAAAACTTTATTTATTCGTTATGAAAATTAAATGATAGCGTTGGAGTTGTGGGTGGGCCCCCTTTGTCTTCTGGCAACCAATATTTTTAGATCCAGTCCACCACTGGTAGTATGACTAGGGATATTACCTATAATACTGGAAGCAAGCTGCTATTGGTGCAGAAGACTCGCTGCCCATTGGCCCGGGTAAGTCATGTGCCTCTCTGCCGATTGGCTGGGGTAGTCATGTGCCTCTCAGCCAATCGGCTGAGAGGTAGGTAGCTCCGCCTACGAGGCTGGGTATAAGAACCCGTACTGTCCGGCAGTCGGCCTTTCTTCTGTACGTCTGCTGCCGGGCACATATCTTGTGCATTAAAGCCTATCGTTTGGATCTCATCCTCGTCTTGTGTCCAATTGATGGTGCATCAGGGAGGGAATCCGCAATTGGGTCCAACTGCTCGCACAAACATAAGTAGTGCAGTTTTAATCAGCGGGTGTGAAACAGAAAGCTTTCCAATTAAATCTGGAGTCAGGCAGAGCTTCCCTGTCTCTCTTCCGTCCTGTTCATGTATTGTATTGAACCGTTTACTGAGTCCTCAGGATGGATGCTGGCATCAGAGGAATGACAATCTCAGGCGGTGGAGGTACTCCAGTCAAAGTCTCCCTGTACATCAGTGTTTTTCAAACTTTTTTGCCCAGGACCCATTTTTACCAACCAACCATCCTTCGGGACCCATGCCAGCCAATCTTCGCGACCCACACCGCCCAATCTTTGTGCCGAACATTTTCCTCTTACCTTTATTGCGAGAGGTGAGCCTGGGCTTATATTCTATAGTCTAGAGCAGCGAAGAATGAGAAATGACCTCACTGAATCAGGCATTATTCTCTCAGGACTCTACAGAGCAGATGCAGAAAGTAAGTTTTCCTCAGATTACACTCGGGATATCGTCTGCAAATTATACTGCGACGATTTTAGACATAGATGAGGAGGAATTACTTAACTCAAAGTATTAAGAATCTTTTTAATCTCTAAAGTTCACTATCAAAGAGAGTTCTGAAGGCTCAGCCATTGAACATAATCAAGACAGATGCGGGAAGACTGAATTGAATTTTTAAAAAAATCTTCTCCTGGCTCAGAGCACTGGCATCAGGAGGAGGTGATGTTTCTCTCTGGGCTCCGGGCATGAGCACTGATGAGTGGGCATGCATGCGCAGTGCGGACGTCATTTTTAAAGCCGCTCGCAGCCGGCAATTTTAAAAGTCGGCTGTTGAAGTTGTTGCGGGTGAATTCACGCGATCGGGAACGCCACGATGGATGGCTCAGCCACCCTTCCATCACCCGCCTGCGACCCACCAGCGGGTTACGATTCCCACTTGAAAATGTCGGCTGTACATGGATGATGTCACCATCTTACAGGGTTGTGAGGATGGGGTGGGGGAAAGGACCTGGTTAGGGTGCTCTTTTGGAGGGTCAGTGCCGACTCAATGAGCCGAATGGCCTCCTTCTGTACTGGAGGGATTCTATTATATGATTCTGCTTGGATCTGCTGTCGGTGCATGGACTGGTCAATACATGTTTGAACTGACCTCGGGTGCCAAGGTAAATCGTGGCAAGAGCGAGGCCATGTTCTTTGGGAAAGAGATGGAATTGGTGGATATTGAGTCTGGAGAAGGGTGTGTAGATAGCCTGGGTCACATTGAGATCCAAAAAGACGCGGTGTTGGGCGTCTTGAAATATATTAAGGTGGATAAGTCCCCAGGGCCTGATGGGATCTACCCCAGAATACTGAAGGAGGCTAGAAAGGAAATTGCTGAGACCTTGACAGAAATCTTTGGATCCTCACTGTCTTTAGGTGATGTCCCGGGGGACTGGAGAATAGCCAATGTTGTTCCTTTGTTTAAGAAGGGTAACAAGGATATTCCAGGGAACTACAGGCCGGTGAGCCTTTCATCAGTGGTAGGGAAATTACTGGAGGGAATTCTTCGAGACAAGATCTACTCCCATTTGGAAGCAAGTGGTCGTATTAGCAAGAGGCAACACGGTTTTGTGAAGGGGAGGTTGTGTCTCACTAACTTGATAGAGTTTTTCGAGGAGGTCACAAAGATGATTGATGCATGTAGGGCAGTGGTATTAAAGGGGACGATAGTGGGAATACATCCTGAATTAAAGCCATACATTTCCAGGAATCTCGAGTTGACAGTACAAGGATGATGCTTGTTGTGGGGATGAGAGTAATAATTCTCCCAAATTTGCGACAAAGAGTATCTAAACAATTACGTGAAGGACACTGAGGTATAGCTCAAATGAAGGAACTTGCACAGAGCTACTTTTGGTGGCAAGGAATTGATGCCCAGATAGAAGAAAAAGCTGGCCTGTGCCAGTTATGTGCGTGGGTAAGGAACGCACTGCCGTTGTCCCCATTCCATTCATGGGAGTGGCCTAAAATGTCTCGGCAACGTCTACAAATATGACTTTGCTGGTCCATACAAGGGGCCCATCTTCATTGAAGCGGTAGACGGACACTCTTAGTGGCCTGAGGTAGTCCTTATGAAGTCAACAACCGCAGAACAAACCGTTGAAAAACTTGATTAGATTTTCCCCAGATTTGGGAAACCCAGACAAATCGTGAGGGACAGCAGTCCACAATTAACGGCTCAGGAGTTCGAGGACTATTTTAAAAAGAGCGATATCCAAATCAGCGCCTTTCTACCCATCCGCGAATGGTTTAGCTGAAAAGTGTGTTCAGTTCTTGAAGCATGCACAGAAAGCTTCCAAGGTTCATCTCATCACCGCTTAAACAGTTTCTTGGCAACATATTGCAACACCGCACATGTGGCTAAGCAGCACTCCATAGCTTTTCTACCAATGAAGTGAGAACTGGGAACTACCTATGATCTACTCTTACCTTAGGAGATGTCCAAGGTAGTAGAACGCAGCCAGCAGTCAGAGATCATGAAAAGAGAAGGTAATTTGAGTAAACCCTTGATTAAACAAGGAGAGCAAGTGTTGCCGTGCAGCTATACCACTGGTGAGAAGTGGGTTCCTGCAACTGTATTGGCTCAAACTGGTCCAATCTCATATCGTACAAACTGGAGATGAGTTAGTGTAGAGATGACATGCAGATATGCCAGTACCATGTACAATAAAACTACCTCAAGTGGAAACACCATCCAGACAATCAGATCGAGTGACTGGAACTTCTGGTCAATCTGCTGAAGCTGAGATTGACAAAGAATCCATTGCTGTGTTTAGTCTTCCTTCTGCAAAAGAGACTGCAACACCTTCCAGGGTACAAAGATCCACAGACAAACCTGAGAATATATCTAAGGTCCAAAACAATCAAATCCCTGAAGTAGGTACGCCACCAAGGCAGTATAGATGCTCACCAGATTGTCTTTCCTATTGACTGTATTACCATTGTGTAATAATTGCATGCCAGCCCTTGTATACATGTGTTAATGACTATGTAAAAATACTATAGTTATTTTTTGTGTTTGACCTCAGAAACAAAGAGGGAGGGATGTTAAGTTTGTGGGTTGTTATTGTAGTGTTGTTGCATGGTCACATGATAGTTTAGTCACATGATAGTCCGTGACATCATTGGTTTAGAGTCAGTCTAGACCAAGGCCTTGTACAGTTACCAACCATTTAATACTCTATTGATTATTGCGTTCAACCCACGTGCTTCAGCATTTCCATTCTTTTACATTGCAAGTACAATACATCACAGAGGAAATGCAGCAATGGTTTACCATACTGATTCCTGGGATGGCAGGGCTGGCGTATGAGGAGAGATTGAGTTGGTTAGGATTATATTTACTGGAGTTTAGAAGAATGAGGGAGGATCTCACAGAAACCTATAAAATTCTAACAGGCCTAGACAGGGTAGATGCAGGAAGGATGTTCCTGATGTCAGGGAGTCCAGAACCAGGGGTCACAGTCCGAAGATATGGGAGTAGACCATTTAGAATTAAGATAACGAGAAATTCCTTCACGCAGAGTGGTGAGCCGGTGGAATTCTCTACCACAGGAAGCAGTTGAGGTCAAAATTATATGTTTTCAAGAAGGAGTTAGAAAGAACACTTGGAGCTAAAGGGATCAAACGATATGGGGGAAAAGCAGGAACAAGTTACTGAACTGGATGATCAGCCATGATCATAATGAATGGCAACCAGACTCGAAGGGCCGATGGCCAACTCCTACTCCTACTTTCTATGTTTCCCAGTAGTAGGGTAAAAAAAAATTCCTACAGACAGGGTGAAAAAGTTAGATAAGCAAAGGGAAAGGGACACCTCCTCCCTCTCCTCACCTAACTCCCCCACCCACCAAACTCACAGCTATACACTCAATTCTAAACTGCACTTGATTTTAAAACAATTTATCAAGGTCTGATTAATATATCTGCCTGATTCTCTAACTAAGAGCAGTTGGACATAAATGAAAGGATGAAAAAAAGCTTCTAAATGTGGTGATATTACGCAAATATATGCAGAACAGGAGCAGAGTTTTTGGTAGTGTCCTGGCCACTATTATCTCTCAACCAATGTCAACACTAAAATAGATGATCTGGTCGTTAGCACATTGTTGTTTGTGGGTCCTTGCCTCGTGCAAATTGGCTGGCCCTCTTCTTACATTACAACAGTGACACTTCAAAGGGCTCCATTTGGTTGTAAAACATTTTGGGATGTCCTGAGTGCCATGTTAGGTACACTGGCCTAATACTGGCTGCAACTGGATGCAGCTTAGATCAAAAAGATACTCCAGACCTTGAAGTTAGTTCAATCAGGTTTATTGAACTAATAGCACAGTTCTCTGTGAGTTCGACTCTCTGCTAACTTAAGTGTGATTACTCTGTCTGACAGAACCAGACTAGCTCTTAGCCACGTGCTGGAGGTGTGAGATTGTAACAACACCCTTGACTGACTCTCTAGATGGTGATCAGTGGAAAGAGGCGGAGTGTGAGTGCCTCGTGTCTTTTGTAGTCAGATCCCACCCCTGAGTGTCCTGCCTGCTTATTGGTCATGTCCTGTTCTCTGTGTCCATTAGCTGCTTGTCTGTGCCTGCCTGTATATCATTATGTGTGTGTCTGCATATCATGACACTGAGGTTGTGAAGGGCACGATTAGAAATCCACGTTCTTTTGTTCTTCCCAAAAGCCAAAGTATGGAATTTGAAATAAGCCTTGCTTATTTTGTTGGTTTGTATTCTTTCTTACAATGTATTCTTCATGGCATTTCATCTTTTAGAAAAGGGAGTTCGCACTAGATTGATATGAATGTATTCATGAAGACAACCCCTGTGGTCAGATTAGAGTAGAATCAACAATTGAAGTGCAGGCAGACCACACTGAGCGGCAGAGTTGTCTGCCACTGCATTTGGTGATTTGCATAGATCTTGTGTTTGAAATGCCATACTCTTAGCAAATGGGTGTCTGCATAAAAGCAAGCCTCTGACATACATTGAAATGCTATTGGAAATAAATTGCATTGGGGTGATTTTCAACAGTTGACACTCATGACCTTTCACAGTCAGCCACAATGCCCAGTGAGTAACCTTGGCCCCAGTTGAGGAAAACATAGTAATAGGATACTAATTTGTCACTGAACACTGACACTTGACCTTGAATGAAATGCAGTGATATATGCATGTGCACCCCTACTACACAGTAGTCAGCACACTGTAGACAAATCACAGTGCAAGGAATGTACCTTGTTATGAAAGAATATTATAGTTTATTTCATCTTTTCAAAAAAAATGAAGTTCTGGTTAAACACAAATTCTGTCCATATCCCTGGCCACTTTCTGAGATTGAAACAGACTGCTCGCAATCTTGGCATTCTATTTGAAAAAAAAAAATTGCTTATTGTCACGAGTAGGCTTCAAATGAAGTTACTGTGAAAAGCCCCTAGTCGCCACATTCCGGCGCCTGTTCGGGGAGGCTGTTACAGGAATTGAACCGTGCTGCTGGCCTGCTTTCAAAGCCAGCAATTTAGCCCAGTGTGCTAAACAGCCCCTGACCCTCAGCCATGCTTTTGACCCCACATCCCCTCTCCATCAGCAAGACTGCTTGATTCCATCACTGCAATATTGCCTCCTCCCCCCCGCCGTTTCATAGTCAGCTGCTTCTGAATCCTTAATCCATTCTCTTGTTACCTTGATTATTTCAATGTGCTCGCGGTTAACCTCCCAACCTCTGCAAACCTGATCTCACCCAAAACTGGGCAACCTGGCTTGCACAAAATCCCATTCACCTACGAGCTCTGTGCTCACTGATCTTCATTGGCCCAAGTTTGACCGTGAAATTTCTCCATGACCTTGCCCCTCACTACCGCTGCAAATTCCTCCAGCCCAACAACCCTTCGAGATTTCTACATTCCTTCAATTTTGATATTTAGAGCACCCGCAATTTCCATCCGATATTGGTGGTTGTGCCTTCAGCTCCATAGGGCATAAACTCTGGAATTCCTTCCCTAAACCTCTCCATCTTTCTACATCTCTGTCCTCCTTTAAGATACTTCATAAAAATTACCTCTTTGACCAAGCTTTTGTTCATCTGTCCTAATATCTCCTTATGTGGCCTGGTGTCAAATTTTACTGGATTATATTCCTGTGAAGTGCTTTGGGATGTTTTACGACAGTGGACGACCTCCCTTGTCCTCTCCCACCCTCACCCTGGCACTTGCCCCCTCACCCTGGCACTTGCCTCCTCCCCGACGTAATACCACCTCTCACACACACACTGGCGCTCAATGTACACGACACCCCCAGCACACTTTGGACAGACCACAAAGGCAGCTTCTGTACGTGTGAAAGTGATTTTAATGACAAACAGTCCATACATGTGCCCTAGCCCCTATAACTCGTCTGTGACCTGCTGCCGTGCCAACTTACTCAGTGTCTAATTGTTTGGCCTTATGGGCCCTTTGACTATGTCTAGGTGGTTCCCCAGACGGTACAGCAGAACTGGAGATGAACTCCTGTAACTCCTGTCCTGTGACTCGGGATCCTTTTGGCGGCCGTTTCCGGGGGCGGCCCGGCCTAGATGGGCCAGGCTGCGGCTTTGGCGACTGGGTCAGTGAGCTGCCAGCCTGTCCTGCCCGTTGTCCAGCAGATGCACCTGGGACGGAAGGGGGGGGGGAGTCCGAGGTGTTCCGGGGCCTGCCCTACAGGGGGCGCCAGGTCGGGCCCCAGCACCTCCTCTTCCCTCGGGGTGCCCAATGGCCCCAGGGCCTTTGCATGGGTCGGGGATGCGAACGGACCGACCATCCAACACCCTCCCGACACCTAGTGCTGCCAGTCCTGGAGGCTCGGTATCGACAAGGGTCTGCAAGTTCGCAGCCATGGAGCTCAGGGAGTTGGCCATCCCTGTCTGTGCCTGGGCGACGCCGGCCTGCACCTGGGTAATGACGCCGATGCCCCCAGCGATGGCCTGCTGAGACTGGGCCACTGCCTGCTGAGACTGGGCCACTGCCGGCTGAGACTGGGCCACTGCCGGCTGAGACTGGGCCACTGCCGGCTGAGACTGGGCCACTGCCTGCTGAGACTGGGCCACTGCCTGCAGAGACTGGGCCATGGCCTGCTGAGAAAGGGCCACGCCATTGAATCTACTCCCATTTGCCATCTGCCGCTGGCTCTGGCTCATGGCTCAAAGCCCCAGGCCTTGCATGCTGCTCCCCATGTCTGACACTGTCGCACCCATTGCCTACACCGCGACGCCACCGGTACCGTGTCAGCCTGGGTGGCACGCATGACCGGCACCACTTCCAGCTCCTGGACGCGGGTGGACTCCTCCACCTACGTCTGCAGCCGCTGCAAGCCGGCCGTCACCCCCCTCGATCGTCCCTGGGTCCGTGACTGCATCGGGTCTGTGGGTGGGTGTGGTAACTCCAGGAACCCGGGACCCGTCTGGGTGGCAGATGGTTGCTGGGGCCAGCCTGCCCTCCGACCTCCCAGCCCCTCTGCTGCTCCTACCTCCACCTGCTGTACCGGTACGGCTGTGTTGTGCTCACCAGTGAGTGTACCAGAAGCCTCATCACTAAATTGCCCAACCGAGGTGAGTGTCTCTGCGATGGTGGAGGGTGTTGGAGATAGCAGTGGCGTTGTGTCATGCTCATCGTCTGACCCAGAGTCCATCGTCCCCTGGGGTGGCGGTTCCTGTCCACCCGTCCCATGTGTGTCAGTGTCCTGTGTGTCATGTGTGTTGGTGTTCCTCGTTGGGCTGTCCTGGGTAGGGCTGTCCTGGGTAGGGCTGTCCTGGGTAGGGCTCACCTGGGTAGGGCTGTCCTGGGTAGGGGTGTCCTGGGTCGGGGTGTCCTGGGTAGGGGTGTCCTGGGTAGGGGTGTCCTGGGTAGGGCTGTCCTGGGTAGAGGTGTCCTGGGTAGGGCTGTCCTGGGTAGGGCTGTCCTGGGTAGGGCTGTCCTGGGTAGGGCTATGCTGGGTAGGGGTGTCCTGGGTAAGGGTGTCCTGGGTAGGGATGTCCTGGGTAGGGCTGTCCTGGGTAGGGCTATACTGGGTAGGGGTGTCCTGGGTAGGGGTGTCCTGTGTAGGTGTCCTGGGTAGGGGTGTCCTGGGTTGTGTTGTCCTGGGTAGGGCTGTCCTGGGTAGGAGTGTCCTGGGTAGGGGTGTCCTGGGTAGGGCTGTCCTGGGTAGGGCTGTCCTGGGTAGGACTGTCCTGGGTAGGGCTGTCCTGGGTAGGGCTGTCCTGGGTAGGAGTGTCCTGGGTAGGGGTGTCCTGGGTAGGGCTGTCCTGGGTAGGGCTGTCCTGGGTAGGGCTGTCCTGGGTAGGGCTGTCCTGGGTAGGACTGTCCTGGGTAGGACTGTCCTGGGTAGGGCCGTCCTGGGTAGGGGTGTCCTGGGTAGGACTGTCCTGGGTAGGGCCGAACTGGGTAGGGCTGTCCTGGGTAGGACTGTCCTGGGTAGGGCCGTCCTGGGTAGGGCTGTCCTGGGTAGGGCTGTCCTGGGTAGGGCCGTCCTGGGTAGGGGTGTCCTGGGTAGGGGTGTCCTGGGTAGGGCTGTCCTGGGTAATGGTGTCCTGGGTAGGAGTGTCCTGGGTAGGTCTGTCCTCGGAAGCGGATTCCTGGGTAGGGGTGTCCTGGGTAGGTGTGTCCTGGGTAGGGGTGTCCTGGGTAGGGGTGACCTGGGTAGGGGTGTCCAGGGTAGGGTGTCCTGGATAGGGCTGTCCTGGGTAGGGGTGTCCTGGGTAGGGGTGTCCTGGGTAGGGGTGTCCTGGGTAGGGCTGTCCTGGGTAGGGCTGTCCTGGGTAGGGGTGTCCTGGGTAGGGGTGTCCTGGGTAGTGGTGTCCTGGGTAGGGGTGTCCTGGGTAGTGGTGTCCTGGGTAGGGCTGTCCTGGGTAGTGGTGTCCTGGGTAAGGCTGTCCTGGGTAGGGCTGTCCTGGGTAGGGGTGTCCTGGGTAGGACTGTCCTGGGTAGGGCTGTCCTGGGTAGGACTATCCTGGGTAGGGCTGTCCTGGGTAGGGGTGTCCTGGGTAGGGGTGTCCTGGGTAGGGGTGTCCTGGGTAAGGCTGTCCTGGGTAGGGCCGTCCTGGGTAGGGGTGTCCTGGTAGGGGTGTCCTGGGTAGGGCTGTCCTGGTTAGTGGTGTCCTGGGTAGGGGTGTCCTGGGTAGGAGTGTCCTGGGTAGGTCTGTCCTGGGAAGGGGATTCCTGGGTAGGGGTGTCCTGGGTAGGTGTGTCCTGGGTAGGGGTGTCCTGGGTAGGGGTGACCTGGGTAGGGGTGTCCAGGGTAGGGTGTCCTGGATAGGGCTGTCCTGGGTAGGGGTGTCCTGGGTAGTGGTGTCCTGGGTAGGGCTGTCCTGGGTAGTGGTGTCCTGGGTAGGGCTGTCCTGGGTAGGGCTGTCCTGGGTAGGGGTGTCCTGGGTAGGGCTATCCTGGGTAGGGCTGTCCTGGGTAGGGGTGTCCTGGGTAGGGCTGTCTTGGGTAGGACTATCCTGGGTAGGGCTGTCCTGGGTAGGGGTGTCCTGGGTAGGGGTGTCCTGGGTAGGGCTGTCCTGGGTAGGACTGTCCTGGGTAGGGCTGTCCTGGGTAAGACTGTCCTGGGTAGGGCTGTCCTGGGTAGGGCTGTCCTGGGTAGGGCTATCCTGGGTAGGGGTGTCCTGGGTAGGGCTGTCCTGGGTAGGACTGTCCTGGATAGGGGTGTCCTGGGTAGTGGTGTCCTGGGTAGGGCTGTCCTGGGTAGGGCCGTCCTGGGTAGGGGTGTCCTGGGTAGGGGTGTCCTGGGTAGGGCTGTCCTGGGTAATGGTGTCCTGGGTAGGAGTGTCCTGGGTAGGTCTGTCCTGGGAAGCGGATTCCTGGGTAGGGGTGTCCTGGGTAGGTGTGTCCTGGGTAGGGGTGTCCTGGGTAGGGGTGACCTGGGTAGGGGTGTCCAGGGTATGGTGTCCTGGATAGGGCTGTCCTGGGTAGGGGTGTCCTGGGTAGGGGTGTCCTGGGTAGGGGTGTCCTGGGTAGGGGTGTCCTGGGTAGGGCTGTCCTGGGTATGGCTGTCCTGGGTAGGGGTGTCCTGGGTAGGGGTGTCCTGGGTAGTGGTGTCCTGGGTAGGGGTGTCCTGGGTAGTGGTGTCCTGGGTAGGGCTGTCCTGGGTAGTGGTGTCCTGGGTAAGGCTGTCCTGGGTAGGGCTGTCCTGGGTAGGGGTGTCCTGGGTAGGACTGTCCTGGGTAGGGCTGTCCTGGGTAGGACTATCCTGGGTAGGGCTGTCCTGGGTAGGGGTGTCCTGGGTAGGGGTGTCCTGGGTAGGGGTGTCCTGGGTAGGGCTGTCCTGGGTAGGGCCGTCCTGGGTAGGGGTGTCCTGGTAGGGGTGTCCTGGGTAGGGCTGTCCTGGGTAGTGGTGTCCTGGGTAGGGGTGTCCTGGGTAGGAGTGTCCTGGGTAGGTCTGTCCTGGGAAGGGGATTCCTGGGTAGGGGTGTCCTGGGTAGGTGTGTCCTGGGTAGGGGTGTCCTGGGTAGGGGTGACCTGGGTAGGGGTGTCCAGGGTAGGGTGTCCTGGATAGGGCTGTCCTGGGTAGGGGTATCCTGGGTAGGGCTGTCCTGGGTAGTGGTGTCCTGGGTAGGGGTGTCCTGGGTAGTGGTGTCCTGGGTAGGGCTGTCCTGGGTAGGTGTGTCCTGGGTAGGGCTGTCCTGGGTAGGACTATCCTGGGTAGGGCTGTCCTGGGTAGGGGTGTCCTGGGTAGGGGTGTCCTGGGTAGGGCTGTCCTGGGTAGGACTGTCCTGGGTAGGGCTGTCCTGGGTAGGACTGTCCTGTGTAGGGCTATCCTGGGTAGGGGTGTCCTGGGTAGGGCTGTCCTGGGTAGGACTGTCCTGGGTTGGGGTGTCCTGGGTAGTGGTGTCCTGGGTAGGGCTGTCCTAGGTAGGACTGTCCTGGGTAGGGGTATCCTGGGTAGTGGTGTCCTGGGTAGGACTGTCCTGGGTAGTGGTGTCCTGGGTAGGGCTGTCCTGGGTAGGACTGTGCTGGGTAGGACTGTCCTAGGTAGTGGTGTCCTGGGTAGGGCTGTCCTGGGTAGGACTGTCCTGGGTAGGACTGTCCTGGGTAGGGCTGTCCTGGGTAGGGCTGTCCTGGGTAGGGGTGTCCTGGGTAGGGCTGTCCTGGGTAGGGGTGTCCTGGGTAGGGCTGTCCTAGGTAGTGGTGTCCTGGGTAGGGCTGTCCTGGGTAGTGGTGTCCTGGGTAGGGCTGTCCTGGGTAGTGGTGTCCTGGGTAGGGCTGTCCTAGGTAGGACTGTCCTGGGTAGGGGTATCCTGGGTAGTGGTGTCCTGGGTAGGACTGTCCTGGGTAGTGGTGTCCTCGGTAGGGCTGTCCTGGGTAGGTCTGTCCTGGGTAGGGGTGTCTTGGGTAGGGCTGTCCTAGGTAGTGGTGTCCTGGGTAGGGCTGTCCTGGGTAGGGGTGTCCTGGGGAGGGCTGTCCTGTGTAGTGGTGTCCTGGGTAGGGCTGTCCTGGGTAGTGGTGTCCTGGGTAGGGCTGTCCTGGGTAGTTGTGTCCTGGGTAGGGCTGTCCTGGGTAGGACTGTCCTGGGTAGGGCTGTCCTGGGTAGGGCTGTCCTGGGTACTGGTGTCCTGGGTAGGGGTGTCCTGGGTAGGGCTGTCCTGGGTAGGACTGTCCTGGGTAGGACTGTCCTGGGTAGGGGTGTCCTGGGTAGGGCTGTCCTGGGTAGGTGTGTCCTGGGTAGGGGTGTCCTGGGTAGGGGTGTCCTAGGTAGTGGTGTCCTGGGTAGGGGTGTCCTGGGTAGGGGCGTCCTGGCTCAGCTGCGACGGGGTTCTGTGGCTACTGCCCTCGTCCCTGGGTGTCACACGCCTGCGTCGCCGCACTCGCACGAGACGGGGGCATCATCTCCGTGTTGCTCTGGGCCTGTCCCTGTCTTGTGTCCACCCTGGGGCGTCCTGGGGGTGGTCGGCATCTGCGGGGACGGGTGCCATTGGTCCTGCAATACACAATACAGCATACATGGTTAGACACACAGGCGGTGATCGGGGGAATGGGGGATTTGGGGGAGGAGGGATATGGGGGAGGGGGATATGGGGGAGGGGGATATGGGGGAGGGGGATATGGGGAGGGGTATTTGGGGGAGGGGGTATATGGGGAGGTGGTATATGGGGGAGTTGGGGGAGGGGGATATGGGGGCATATGGGGAGGAGGGATATGGGGGATATCAGGGAGGGGGATATCTGGGAGGGGGATATGGGGGAAGGGGACGGGCCATGGGGGTCTCTCATCAGCTGGGCCCCCTCCGGTCCTCTCACGCTCCCTGTTGTGTGCACGCTTCTCCTGTGGGGGACGGGCAGGTGGGTGGCAGGGATAACGGAAAACAGTGTTAGGCAGGGATGTACATGCAGGCCCGGGGTTGTGCTTATAATGGCATAGGTACACAGCACATTAGGGTTAGGGTTAATTGCACCTGGGAGTGTGCTGCACATTGGGGGGGGGGGGGGGGGGGGGGGGTGGTTACTAACCCTGGCTTCCCTGATGAGGTCATTCACCCTGTGGCACTGTGCGCCTGTCCTTGGTTTCACAGCCACAGCGCTGACGGCCTCTGCCACCTCCCTCCACAGGCGCCGGCTGAGGTGTGGGGCAACCCTGCGGCCGTGTCCGGGGTACAGGGCCTCCCTCCTCTGCTCTACTGCGTCCAGGAGCGCCTCGATGTCGCGCTCCTGGAACCTCGGGGCTGCGCGGCGGGCGGCCATCTTGTCTTGTCTCCGGGGTGGGGGGGGGGGGGCTAGGAGCGGCGGCGTGTGGATCCCAAGCTTGTGTCAAAGCGGTGCGCTGGGAATGACCCAGCTGGCGGCGCCTAAGTGACGTCAGCCACGCATCCACGTATGCGCAGGTTGACCGGCGCCAACCTGTGCACATGCGGTTGCCGTCTTCCCCTCCGCTGCCCCGCAAGACATGGTGGCTTGATCTTGCAGGGCGGCGGAGGGAACAGAGTGCGTCCTTTAGAGACGCCAGCCCGACGATTGGTGGGCACCGATCGCAGGCCAGACATCTCATGAGCACGCCCGTGGTGTTCGATCCTCCCTCCGCCCCCCACAGGCCCCACACTTACCGGTCGCGGCGGCAGCAATCAGGTGTGGTTGATGCCTGCGTGAACTGGTCGGGTTCGGCAGACCGCTCGGCCCATACGGGCCGGAGAATCGCCGGTCGCCGTGAGAAACGGCGAGCGGCGATTCTCCGAGTGCCGTGTCGCATTTTGCGACACGCCATTTTGGGGGGGGGTGGGAGAATCGCGGGGGGGCGTGTCATGATTCGCCCAGCCCTCCCGCGATTCTCCCACCCGGCGTGGGAAGCGGAGAATCGCGCCAGGTATATTAAACAATCCTTAAGTTGTGAGGAGTAGTGATTGAACGCTGCAGCCATTGAGATTTGAGATTCTCGTGGTGCTGACTTCAGCAGATGAATAGTAATTTTCCAGATTCCAGTCATGTTGACTTTAGTTAATTTTGAGTTTCCAGTGTTTTGTTGTTTAGTGCAGAAGCTTCCCTGTTTTCTTTTCAGCCGTGGTCTTTGCTTTGATTTACTTCAAGCGTTTATGTCAACTGAGAGAGATATACATGCAAAAATGTGTGCAGGGGTGCTATTGGCTGGCTTTTTGCTTCTGTGTCACACATGTTCTGACACTTCCAGCACCAGTTCACATACACACACACTTGGAGCTTGTCAACACCCGGCCAAGCTTTGCAGCTGGCTTTGATCCCAATCTTTGTATGTTCCTGGAAGGCAAAATTCACAAGTCCGTCTGGGATATTCCACACAGGATATTTCATCTTCCATTATCTCCCACTGTCTCCACCAAAGATGGCAATAGGTCTCTGGATGTTTTAGAAGTACCCGGTCTAGAAAAGAGGAGTTCCACTGTCTCTTGTAAAACTGCCCGGCGGTAATTCAGCCAGTGACTGAGTTTGCATCCTCTGCCACCTTTGGCTTCTATGTCCATTTTTAAAACTCGCAGGTCTTATTTAAAGTTCAATATTTCCGGACATAATTTAGTGTTTTCCTTCATCATCATGACACTTCGCCTCTTCACTGGAATGAAATTTGATTAATTCTCATTTCATTGTTGTAATTGATATGGGGACTGACATTACATTCGTTACTGATTATTGTTTATTGTTGGGTGTAAATTTGGGAGAAAATGTGAAAAAGGAGGAGAATAAAAAAAAAATTTTTTTTTAATTCTTATTTCATTAAAAAAAGAAAAACAATCACAAATCATCAAACACTTTCACACACATATTCATTCTCTTAGCAATGGTCAATTTAATCTTTTTCTGTTCCAACTGATCTTCTTTAAGGTTTGTACAGGTGTCCACAATCACATTTGATTTCCCAGGGATGTGGATGATTTTTAAGTGGTGCAGTTGTGACGTTTCCTGCCTCTACTACTCGCCCAGTCAGTGCATTCCAGACTCCCACCACCCTCTGGGTGGATTTCTTTTTCCTCAAATCCTCTCTAATTCTCTAGCCCCTCACATTAAAATTATGCCCCGCTCATTATTGACCCTTCAACTAAGGCGAACAGCTGCTTCCTATTCACTCTGTCAATACCCCTCATAATCTTTTCTTTCTGATAAATTTAGAGTACCCAAATCATTTTTTTCAATTAAGGGGCAATTTAGTGTGGCCAATCCACCTAACCTGCCCATCTTTGGGGTTGTGGGGGTGAAATCCACGCAGACACGGGGAGAATGTGCAAACTCCACGTGGACAGTGACCCAGGGCCGGGATCGAACCTGGGACCTCAGCACCATGAGGTAGCAGTGCTAACCACTGTTCTACCCAATGTAAGAGCATTGGTGTGACCACACCTGGAATACTGTGCACAGTTCTCATCTCCTGATCTAAGGAAAGATACTTTTCATTAGAGGAAGTGCTATGAAGGTGCTTCCGAGGATGACAGTTGCCATATGAGGAGATATTAAGTAGAATAGACCCATATTCTCTTGCGTTTAGAAGAATGATAGGTACTCCTGTCGAAAATAAAACTTTTATTAGTTTGACAGGGTAGATTCTGAGAGTTGTTTCATCGGCCTCGAGGATCGAGAACTTGAGCTAACAGTCTCAGAATGAGACTGTCAGGATGAGTAAGGTAAGGTACAGTCGTCATAATTCCAGATGACCATGGGCTCTTTCACCTTTGAGGAGGTGAGCTGGCTGCTGGTGTCAGGTGAGGGACAAAGTGGGAAGGCAGGGCCTTCATGATTAACCTCAGCCGGTACAGGAATTGAACCCACGCTGCTGGCCTTGTTCTGTATCACAAACCAGCTGTCTAGTCCACTGAGCTAAACTGGTGCCCAAAGGTGAGGAGAAATGTCTTCACTCAGTAATGAGTGAATCTTTGAAATTCATTACCCCAAAGGCTGTGGATGTTCAGTCATTGAGTACATTCAAGGCTAAGATTGGCATATTTTTGGACTTTTAGGGGAATCAAGGGATGTGGGGATTGGATGGGAAAATTAAGCTGAGATCAAAAATTAGCCATGGTCATACTGAATGTACAGCAGGCTGGAGGGATCATATCGTCCAGTCCCGCTCCAACTTCTATGCCCTATGATTTCATGATATTGTCTGCACAAGGCATCACGCATTTACCAATGCATAATTAACCCATTAAAGGGGAAGACTCCAGCAGTGGCTCGATTCCATCGAGACAGTCTTCACTATTTCTTCCTGTTCTTTCCAGCTTCAGTAATTTATTTGGCTCAGTAAATATGAGACGTAAAAATAATTGTTGAACCCTGTTCTCCTTAATTACTCCACCCAAACCTACTAAACTTGTTTGCACCCTGAACTGATTGATGTTAGGTTATTGAAGAGATGTTCAGGGCTCTTTTTCTACAAAAGAGAAGACAGAGGGATAGAATTAGAAATTTATGAAGCGATTCAATAGGTTAAACATAGAGATGTTGTGGAGGCCAGACGAGGGGCCATAAACAATAGACAGTCACAAATATATCCGGTAGGAAATTGAGAAGAAACATCTTTATCCAGGCTGTGATTAGAATGTGAAATCACCACCACGGAAGTAGCTAATGCAGACAGCATAGATGCATTTAAGGTTAAGCTAAATAGGCACATGAAGAAGGGAAAAAGTATAGGCTAATAGGGTGGCATGAAGTAGGTACAAGGAGGCTTATGGGGAGCATAAAACACTAGCAAAGTCCAGTTGGACCAAATAGTCTATTTCTGTGTTGCAAATTCTACATAAGCATCTTCTGGTATTATTTTTTGGTATAAATAAACTTGTCCTGATTTCCCACTATCAACTTCCTTGGGGGGCGGGGGGGGGGGGGGGGGGGGGGGGGGGGGTTCCAATGAACATAATCTGAACTGGACCATCCATATAAATACTGTGGCTGCAAGAGCAGGTCAGAGGCTAAGAATTTTGCAGAGAGTAACTCATCGCATGACTCTCCAAAACCTGCCCACCATTTACAAGGCAAAGTCAGGAATGTGATGGAATACTCTCCACTTGCCTGGAGGAGTGCAGTTCCAACAACACTCAAGAGGTTTAACACCATTCCAGGATTATTTCACGCAATGTTATTTTTGAAATAACAGTGGGGTTGTGGGCACAGATTTTCCTGAACCTGGTATTTTTTTTTTTCTTTATTCGTTCATGGGATGTGGGAGCTGTTGGCCTGGCTAGCATATGTTGCCCATGAGGGCATTTAAGAGTCAACCACATTGCTGTGGGTCTGGAGTCACATTTAAGCCAGACCAGGTAAGGATGGCAGATTTCCTTCCCTGAAGGAGATTAGTGAACCAGATGGGTTTTTACAGCAATCAATAATGGTTTCATGGTTGTCAATAGACTTTTAATTCCAGATTTTTTAATGAATTCAAATTCCACCATCTGCTCTGTCGGGTTTCGTACCCATATCGCCAGAGCATTACCCTGGGTCTCTGGATTACTAGTCCTGTGATAATACCACTACGCCACTGCCTCCTCTATACGTGACCACCTGCCATAGAAGCAAATAAGACAGGTAATATCGCACATCTGGATTTCTGTCACTACACACAAGAACAAAGACAGGTATTCTTTGTAACAATATTCTATTCTCAAGTTGGTTAATTTTGGTAGTTCTTTAATCTCCAAGTCCTTTTTTTAGTCATTCAATATGTGTGTGGGTGTCACAGTAGCACAGTGATTAGCACTGCTGTCTCACAGTGCCAGGGACCTAGATTCGATTCCGACTTTGGGCGACTGACTGTGTGGAGTTTGCACATCCTCCCCGTGTCTGCGTGGGTTTCCTCTGGGTGCTTCGGTTTCTTCCCACAGTCCAAAGATGTGAAGGTTAGGTGGATTGGCCATGCTAAATTGCCCCTTAGTGTCTAAAAGCTTAGGTGGATTTACAGGGAGTGGACGGGGGATTGGGCCTAGGTAGAGTGCTCTTTCAGAGGGTTGGTGCAAACGTGATGGGCCGAATGGCCTCCTGTACAGATTCTATGATGTGAATGTTGCTTTCGGCCAGCATTTATTGCCCACCCCAATGCCTTTGAGAAGATGGTAGTGAGCTGCCTACTTGATCTGCTGCAGACCCTGTGTTGTAGGTATTACCACAATGCTCGTAGGTAGGGTTATCCAGGATTTTGATCCAGTAACGATGAATGAATTATCGATATATTTCCATATTGATGCAACCATCAATTCACGCGAGACAAAGTTGAAGTGAACAGTAGCTGTAATCGACTAGAACAGTACCTGCCTGTGACTGCCGCCTACATGGCTGCTGCTCTTTATACCTCCTCTCAAGGGGCGGCGCCAGAGGCGGAGCCCATAGGGCACCAACCTGATACATTCTATGTAATATCGTACAATGGTCTATAGGTGGAGCCCACATGGGCAACAGTGTGATACAGTGCAATACATGGTGAATGGTTAATACAATACGTTCACCACACATATCTGGGTGGTATGTAACTTGGAGGGGAACCTCCAGTTGGTGGGATCCCAAATTGAGCATCAGTGAGTTGATTATTGCAACGTAAGTGCTGCTGTTGATGACACTGGTGATGACATCTTCCAGCAATGCGGAATTATCACCCTAATGGGATTGAATTTAACCTGCTGCTTGGTGACTGCAGTGCATTACCCTGACTGGTGCTTCAATTCATCTAATGGGGATGCTGCATTGTCAGCTGTGCTGTCCTTTGGACCAGACATTAAACTGAGGCATTATCTGGCAGTCCCAGATCCCATGGCATTATTCAGAAAAGGTAGGGTGATCTTTTGGTAACCTGGTCAACATTTCACCCTCAACCAATATCACCAAAAACAACGAATATTTCAGACTTTCGAGGGTTATCTAGCTCAGCTGGCAAACTGGCTATAGCGTGTGGATCAGATTAATATCAACAATGTGGATTTGATTCCTGTCGAGATAAGACCTGCCTCCTTGCCTTGCCCCGAGAGTGGAAGGCAATGGCAAGCCGCCACTCACAACAAAACTGCCAAGAAAAATGGCTCACGATGAGGCATCAACAGGCAATGAGCCAAGGGCCTGCCTTCGGGCAGAGCACACATGCTGGATTCCAGTCTTACCTAGAAACACATGTGCTACAGCTTGTGAAGCTTCGACTGCTTCCATACTGGCTGCTACGTTTACATACACACATAACAATATGGAGTTCAACAACATGTTAAAACATGCCAAAGCGCTTCACAGGAGTTTTTATCAAACAAAATGTGACACTGAGCCACATAAGGAGATATTAGGGTTGGTGATCAAAGGTTTGGTCAAAGAGGTATGTTCTAAGACACATCTTGAAGGGGAAGAGGTGCCGAGGTTCAGTGTGGGAATTCCAGATCTCAGAAGCATGTGCTGTTTCATTTGTTGCTGCTACAACACAAATGACCTGCTGCAAAATAAACAGCCTCCCATTCAAGATGGAGAGCAAGAGGATTTTCAGCTCCCAGAGGGTCTTCCGTCTGTGGAATTCTCTTCGCCACTGGCAGTAGAGGCTGGGTCATTGAATATATTCGAGCGTGAGTTAGACAGGTTTTTGATTGACAAGGGAGTCAAGGATTATGGGGAACAGGTGAAAAAATGGAGTTGTGGCCATACTCAGATCAGCCATGATCGTACTGAAGGGCAGAGCAGGTTACAGGGGCCAAACGGTCTTCTACTGATTCTATTTTTTATATTCTCATGTTATAACCTTCTGCTTTCTTTTTGTTACAACAAACAAGCATCCATGAATTATTTTAAGATTCCTGAAATTGCTTTAAACGGTGCAATGGTGACTTCTGGACCACAAATATGCTGCCGTGCTGTAATGGAGCACATGATTAGACAAATCCACTACCCCCAGGCTGCCGTGCCTATCTTTTTCCTACCAAAGCTGGGGTTTTTTCCGCTCGCATAAGCTACTTGGTATGATAAATTAAAACAAATTATTCTGGCAAATTTACAGAACATAACCTGAACTGTCATAAAACCTTTACACCAAATTAATTTTAAAATCCAGATGTCTCTCGACTTTTGGAACTATGAAAAGAATGTAACGTTGGTTAGCTTTGGATTCAAGTTTCCCAGGCGATGTTTTGACCATCTTGCTCACAAAATTAATACTAGACGCTGCATAACATAGTTCACACAAAACCTTATATTATTTTCTGTCATGCATACCCTTTCTAACAGTTGTGTTGCTAAGATCAATGAATGTGCAAAAACACTTAAATCTGGTTTTGCTTATGCTTCAACAGTCATCCGATAGCTCTGAAATAAGGCATCATGTCATCCATTACAGCGAATCAAGGATTTTGATAAACGATGTCTCTCATCTTAATGTCACACAGATCAAATGAAGCCATTGGAATGTTGCATTAAAAAAATGATATTGTGCTTCAGGTCATGTCTGTTGTCAATGATAAATGGTTTTTGCATGCCTCAACACTCACATAACATAACTGTGGTTTGTTCTTCATATATAAAACAATGAAGTCTTCATGCAGAACATGCATACACACAACAGATTGTCCATATTTTCGGAACAATTCAGGCAGCAAATGAAACAAAGAACAGGTTTTGGTCTAGTGATTTAACAATCCAAAATATGCAATCACCATAGGTTGATCATGCAGTTCCTCCTTGATTTATCTGGCAACGTGATCAAGTGTCAGCTCAGCTCAGCAGGTAGCATTCTCACCCCTGGGTCAGCAGATTGGGGACCTCAAGGCCCGTATAGTATTGGCTGACACTTCATGCAGTACAACTGCTTTTGTTGCTCGAGTAATTAAAGTCAGCTCTTGTCTGTTTTTTTTTCCCCCCCTTGCAAGTCTGTTAATGATCGCACAGCATTATTTGAAGAGCTGGCGGTTCCTCCAGATCTGCTAACCAAACATCCTGCCACAAGTAATACCATCAAAATTGGTGTTTGGCTGGTACAGAATGTTTTCCAACATAACAACAGTTACTGGACTCCAGAAGTAATTCAATGTGTCAAGTGCTTTCAGACATTCTCACGTGATAATGTGCTACGTCAATACAAGTGTAATTTATTGCTTTACTTTGGCTGAGCAAACCAAAAAATTGTAAATTATGACAGCTCTGATGGGCTCATGATCTAGAGTGGAGAAGAATTTTTACAAATGAAGGCCTGTTTATATAATACTCATTTATAGATGGCAGTGCTTAAGAACAAATTCAATGATAGCATTCTCAGACAGTGCCCTGTTATATTCTGGGCGTACTCCTCATTGATTCAAGGAGTAAGCTTAAATGTCCAACTCGTGGTGTACCAGCTCCAGGAAGTTTCACTTTTTGGAGGTCTTGTGTGCAGGATATATGAGGCTCCCTACACCTCTTAACGTCATATCTAAATTGGTCCCAAGTCAAAACCTTTAGTTATTTCCATCTGTTCATTATTTCAGTGCTCCTTGCCCATGCGAGAGATATTGCTGGGATATCCTGCTTTGACCTTAAGGAGTTTGATTCTTAAAGAAGTGATTCGCAGTTTAGCCGCTCACTTATAGTTCTGGAATTTTTCTTTTGCTTCATTACAATGAACTGACCATGCTGCAATTGCATTGACATTGAATGCATTGCTTGCTGCTGGTATTTTGTAGTGCAGAGTTCCATTTGCAAATCCTTTTCCCCACAGCACTGCTAAGCAACAAGCATAACGTTCAACATCGAAATCCCGTTGGGCACTGGTGGACTGCAGATTCATTTCCTGCAATGCCGACCAGCGGTAACTTGGATGGATGTGTTGGCATAAGAAAAATGCTGGGAAAGTCCTCACAGCCACAGGCACGGATGTCCTTGTGGTGGAATGTCAGGGGTGGTGGGGCAGAGGAAGGGTCAGCATTATTCCATGCCAAACTCCCTGCTGAAGCACAGACTGTGAAAACAGTGATGGATGCGGTGGGGCGCTATGGTGGCTAGTATTGTTGGCTCACAGTACCAGGGACCCGGGTTCGATTCTGACCTTGGGTGACTGTGTGGAGTTTGTAAAGTCTCCCCGTATCTGCGTGGGATTCCTCCAGGTGCCCTCCCACAGTCCAAAGATGTGCAGGTTAGTTGGATTGGCTAAATTGACCCTGTGTCCAAAGATTAGGTAGGGTTACGGGGAGAATAATAATAATAATTGCTGCTTGTCACAAGTGAGGCTTCAATGAAGTTACTGTGAAAAGCCCCTAGTCGCCACATTTCAGCGCCTGTTCGGGAGGCTGGTACGGGAATTAAACCTGCGCTGCTGGCCTTGTTCTTGCTCTGCATTACAAGCCAGCTATTTAGCCCACTGTGCTAAACCAGCCCCTGCATAAAGTGGGGAGTGGGCCTAGGTTACGGTGCTCTTTCAGAGGGTCGGTGCAGACTCAATAAGCCGGATGGCCTCCATCTGCACTGTAGGAATTCTATGAAATTCAATGAACAGTGTTTTTCGTTCTCCATCGACGTTACTTCCTGTTTCTTCTATGGTGCTTGAAGCAAGCCTGCTTCGGCATATGATTTGATCTCAGGTGTCAAACAGTGGCCATTCTTTTTTTTTCATAAATTTAGAATACGCAATTCATTTTTTCCAATTAAGGGGCAATTTAGCGTGGCCAATCCACCTAGCCTGCACATCTTTGGGTTCTGGGGGTGAGATCCATGAAAACACGGGGAGAATGTGCAAACTCCACATGGACAGTGACCTGGGGCTGGGATCGAACTTGGGACCTCGGCGCCGTGAGGCAGCAGTGAATCAGTGGCCATTCTTACCTAAGCAGTCTTTGTCAGGCTTCAGAATTTTTCTTAATTTGCTGCTGGGATCAACAAACATGAAGACCTACATCCACTTGATCAGCAAACTCCTCTGGGCAGTAATGATCTTGGCAGAGTTGACTGGAAGATTCTAGAATGTGGCACAAAAGAGCAGGAAAAGCCACTTCACAGAGATGGAAGTGGTACGTATGGTGGCGATTGTGTCCAGGAGAGATGCAGTAGGAAGAGTTACTGTAGGACTCCATTCCTGTCAATTCACTAGCCAGGGGGCTTTTTGTTCATGGGATGTGGACATCACTTACATAGAACATAGAACAGTACAGCACAGAACAGGCCCTTCGGCCCTCAATGTTGTGCCGAGCCATGATCACCCTACTCAAACCCACGTATCCACCCTATACCCGTAACCCAACAACCCCCCCCCCATTAACCTTACTTTTTTTAGGACACTACGGGCAATTTAGCATGGCCAATCCACCTAACCCGCACATCTTTGGACTGTGGGAGGAAACCGGAGCACCCGGAGGAAACCCACGCACACAGGGGGAGGACATGCAGACTCCACACAGACAGTGACCCAGCCGGGAATCGAACCTGGGACCCTGGAGCTGTGAAGCATTTATGCTAACCACCATGCTACCCTGCTGTCCTCTCTATGCAAGGCTATGCAAGGCTACCATTTATTGCGCATTCCAAAATTGCTCTCGAGAAGATGATGACGGGACGCCTTCTTGACCTGGTGCATGAACTGCGACATGTGGTTTCGGTACTTGACAGGACTGACTGGTGACTTGAAGGCAACAGGCCACAAACAGAATGACATGGAGACCCTTTAATAGATGACAAGAAAATCATAAAGGAACAGATTTTACACTGACAATCATGTTAGGAAAGTCGCTGAAGGAAAATGTAGCAATCTGAGGAACTCAAAGTAGTGGACAAAATGTGTCCCAGCTGAATAAAGTCCAAAGTGCAGGGGAGGGTATAGCAAGTGAATTTGAGATTGGAGAGGTTAGATTTGTATCCGCCAGAGTTTAGAAGAGTACTTGATTGATTGACTTGATTGAAACTTTTAAGATCCTGAGTGGGTATTGACAGGGTGGATGCGGAAAGGATGTTTCCTCTTGTCGGAGAATCTGGAACTAAGGGTAATTCGTTTAAGACGGAAATGAGGAATTTTTTTCCTCGAAGTCTCTGGAACTCTCTTTCTCAAAAGACAGTGGAAGCAGAATCTTTGAATATTTTTAAGGCAGAGCTTGATAAATTCTTGATTAACAAGGGATGAAAGGTTTTCGGGGCTAGGCAGGAATGTGGGGTTGAGGTTACAATCAGATCAGCCATGATCTTATTGAATGGCAGAGCAAGCTCGAGGGGTCGAATGGTCTACTCCTGCTCTTGATTCGTATGTTCGTAGAAAAGAATAGGAGATATGCTCATTGAATTGGATGGAGAAGCTTCTGATGAAATTTGTGTGGAGCAGAAACGCCAGCATGGAGCTGATGGACCAAATAGCCTGCTTCTGTGCTGTAAATACTGTAGAACACTATGTCTTCCTACACGTAAACAGGCCACAAATATTGACATGCCACAGTGTTCAAGTCCACAGTTAGTGAGACATGTGGATGAATAAACAAGATTGATTTGCTACCACATGAACACTCATCAGATTTTCAGGACAGAATTCTTCCATTCCCTGAACAACAATAACTTGAATTTATATAGTGTCATTATTGTCGTTAAATGTCCCATGGTGCTTCACACCAGATAAAATTTGATATTGCGCCACATTATGGCAGGTGATCAAAAAGCTTGGACAAAGACGTTTTCAAGGGGTGTCTTAAAGAAGGATTGACAAGAAGAGAGGCAGAGAGATTTGTGAAGAGAATTCTAGAACTTAGGGCCTCAGTAGCTAAGCACGGCCACCAATGTTGAAGGGTTTAAAATCAGGGATGTCCAAGAGATAAGAATGGGATGATTTCAGAGATCTCAGAGAGTCACAGGACTAGAAGAAGTTACAGAGATAGTTTATGTGAATTTGTAGGAGCTACAGTAAGTTGGTAGAGCCAGGGCAATTGCAGAGCAGATATAAGGAAAGGAAGGAAGTCAGTGGGCCAAGTTTTAAAATAAGAGATTAATGTGTCCTTCTTTGTCCAAAGTTATAACATGGGCCCATTCTTCATTGATTTTGAACTGTGTGACCAGGTTATGGATCATTGAGCACACCACCACGAATTGGCATTCCTTTGAGAGACCTTGGCCATGATGCTCCCAGACCTGAATAACCCATTGATGTTCATTATCTAGACTCAAGTATGAATACTGACTACTTGGATAGAGTACAGAAGGCACAAAGCCAAAACTCAGCACGTCAGTGCCTTCAAGAAAGGAAGTAAGAAAATAAGTAGCAAAAAGCTACCTGTGATTTATTCTCCAGTGTGTTAGTGATGTACAACAAGCCAAACAATTCAGGCAACTCTTTTTTTTACGCCATCACTGAAGGTTTCTTACAATAGCCTAATATTGATACTTGGGACTTCCTCAACAGTGACAATTTTGTCATTCTCTGGCCGGCTGGCAATGCGAAAGGTCAAAACCTAGCCCTGGAAAATTGACTTCGCACTCACTCAGATATAGCTCCCTGTAGACAATCACTAAGTGTGAATAAATGGAGTGAAGGGGGAGCATTTCTAGCCGAGACATCCACTGTAATCTCAAACATGAGAGAATGAATATGGGGCAGCAAGCCTGAACACATAGAGCTCCTGGCTAGTCATAAAGGTGGGAACATGAATGAAGGGAGGGAGGAAAATAAAATATTACAATAAACTAAATTAAAACTGTTAGCTTGAAATGCTTCTATGGTATTTCTGCACAAATTGTGATGGCATAGAAGAGGAAAGAAAAAGCGGGAACGGGATAAACATTTCTAACTGCTTTCGAAACTAACCAAACTCACAAAGCTTGCAGACCGCAGTTATTCTCCGATTTTATTAACTTCAGATCAAGATGATATTTTCTAGATATTTTTGGGACTTGGTGAAAGGAAACAAGATATTCCATTGCCAAACCTTCATTACCAACTGCTGCTACCACCCTTGCTGGTCATTACTTTCACTGTATTCGGATTAAATAGCTTCACTGTTATAAAAGTTACTTTCACAGGCTGTTCCATCCAAGGTCATACAAGACCAGGACTAATGAAAAATAATTTTCCTCGCTTTCTGTATCAGCTGCGGTTCGATAGAGAGCACTCGTCTCTTTTTCTAAAATTTGTTCATGGGGGTCACTGGTTAGGCCAGCATTTATCATCCATCCTCAATTGCCCTTGAGAAGGTGATGGTGAGCTGCCTTCTTGAACCGCTGCAGTCCGTCTGGTGTAGTAACACGCACAGGGCTATTAGGAAGGGAGTTCCAGGATTTTGACCCAGGGTAAGTAAAGGGAAGATGATATCGATCCAAGTCAGGATGTTGTGTGACTTAGAGGGGAACATGCAGGTGGTGATGTTCCCAGATATCGGCTGTCCATGTCCTTCTATCTGGTAGATGTTGCGGGTTTGAAAGGTGCTATTGAGTTTGGTGAGTTGCTGCAAAGCAACTTGTAGATGGTACACACTGTTCGTCGGGGGTGGAAGGAGTGAATGTTGCTGTTGGTGGATGGAATTTCAATCAAGTGGGTTGCTTGGTGCTGGATGGTGTCAAGCTTCTTGAGTGTTGTTAGGGCTGCAGATACCTATGCTCAGAAGGTGAGTTGCAAAAGCCTCTGAATTCCCAGTCTCTGGCTTGCTCTTGTCGCCATGAATATGGCTGATACAGTTCAGTTTCTGGTCAGTGGTAACCCCCAGGATGTTCATAGTGGGGGATTCAGTGATGCTGACACCATTGACTGTCAATGGGAGATGGTTAGATTTTCTCTTGTTGAAGATGGTCATTGCCTGGCACTTGAGTGGCACAAGTGTTACTTGCCACTTATCAGCCCAAGCCTGAATGTTGTCCAGGTCCTTAGCATATGGGCACGGACGGCTTCACTGAGGAATCATAAATGGTGTTGAAAATTGTGCAATCATCATGAACATCCCTACTTCTTACGATAGCTGGAAGGTCTTCATGAAGCAGCAGAGGATGATTGGGCCTAGGACACTATCATGAGGAAATCAGGCAGCAATGTCCGAGGATTGAGATGATTGACTTCCAACAACTACAATCAACTACAATCAACTTCCTTTGTGCTCGGTATAAAATAACCAGTGGAGGGTTTTCCTCCTGATTCCCATTAACTCCAATTTTCCTCGGGCTCCTTGATGCTATGCTCAATCAAATGCCGCCCTTGATGTCAAGAGCAGTCACTCTCACCTCACCTCTTGAGTTCAGCTCTTTTGTCCATGTTTGGACCGAGACTTTAATTACGTCAGGAACTGAGTGGTTGTCGTATTTAATAGATTCTGTTGATGGATGTTAAATGCCTAGTAGTTAAAGGTAATAAGGTGAACAGGTGTTGAGTATAGATGTTAATTATAATCAGATGTGTATATAAAGAAGAGTCAGCCAGCACTCTGGTGAGTGTGAGATAAGCCCTGTGGTAAGCAATAGACATGCTACCAAAACAGCCTCATCCCAATGTCTTAACCAGGCTTGGGAATTTCTCTGACATTTGGTTGCAGAGAATGGTTGACTGAAAGTGAAGAATGGAGACTAAGAGCCAGAAAGAAGGTTAAAATTGTGTTTTTTTTTAAAGAGGGATGACTCTAATTAGAGACTCTTTGAAGAAAGATGACTTAGACAAGGAATAGGAAATGATTTTGTGAAACAGATCAATGGAAAAATACAGTCAATGTATGGATATGGGTTATGTCTGTAATATCCCACACTGGACTTGCCCGTGGTTTTTGCGGATTATGAGCTCCCCAGCTGAGGGGTGGGGCAACTCCATTTCGCATTGTATAAAAGGTCAGCCAGAAAGGCATTGACCGAGAAAGGGACTGGTAGGGATCTACTGGGAAGTGTATATACCGTACTTGTAAGTAAATCAAAATTTTTCATTCTACTCGGTGTGGACTCCGTGTCCTTATTAAAATGTTTCCACCAAAAAGGAAGCAAGGGATGGCTCTGGGTCCTTGGCTTCCTACCAGAAGAAAGGGCTGCTACAAAGTATTCTCGGAACTGGACAATGAAGAAGATTTGTACTTTGTCTTGAAATTCATGGATAAAATATATATGAAAGATGAATTAATGTCCGAGGCTTTGTCAGATTTTGAATTGAGAAAATTGTTGATTCCTCCATAGAAGAATACATCGTCGAGTTTAACTGACTATGTATGAGGTTGCAGTGATTCCATTTGGAAATTCCTAAATCAGTATTTGTGTTTAAATTATTGGCCTGTACTAGGATATAAAGCTTCGATAAGCTCTTGGTTTCAACCGGAGTTAGATTTGAGGGGGAAGAGGTGATTTTGGATCAAATGTCTGAAGTCTTAAATTCTTGAAAGCATTCTTCCCTGGCTGCTTTTGCGGCACAAATGGGCTCTTCAGCAGTGACACTAAAGCTGGAGCAGACAATGTCGGCAGCATTTTGGGACATTTGAATAGAGGGCCCAAATATCTGCATGAAAAAAGAATTACAAACAGAGACCCTTTTGGTAGATATAACAGGTATTGTGAGTTGGGGAATTATGGAAGGAGAACAAATCCCAGGAATGACCAAGGAGTGGTCAATAAGTACTTCAGATGCGACGCTTAAGAACAATTATTTGTTGAATTGCCCAATAATTAAAAGCAGGGATTTTGAGATGGAAGGTGAGGAGGACCATACTGGCCAATCAGAAAGAATGATATTGGTCACCAGATGCTTCAGTCCAGCAATGAATATCCTAGCTGTAGATTTGTTCCAATGTGCAGTTCCAGATAGTGTGTGATTGTCCACGGGACGTGGAATGGACAAGTTAAAATGTTGCATTGATTATATAAGTAAAGAAGAACAATTGTAAAGTCAAAGGTTATGACTTGTTTGAGGGTCGGTGATGGTAGCATGTTATCACTAAAACCCATGTAAAATGGCTGAAGTAAATCATTTCTTCAGTACTGATGCTGTATCGTGTGAAATACCGTTATTGTTAAGTAAGCCTTCAATGAAAAGGGCCCAAATGCAGTTGGACGTGGAGCATAGCAAAGCAATTGTCTTTGGGAGATCTGCAGATTTGTAATTTACACAGTCGGGACGTTATTGTATTCCTTTAAGGCCTATCATGTCTAGACAGAATGCTAAAGAGGTATTAATAGCAGCTGGGTGGAGGGATTTAAAGGAGATGAAGCAAATTATTACCAAACTACACTGCCAATTTTCACATCCCCTTAGCCGTTCTTTGAAGGTTTTGTTGAAGGATGCAGGGTTAATGGATGAGGAATACACTAGGCTTGTTGGGGGTGTGAGTGGAAAAATATGATATTTGGGTTTTTTTTAAGTACAAAGAATGCCAGCAAGTCTTCCATTGGTGACAGACTTTCATGAAACTGTAGCAGTAAACCGCAAAATATGAGATAAAGAAAAAATATTTTTCTTCTACATTTTGTAGATGCAGCGACTAGAGTTAATCTGGCAGCAGTAATTTGTAGTACAGACAGAAAAAGAATTATTGATAAGGTAATGGAAAGAATGATTCGGGATGAGGTGAATTTGAAGATGTGTGAAAATCTGAACATTGTAGTAATGCACACAACAGCAGAAAGTCCTTTCAGCAACAGGATACAAGGAAATTCACGGTGATTGATGAAATGCTCTGAAATATTTCAGATAACCAATTGAATTGTAAATTGACCATTGCTCTGGTGTGGGCAATATATGTGAAAAACGTGCTTCAGATGGTTGGGGACTACAGCACCTATCACTTGGAAATATATTGCTGTCGCTGGGTCAATATTCTGAAGCTCCCTCACGAACAGCACTATGGGTGTAGTTAAATCACATGATGTGGAGATGCCGGCGTTGGACTGGGGTGAGCACAGTAAGAAGTCTTACAACACCAGGTTAAAGTCCAACAGGTTTGTTTCAAACACTAGCTTTCGGAGCACTGCTCCTTCCTCAGGTGAATCAAGGCAATTCACCTGAGGAAGGAGCAGTGCTCCGAAAGCTAGTGATTGAAACAAACCTGTTGGACTTTAACCTGGTGTTGTAAGACTCCTACTTAAATCACATGGACTGCACAGTTCAAGAAAGTAGATCATCACCACCTTCTCGAGGACAATTATGGATGAGTAATAATTGCTGGCCTCGTCAGTGTAGCCCATGTTCCTTGAATGAATAAAAAAGTTGGAGTCCCTACAATAGAGAAGCCCTAGAGGTGACATAAGAACATAAGAGCTAGGAGCAGGAGTAGGCCATCTGGCCCCTCGAGCCTGCTCCGCCACTCAATGAGATCATGGCTGATCTTTTGTGGACTCAGCTCCACGTTCCGGCCCGAACATCATAACCCCTAATCCCTTTATTCTTCTATCTTTATCTTAAAAACATTTAATGAAGGAGCCTCTACTGCTTCACTGGCCAAGGAATTCCATAGATTCACAACCCTTTGGTTGAAGAAGTTCCTCCTAAACTCAGTCCTAAATCTACTTCCCCTTATTTTGAGGCTATGCCCCCTATAGAATATAGAACAGTACAGCACAGAACAGGCCCTTCGGCCCTCGATGTTGTGCCGAGCAATGATCACCCTACTTAAACCCACGTAACCCGTATACCCGTAACCCAACAATCCCCCATTAACCTTACACTACGGGCAATTTAGCATGGCCAATCCACCTAACCCGCACATCTTTGGACTGTGGGAGGAAACCGGAGCACCCGGAGGAAACCCACGCACACACAGGGAGGACGTGCAGACTCCACACAGACAGTGACCCAGCCGGGAATCGAACCTGGGACCCTGGAGCTGTGAAGCATTGATGCTAACCACCATGCTACCGTGAGGCCCCTAGTTCTGCTTTCACCCGCCAGTGGAAACAACTTGCCCGCATCTATCCTATTATTCCTTCATAATTTTATATGTTTCTATAAGATCCCCCCTCATCCTTCTAAATTCCAATGAGTACAGTCCCAGTCTACGCAACCCCTCCTCGTAATCCAACCCCTTCAGCTCTGGGATTAACCTAGTGAATCTCCTCTGCACACCCTCCAGCGCCAGTACGTCCGTTCTCAAGTAAGGAGACCAAAACTGAACACAATACTCCAGGTGTGACCTCACTAACACCTTATACAATTGTAGCATAACCTCCCAAGTCTTAACTCCATCCCTCTAGCAATGAAGGACAAAATTCCATTTGCCTTCTTAATCACCTGTTGCACCTGTAAACCAACTTTTTGCGACTCATGCATTAGCACACCCAGGTCTCTCTGCGCAGCAGCATGTTTTAATATATCATTTAAATAATAATCCCGTTTGCTGTTATTCCTACCAAAATGGATAACCTCACATTTATCAACATTGTATTCCATCTGCCAGACCCTAGCCCACTCACTTAACCTATCCAAATCCCTCTGCAGACTTCCAGTATCCTCTGCACTTTTCACTTTACCACTTATCTTAGTGTCGTCTGCAAACTTGGACACATTGCCCTTGGTCCCCAACTCCAAATCATCTATGTAAATTGTGAACAATTGTGGGCCCAACACTGATCCCTGAGGGACACCACTAGCTACTGATTGCCAACCAGAGAAACACCCATTAATCCCCACTCTTTGCTTTCTATTAATTAACTAATCCTCTATCCATGCTACTACTTTACCCTTAATGCCATGCATTGTTATCTTATGCAGCAACCTTTTGCGTGGCACCTTGTCAAAGGCTTTCTGGAAATCCAGATATACCACATCCATTGGCTCCCCGTTATCTACTGCACTGGTAATGTCCTCAAAAAATTCCACTAAATTAGTTAGGCACAACCTGCCCTTTATGAACCCATGCTGTGTCTGCCCAATGGGACAATTTCTACCCAGATGCCTCGCTATTTCTTCCTTGATGATAGATTCTAGCATCTTCCCTACTACCGAAGTTAAACTCACTGGCCTATAATTACCCGCTCTCTGCCTACCTCATTTTTTAAACAGTGGTGTCACGTTTGCTAATTTTCAATCCGCCAGGACAACCCCAGAGTCTTGTGAATTTTGGTAAATTATCACTAGTGCATTTGCAATTTCCCTTCGCTTGTTCCCTCCTAGGTTCCATTACATACTGTTCCAGGAAACTATCACGGATACATTCTATAACTCAAGGCTGCCTTGACCGACCTGGTTAAACCAATCGACATGTAGATTAAAATCCCCCATGATAACTGCTGTTCCATTTCGACATGCATCCGTTATTTCTTTGTTTATTGCCTGGCCCACCATAATGTTACTATTTGGTGGCCTATAGACTACTCCTATCAGTGACTTTTTAGCCTTACTATTCCTGATTTCCACCCAAATGGATTCAACCTTATCCTCCATAGCACCGATGTCATCCCTTACTATTGCCCGGATGTCATCCTTAAATAACAGAGCTACACCACCTCCCTTACCATCCACTCTGTCCTTCCGAATAGTTTGATACCCTCGGATATTTAACTCCCAGTCGTCACCATCCTTTAACCATGTTTCAGTAATGGCCACTAAATCATAGTCATTTACGATGATTTGCGCCATCAACTCATTTACTTTATTCTGAATACTACGAGCATTCAGGTAAAGTACACTTATGTTGGGTTTTTTACCTCTGTTTTGAATCTTAACACCTCAATCAGTAACCTCTTCCGAGTTATATTTCCTCTCAACTTTTCTCCTAATTTTCCTTGTCGTTGAACCCATATCTTCATGCAACAACCTGCCGCGTCGCTTACCATTAATGTTTTTACTTCCCATTTTATTCCTTTAAGTATTACTGGGCCTATTCACTGAGCTCCCCTCAGTCACGGTACCTTGTACTGTCGCCCTTTTTGATTTTTGACTATGGCTTCTCTGCCTTACACATTCCCCCTTACTTCCTTTTGCTTCTGTCCCTGTTTTACTACCTTCCAACATCCTGCATCAGTTCCCATCCCCCTGCCACATTAGTTTAAACCCTCCCCAACAGCTCTAGGAAACACCCCCCTAGGACATCGGTTCCAGTCCTCCCAGGTGCAGACCGTCCGGTTTGTACTGGTCCCACATCCCCCAGAACCGGTTCCAATGCCCCAGGGATTTGAATCCCTCCCTCTTGCACCATCTCTCGAGCCAAGCATTCATCCTATCTATCCTGACATTCATACTCTGACTAGCCCGTGGCACTGGTAGCAATCCTGAGATTACTACCTTTGAGGTCCTACTTTTTAGTTTAACTCCTAACTCTCTGAATTCAGCTTGTAGGACCTCATCACGTTTTTTACCTATATCGTTGGTGCCAATGTGCACCACCACAGCTGGCTGTTCACCCTCCCACCCCCCAGAATGTCCTGCAGCCGCTCCGAGACATCCTTGACCCTTGCACCAGGGAGGCAACATACCATCCTGGAGTCTTGGCTACTTACAAGTTAGATGGTAAAATGGCAAACAAAAAGAACTTGACAGTTGGAGAGAATCTGGGACTGGATTCTCTGCCAGCGGGATGCTCAATTTGGTGGCAGCCTGGGAATTTCCCAACGGCGAGGGGCTGTCCCACAATGGGAAACCCTATTGACCAGCCGACGTAATGGAGAATCCCGACGGCGTACCGAAACAGAAATGTGGTGAGGCATGGCGGAGAATCCAGCCCCTGGTGTTTACATGCAGGTGCTAAACAAAGGATAGCCAGTGTTATTCCATAGATGGGTATGTATGGAGAAAATACTCTCCGATGGTACGTATAAACTAAAGCTAGACTTGTAGCTTGGGGTTTGAGGAATAACAGGGCAACCAGGAAGTTGTAGACAATTTAGCAGCAGGAAAAGTAAACTTTAGTATTTCCCTTGCACTTTTAATGACATACTCATTGAAATGTAAATCCATTTCAGTCAAAACAGCACTTTTTGCAAGGCACCAATATCTAAGAAAAGTTTTGAAGCTGGATAGAGGAAATTATAGAGGCTGACCGAGTGTGTTTACTAGCTAAACTATGCATACAGAAATGATAAATGTTGTCCATTAGCATGGGAATCAAAGAAAATAGAGAGTAGTTAAAAGCACCTTAGCTGCGGAGACACTTGCGCTGGTAAAAGTGATCGATACAGCGATGTATTTTAAAGGAACTCCTATATAAGAGGCAATAACTGTTCATTCCGGGATGATGTCCATTTGACAAACTGCATTACAGAAAAGGAGTTAATAATTGATCTCGTCAGTATAAGAGATGTTGGAAAGGAAGTAAATTTCCAAAGTAAAATGGGTTGACACAAGTAACCAATTGTTGGATTGTTTCACAAAAATAACTGGTCGTCCACAGCAATTGTTGGATATCTTCAAATTCGAGCCTTTTGTTAGAATGGATTATAAGAATACTGAAATTTTTATGTTATAAACTTTAGATGGGGTAATAGAGTATTTTAAAGATTGATTGCATACTAAGACAAAGCATTATCATTTTGTATATTTTCCGATGAACAGTTTTTGTTTGCATATCAATTTAATTTAAAGAAAATAATCTGTTAGTATCTAATAAGTTCAGTTGATGGTATTAAATACCTAGTAGTTTAAGGTCTTTTATACGCAGGAGATCAATCCTTAACCTCTTTTCTGTAATACATTGATTAGTTAATTATACCCAGATATGTATCTAAAGAGTCAACCAGCACTGTGGTGATTAGAGAGAAGGCATGGCTATTTCAGGAGCACAGATCTTCAGTACTTCAGCTGGAATATTGTCAGGGCCCATAGTGTTTGCAGTGTCCACTGCCTACAGCCGTTTCTTGATCATGTGAAAGCCAAGATGGATCACCCACCCAGCACATCTGGCCAAAGATAGCAAATGCTTCAACCTTGATTTTTTTGCACTCATATGTTGGGCTTCCCAAATATTGAGAGTGGGGATATTTGTGTGAAGCCTCCTCCTCACCCCGTTAGCTGTCTTAATTGTCCATCACCATTAATTACTGGATGTAGTAATGTAGTACTACAGTGCTTAGATCTGATCCTTTGGTTGCGAAATCACTTGGCTCTGTCAATTGACTGCTGCTTCGACTGTCTTGACATCCAAGTAGCCCTCTGTTGTTGGAAACGCTGCAGCCAATTTGCGCACAGCAGCTATACCATAATATTCAAAAGTTCTTCGGTTCAAGTCCCATTTCGGGCTTAAACACACATCCAAGGCTGACACTCCAGCATCGTAGTGACTATTATTATTGAGCATTGCATGGTTGGAGGTGCTGTCTTTTGGATGAAATCCCGTCAGCATTATTGGGTAGATGTAAAGATCCCATGGCATAATGCTGCTGAAGAGCATCGTAGTTATTCCTGGTGTCTTGGCCAATAATTGTCTCTGAATCAACATCATAAATACAGACGATCTGGTCATTAAACTATATTACACAATCATACACTTCAAAAGTACTTCATTGGTTATAAAATGCTTTGAATTGTCTGGTGGTTGTGAAAAGAGCAATATAAATGTACTGCACTTTTTTTCTCTGCTTCCTATCTGGCTTCTATTCCCCCTTGAATAAGACTGGAAGATACTTACTCTGAAGTCCTCTGTGGCTGCCTGACTGCAGGTGAGAATAATCTTGAGTTGACTTGTCCTTCCCAATTTTGTCATCTTTCTCCAAGAAGGAATGCCCCTTACCTGGACAGGGTGAGCCCTGCAATAGGCCAAGAGCCATTCATTAGGAGGAAATTAGGAATTTCAACCTATGTCTTAGCACCAGCACAAAATGGATCAAGTTGTGAAAAGTGGCTGATAAAACTTTGGCTTTAACATGACGAAGAACATCTGTTGTTGCAAAAGTGTTGGGAGACTGGGGATTCTTTGCTGGGGTGGAAAATAAATGATTTCTGCATATAAAAGTCTTATTTCTTAAATCTGCAGTCTCTGCTTACATCTTTGAGCAAATACTGGAAATGCAGTTACTGAGTGTCAGGGGTGTGACCCCAGGGACATATCACCACGTACATGTCTCCAGGGTCACTTCATCATGGACATGTTGCCAACAGTGTGCCACCAGGGACCTTTCCCACCAACAGGAGCATCTTACCAGGTCTTGAAACCAATGGGATTACACCAAAGGCATTGATGATACGGATATATTTTATGAATTCACACTGGGAATTCAAAGTTGTAAAATCTAGCATATAGTAACAACAGACACGATGACCAGAGTTGTTATATAAAATCAATTAGCATGAAGCTTAGTGGAAAACAACTTGGTTTTTAGGGTAAATTCAAATGACTGCGGATGCTGGAATCTGAAACAAAAACAGAAAATACTGGACAATCTCAGTAGGTCTGACGGCATCTGTGGGGAAAGAACGGAGCTAATCTTTCGAGTCTGGATGACTCTGACAAAGACTGCTCCAGACTCGCAACATTAGCTTCCTTTTCGCAGATGCTGTCAGACCTGTTAAGTATTTTTGGTTTTAGGGCCAGGTTGGGGTCATGATCGAGGAAGGGAGAAAGGAATGGGAAGACAATTTTAAATTAATGTCTCGTCTGAAACAGCCATAAAGGTGTATAGAGCAAGCTTGAAGAACACACATTGGTCTTTTCTGTCAATTTCATATGTCTTAGCACCAACACAGAATGGAAAAAGTTGTGCAAAGATGATAATTGGTAAAAATGTTCGGACTTTTCAAAACACTGTTTTGATAAATTATGTGCATTTCACCAGGAGGTTGATATAGGTATGCGTGGATGAGTTTTATTTCCTTTCCGATTGCCTGGGGATCTCACAGATCTACACCCTGAACTCTATGGGCCACACTCTGAACTGAGTCACTGGAAACTGCTAGGGTGGCTCCGGGTCAGTTCTCAAGCAACTTCCTTCCTCGGCCGCGGGAAGTTTCAACAACAACTTTCAATTATATGGTCCATGAATGTAGTAAAACTGCAATTCACCAGGGAGTTTACAAGCAAACTCTGGTACTGAGCCACAGAAGTGGCAAAATCTATTTCCTGTTATCACTGCGATAGATGAGGGACAGTTTGTAAGCAAAGGGCAACAGCTGTTGGCCTTCGTTATGTTTTATAATGGTGTATATATCAGTTCTGGATGATTTCTGCTCCACTCACACTGTTTAAATTCCTATTTCCCACATTTCAAAGAAAACACAACCAAAGTGAATTCTCTGTGTGACCTCGCTTTCCATCAGAACTAAGGGCCGGTTTAGCACAGTGGGCTAAAAGCTGGCTTGTAATGCAGAACAAGGCCAGCAGTGCGGTCATACCAGCCTCCCCGAACAGGCGCCAGAATGTGGCGACTAGGGGCTCTTGCCTTCTTTACTTTGGGGTGAACCACAAGCTGTTTCTTTTATCGACCAAATGACCACACAACCAATATGTTAGCTCAAAAACACAGTTTATTAATACCACAAGACTTGTATCTCTATGCAATAACACACGCGGCTCCATGCTAAACTACACCTCATGACTAAGATGACCTTTACTTAACTTCAAATGACCGGCACTGTGCGAGATAAGGCCTTTATCCGGGTCTAGGTGGTCGGTTTGGAAGTTGTTGAGTTCATCTCAGCTGGGCTTGTCCTTCAGGAATGGTCGTGGGTCCTTGAACTTGGTTGTTCTGCTGCAGTTGGTCGCACACAGGCGGGTCCCAAAAGAGACCGATCTCTAGTGCGCAGGGCTTTTTATCCTTTGTCTCTTTCGCACCCTTTTGCGCGGTACTTACTCAAGGTCCAATGGATCGATAGGGTTTTCAATCACCCTCATCGATCTCAGCCAATTAGGGGGCAGATACCTCGAAAGCTGGGTGGGTCCCAGCTATCATTGTCCCAGGCACGTAGGCCTTTCCAAATAAGGGAGGTGGCGCCGGTTAGTCTGCTACTGTTGTAACTCCTTGATTCAAACTCTATTGTCCTGGGGGAAATGGTGATCGACTCTTAATGGGTACAAGTTTCAGCCAAGTCTGGTTTCTTTGCGCAACACAGAGGTTGTGCACCTGTCCGTGTCCCAAATTGACCATAATTCCCATGGTTCTTTGCAGGTGGCCATTTTACATGGTTACAGGGCTTTTCACAGTAACTTCATTGAAGCCTACTTGTGACAATAAGCGATTATTATTATTTCTCTTTATTTCTACTCGTGAGGAATGCAATGAAAGTCATGGTGCTGCGTTGATTACATTATTTAAATCAATGCCAATTAAGATTTTATAATTGCTGTGTTGCTGCACTAATTAAACAGAGGCCTCTTCAAGTTCCACGATGACAATTTGAGCTCAGTTTTAACAATATTTAAGCTTTGAAAACTGATATCGGTGCAAATAAGCATGAAGGGGTTGGATTGCCATAAAAATCCTTTGGAAAAGAAAACCTACCAGCCTTATTCAGTCTGGCCCCTGTGTGACTCCAGACGCACACCAATATTACTGATCCTGAACAGCTCTCTGAAGTGGCCCAACAAGACATTCAGTTGTACAAGAAACTGGAGCTAACTGGAATATGAGAAGATGATCCATTCCCATTTCCTCATGGCAGCTAGGAAAGGATGACACATCCTGGCTTTGCCAGTGACCTCCCAAACTTAAAAAAGCACATGGAAGTTATTAGCCTCAGGAATTGTTCAGTGCTGTGTTAATTTCCCTCCAAAGTTATCACATACAGATATTGAACCGAATGCATGAAACAGAGCCTTGAGATGTGAATCGGCAAAGTACCTTTGCACCCATGTCCAGCTCACCTGTGTAATCCTCCTCAAGCAATACAACATTGATTGAACATATATGCAGGGAATACTCAGCTATAATAATCTTGTTTTGCTGCTGCGGTCTTTAGTAACCCAAGTTTCCTCCTTTTCTTTCAGAAATATGGGGCAGGATTCTCTGATCCTGAGGCTAAGTGTTGACGCCGTCGTAAACGCAACGCGTCAACGTGGCCTCAGGAGCAGCAATTCTGACCCCTACAGAGGGCCAGCACGGCACTGGAGTGACTCACGCCACTCCAGCTGCCGATCCCAGCGCTAGTTGGGTGCCGCAGGTCCGCACATTAGCAGTGGCACCGGGGCAATCTCCGTGCATGCGTGGTGTCTCCCTTCTCCGCCCCGACACAACATGGCATTGGGCTACAGAGGCCGGCGCAGAACAAAGGAGGCCCCCAGCCTGAGAGGCTGGACCGCTGATCTGTGGGCCCCGATCGCAGGCCAGCTCACACGGATGCCTCTCTGGAATAGGACCCCCCACCCCCCAGACCCTTCCACACCGAGGTCCCACTGGGTAAGATCAGCTTAGAACGGAACCGGCGAGACTCTGGTTTTTTGGTACGGCCACTTGGCCCATCCCAGGAGGAGAATCGCCGGGGAGGCCTCGTGAGCGGCCCCCAACCGGTCAACCGTGCCAGTGCCAATGGTGCCGATTCTCCCCTCTCTGGAAAATCGTGTCCCAGCGTTGGGGCGGTGTGGCGTGATTTGCGCCGGTCGCGGTGATTCTCTGGCCTGGCCCCGGGGTGAGAGAATTCCACCCATGTTTCCTTTTCACTAGCCCTTTGCTTTTTATGAGCTTTATTTTTTCATTTAGTCTCCCACTTGATTCTCCCCCATTGCTCTTCCCAAAGCTCCAAAATGTTAAATTCTAAAATCCTGAATGCTAGCAATTTTAATTTGTTCTTTATAAATTACACAACTATTCAGTGATCACCGGAGCTTAAGCATTCATTCACTTCCACTTTATTCATCATTGCAAGAATGGTTAAATATTCAATCTAATATCATTTGATCCTGTAACCTGTTTAACTAAGAACATGTTTCTTATTATACTTGCAAAATTGCTTATCCTTTGACTTCTCCCTTTCAGTTGTCCCTGATCTCTCCACCTTACCTCTAAGATATTAAAATTGGTCACGATTATGACACTGATTTCCTACATACTATACTGCTTTGCATGCGTCAGCAAACGCAATATTAAACTGCTGAACTAAACTGTCGATTGACAGCAGTTGTTGTTACTTTGATCCTTGATGTTCAGCCTCCATCCAAATTGCTTCCAGCATCTATTCTGCTGTTGTTTCTACGATTGTGATAGCTGTTTAATCTTCTCTCCTCTGCTGAGCTTGCAATGGCTATCTTTGCAAAATATGTTTCCCCTCCCAGGTCATGTTCTTGTCCATCTTCGGCTCTCGGATATGTTTCTATAATGACAATAATGCCAGCTGTGCATGCTTGCTATTCCTTCAGCTCTCTTTACATTTGAAGTTATCCCTTGAGCACTTCTTATTCTTCTTACATTTGCAAACATCTCTTTGCCCTGAATAACTTTACCTCCTTCCCGTTCCTGGCTAATAATAACCATCAGCATAGCTACGATAGCTACATATCTCCTAACTCTAGACCAGCCACTTAGCAAAATGTTTCTGTGTGACTGGAAATATATTTTACGATGTGATTTTGCTGAACAGGATGGAAGCAATACAACTGTGGTGGCCCTTTGCTGATTACATATATTTTACCTGTTGGCAATCAGGGGTTGGAGAAATTAGTGCTACCTTGGTCTCCACATCACACCCCACCACCCACCAAACCCAGTGTGATTGGTACTTTTCAGAAGTCTGTCTTTACTCACATCAATTCCTGTTCACCAGCGCTCCTGTGTTCACTGACCTACATTGAGTCCTGGTTAAGTAACCTCTTCTGATCCCATAACCCTCAGATCTCTGCCTGGCTCTAATTCTGGTATCCAGAATGTGCATGATTTAAATCCCTCAACCATTGGTGGCCGTGCCTTCAGCAGTCTCGAACTCTAAAGCTCTGGAATTTTTTCCCTAAATTCTCTACTTTTCTACCTCTCTTGGCCTCTTTAAGACAAGCTATAAAACTTACATCTTTGAATAAGTTTTTAGACAGCCGCCCTAATATCACTGTATATGGTTATGTGTCAGATTTTAGTTTATGCTCCTAACGAAGTGCCTTGGGTTGTTTCACAAAGTGCTTTATAAATACAAGTTGTTAAGATTTCTATGATTTGACTTCCCAGTCTGAGGTTGCTTTGCTCCCACCTGGTGCTGTTTTTTTCTGACCGGGTTTCAAGTGGGTGAAAGCTCCTTCAGTAGCCTCTGGCAGAGTCCGATTGGATATTTGCCCAAGCCTCATGTGTGAGGCTTGAACCCACAACCTGCTGATTAAAAGGCAAGAGTGCTACTCATTGAGCTGACATCTAAAAAATGCCACACATGCTGAGGAGCACAAACCAGGATCAAAAACACTGCAGATCATGCAGATACCCGTCAACTATTCACTCATTCAGTGCTTTCTACATCACCAGTCTCGTCAAATATCCCATTATTATTAACAAAACCTAAAACACGAACTGCAATCAGCATTTGAAAAGATAAATGATAAGTTAATGTTTAGGTTCAGCACCAGTCCCACTCCAGTGTATCACTGCAAAAGCACCAAGACCAATAAATCTAATCCTTTTATTTCTGCACAAAGGGTCAAAATAAGATAAAACCTCAGAATATATGAAGAACTGAAAGGACGGTTTCAAATTCTGAGAAGGAGCAAATATCAGAGATGATTGAGCAGGCTAGATCTCTTTTCTCTAGATAGGTGAAGACTAAAAGGAGACTTAGTTGGGGGTTTTTAAAATTATGATGGTGTGAAACAAGGGGGTAGAATTATAATATAGTCACAAACACATCAAATAATGCATCATGTAGAATTTCTCTGCACAAGGAGACAAGAAAGTGGTGAGGATGTGGAACTTGCTGGCACATGGAATAGTTAAACAGATACCACTGACAAATTTAAGATGGGTTGCTGTATACATGATGGAAAAAGGATTGGATTGGTATGAGGGCTAAAGGAAGGAGGAAGTCCATGCGAGTATAGACTCGTTGGGTCGTACGCCCTGTGGTCTACGATATAGATTTTGTGCAATTCTGCCTAACTTTCCTGAAACGGGTTGCAGGTTACAAATATAATTCCCCACTCTTTTTGGGTGTGTTCAAGGATGATTGAAATGACATTTGAGACCAAAAATAGAGTTGCTGAATTGTTGGTGGCAGACTCCCCCCATAATACCACACAATGCTGAAACCACCCTTGGTGACTGGTTGTGCATGCACTGCCAGACTTCTGGCTGGTTGTGGTAACAGCTGCACTGAGCATGGGTGTGTACTCAAATTGGAAGGAAGTGACTAGTGGTACCCCACAAAGATCTGTGCTGTGGCCTCAAGTATTCACAATATTTATTAATTACTTGGATAACACAATAAAGAGCCATATATATCCACATTTGCTAATTACACAAGGTAGGTAACAAAATACATAGATTAGATAGGAGCACATAATTACAAAGAGATATTGATAGACGGAGTGAGTGAAGGTCACCCATTTTGGACTAAAAAAAATAGATTTGGAAATTTTTGAAATATAAAAAGCAAGAATGCGAGCCAAGCCATTTAGGAGAGAAGACTGGAATCACATCAACACACAAAGGGTGGGCGAATTGTGAAATTCTCTCCCACACAAAGCAAATGCAATGAATAATTTAAGATTGAAAGATTTTTGCTAGTCACAAATATTAAGGGACATGGAGATAGATGGAAGGACGTGTTAGGATACACAGCAGCCATGATCTCATTGAACGTTGGAACAAGCTTCAGTGGCTGAATGGCCTCCGCCTGTTCCTATGATTCATAGAGCTGGATATATCAGCAGTGGTTATCGTGTGAGCTTTATAATCTGCATTGTTCATAATCTTGTGGGTTCCCAATTACATTTATTAAGCAAATGTTTTACATACATATTGATAATTGTGTTATTCCTACCCTTCTCTAACTGCTAGTTCTCTTTTATTCTATCCTATAATTCAGGGGTCTATAATGCACACCTTTTAATATAAGACTGTTTTGAGGTTCGATCATTAGGTGTCTATGGCCCTTTATTCCCTATACCATATCAACCCTCTTTGCAGTGTATTTCCTCAATTAAAATGACTTGTCATTCTGCCCTTTTTCTTATCTTTTGTCTTTCCCAAATATATTATATTGTGTGTACTTTTCCATTCTCATACAGTTTGAAACCTATTTTTGTGCATGTTATGAAGCCTCAAAATTGTTGCTTTCAATTCCACATGCTGATTTGCCTTCTCTCGCTGGTGGGCACTTCAATAGGCAAAAATTAGGATTTTGTTGAAATGGGACTTTCTTATTTTACTTCAAGCATCCTCCAGTTTAATTGGATCAAATGGTACCTTGTTGTAGAATGGTGCCCTTCAAATATTGGGAATGTCACCCCAGCTGCAAGTTCCCCTCCAAGCCACACACCACCATGACCTGGAATCGTATCGCTGTTCCTTCACGGTAGCTGGGTTAAAATCTTGGAACTCCCTCACCAACAGCACTGTGGGCGCACACACACTACATGAAATGCAACGGTTCAAGAAGGCAGCTCATCACCACTTTCTCGAGGGCAATTACCACTTTTTTAATAAAGTCTAGGATACCGTAGTGTTATTAACCGCTTTCCCAACCTGTCCTGCCACCTTCAATGACTTGCATACATACTAATAATCTTTATGGTCACAAGTAAGCTTACATTAACACTGCAATGAAGTTATTGTGAAAATCCCCTGGTCACTGTGGTGAACGTGATTCACACTATATATACTTGCCAATATCACTCCATGTATATATGTTCGTTATCTACCCGTTGTAAGATCAATGCTGTATATAGTTGCCAATATAACTCCGTGTATATATGTTCACTATCCACCATTGTAAGTGCAGTTGCACTATCCGACCACCAGGGGAGTCACTCTGGGAGTACGCGAGAGTTTGTACTGGGCTCCTCCCTTGGCTCCGCCCAGGACTCCTCCCCCTGGGACCGATGTATAAAGATCAGTGCCTTAGAGCCAGCCTGCCAGTTCATGGAGTTCAACGACGAATAGGCTGGCTCTATTGTAAGTGTATTAAAGCCTCTGTTCAGATCCAACTACACGTGTTCGCTGAATTGATGGTTCCATCAGTCACCACATTCCGACACCTGTTTGGGTACACCTGAGAGAGATTTCAGAATGTCCAAATTACCTACAGCACGCCTTTTGGGACTTGTGGGAGGAAACCGGAGCACCCGGAGGAAACCCACACAGACATGGGGAGAACGTGCAGACTCCACACAGACAGTGAACCAAACCGAGAATCGAACCTGGGACCCTGCAGCCGTTAAGCAACGGTGCTATCGTGCCGTCCTACACCTCCAGGTCTCTCTGCTCCTGCATCCCATTTAGAATTGTGTCTTCTGTATTGCCTCTCCTCGTTCGTCTTACAAAAATGTACCTCTGCACACTTCTCTGCATTAAATTCCATCTGTCACCAGCTTGGCTATGTCCACTTGCAGTCTATAACTATTCTCCTCACAATGTATAACACTTTGTGTCATCTGCACTGTAAGCATTTTGTGACCCTGATGAAGAAAAGGTTCACCCCTGAAGGACCTGTCTCTAATTTTGGCCTTTTTGCCTCTCCATGGTTCTGCCTCAACCCCACTGTGATTGTTCATGTCAAAGGCAGAAAGGAAGAGTGGCAATAAAGTTGGCTTTGTTCAAACTGCCGTCAAGCGCGTCCTTGGTAACGGTCGTAAAGAAGCGACCGGTCACCATTAGTAACGGGGAAGATGGCGGCGGTGGTAGAGGGGGAGATGGCGGTGGTAGAGGGGGAGATGGCCGAGGCGGAGCAGGCGGCTACTGTGTGCCAGGCGCTCAGCCGCCACATCAACTGCCTGGGCAACGAGAGCAAGAGCTCCCGGCGCCGGGCGCTGGAGTGTATCCGCGCCGGCACGGTGGAGCAGCCCCTGCCGAGCGGGGTGCAGCAGCGGCTGCTGGCCTCCCTCCTGCGGCCTCTCCTCGGCTCCCTTTCCGACCCGGCCGAGCGCTGCCGCGAGCTGGCCGCGCTCACCCTGGCCGACTTCCTGCGGGCCGTGCCCCGGCCCCACGAGGCCCTGCCTCAGCTCATCCCCACCGCCGTGCAGCGCCTGGGCCAGCAGGACCTGACCGAGCCGGCCGAGGAGCTGCGGCTCGTCCTGCTCCAGCTCCTGGTGCTGACCGTGGAGGTGTGCGGCAGGAAGTTGGCCTCCTACCTGGAGGACATGGTCAAGATACTGCAGAGAACCATCGTGGACCCGTTTCCCGAGGTCAAGAAGATGAGTTGCGAGTGCGCGGCCAAATATGCGAAATGCACACCCGGTAAGTGCAGAGGTTGACCTCCTTTGACCAGGTTCGGTGGAAGGAACATTATGGATCGTCCTTCTCTGCCTTGGTGCTGCTGAACACTCACATCAGTAAAAGGCTCCACAACACAAAACATAATTGAGATATGGGCAATCATCTGATAAATTCTCTTGTGACACCTACAACACATGTTTATTGAGATCCGTTAATGTGATCAATGTCCCATAGTGTTTCACAGGAACATAGTTTGGAGAAACAACTTTGTGCTGTGTTAAGTGGCTGACTGTAGGTATGCCATTCGCCTGACTTCATAAAAACACCATATGCCACTCCCTCTCCCACTTCTACTGGGTGGCACAGTGTTTAGCACTGCTGCCTCACAACACCAGGGACTTAGGTTCAATTTCTGCTTGGGTGCCTGGGGAGTTTATGTGTTCTTCCTGTATCTGTGTGGGTTTCCTCCGGGTGCTCTGGTTTCGTCCCACACTTCAAAGTTGTGCAGGTTAGGTGGGGTTACTGGGTAGGGTGTTTTTTTCGAGAGTTTGTGCAGCCTTGCTGAGTCGAATAACCTCCTGCACTGTCGGTATTTTATGGATTATATGCTGCTTTGGAAGAGTCTCAGTGTCCGACAGCATGAGAGAGTCAATTTTGCAGGAGTGGAAGTGATTGTGGATGATCTGCTAGTCTATGGATGTGGAGATACAATGGAAGAAGTCATTGCAGACCATTACCAGAATCTGGTGAAACTGCAAGTGAAACTGCGAGAGAGAGCTTGTAGTTTAATCTGAAGCTGCATAAGAGGAAACTGCAATTGACGATGAATGAAGTCAAATACTTCGAGTATGTACTAATAGGGAAAGGAGTTTGCCATGCACCTGATAAAGTGAAGGCTATGGCAGAGATGCAGCAACCAACAGATGTGAAGGCAGTACAATGATTTATTGGATTTGTGAAAATGTATTTTTTGCAGTTTGTCACCTGAGTGTTACCCTTTGAGCAAACGTGCTGTGAAGGATATCCAATTGTATTGGGCCAGAGAACAAGAAGCAGTTTTCACACGCACCAAATAAGTGACCATAATGCCATTGCTGAAGTACTATGATAATGATGATGTCACTGTGCAGTGTGATGTTAGTGAGCCAAAATTGGGGCAATTCTCAAACAATAATGACAACCAAATGTGTTTGTATTCAGGAGTGTTAATGCAAACTGAACACACTACATACAAATTGAGATAGAATACCTGGCTATTGTTGTTGCTTGTATTTTATTCAGTAACTATTTGGGAGTGATGGTGACAATAGAATCTGACCACAAACCACTCTAAAGCTTCTTAAACACTTCTATCTGCTCCAGAGCATCTGAGAAGGATGTTATTTCATTTGTAGAAATATGTAAGTGAAGGACATGTAAGTGGAGTACAAGCAGGGAAAGCAGATGTACATCGCTGACATACTGTCAAGAACTCTACTTTGAAGCAAGTTGCTACTGAACGCAGAGTGTGGAATCTTCCAGTTTCGACAAGAAGTTGCAGCAGGAAATGCTCTAGGGGTCATCAACCTAGCAGAGACTTTGAATCTGTCAGACAAACATCTTGCTCGGCTCAAGCAAACCACGCAATGAGATGAAACCCTCCCAGGTGCGACAGGAGGTAGTGATGGAGGGATGGCTGGAAACCATCAGGGACAAACCTATTGCTGATGCTGCGATAACGGATGAACGGACATCATGCGACAATCACCAGACGGGGATCTTCCCTTCCAGTCGGAGAACACTTCAGTCAACGGCATTCAGCCTCTGATCTTTGGATAAGGGTTCTCCAAGGTGGTCTTCACGACGCAGGACAACGCAGAATCGCCAAGCAGAAACTGATAGCCAAGTTCCGCATGCATGAGTACGGCCTCAACCGGGATCTTGGATGCATGTCTCACTACATTTAACCCCCCACCATCTTGCCTGGGCTTGCAAAATCGTACCAACTGTCCTGGCTTGAGACAATTCACACCTCTCTCCAGTTGCACCGTCTGGGCCTGTAAGGACTTAATTACCTGCAAAGACTCTCTTTCAAAGTATCATCTTGCATCATTGGCTTTGTCTATATATGCTGTGTTTGTGTAACCTAGCTCTTCACTCACCTGATGGAGCTACGCTCCAAAAGCTTGTGATTCCAAATAAACCTGTTGGACTTTAACCTGGTGTTGTAAGACTTCTTAATGTGCCCACCTATTGCTGTAAGAGAGTATTGGACATACAGGGATGAAGTGATTACCCTAGATCGCATCTTGTTCAAAGGAACTAGAGTCATCATCCCTAAGGAGTTGAGGAAAGAAATGCTGAAGAACATTCATACAAGCCATCAAGGAATCGAGTCCAGTCTGAGGAAGGAAAGAGAACTGCTTTACCGGCCAAGCATGAGTAATAGGACAATATCAGTTTGTGTAATGAACTTCAAGCTCAGCAAATTGAAGAACTGCTCATAACATCCCAGACAGCCCAGGGATGAAGCTTGTAATAATTGTTTTTTATTCTCACTGGAAATGATCATCTTGACTACTAATCAGACTATTGGAAGTTGGACAATCTGATGTCAATGACCATCAGTGAGATCATAGAATACCTGAAAATCATCAAGCACAAACAAAACTTCAGTCATTATGCCATTCCTGACGAGGTGATGAGTGATAACGGCCCTCAGTTCAAAAATGAATAAATTCAACACTACGTATGACTGCACTTCCCCAGTCAAATAGGTTGCGGCGCCAGTGAAAATTGCCACAAAGACCACCAAACAATCAAATAGATCCAGCACATATGTGCACAAGGCAATCCTAGGGTGGAGGAACACACCTACTGAAGGCATGGAAAGCAGTCCAGTTCAGTGCCTAATGTCAAACTACTCTTTTTAAAAATCTTTTGTTAGCTGAAACATTACTGAAGCCAGAAGTACTAACAGGAGTGAATGACAATATCAAATTGAAATGTCAGCCAAATTTCACTTTATACAGCTGCCAAACTGCTGCGAAAGCTGAGTTGGAGAGCCGACCATTAGCAGACATTCAGCGCTCTCAAATGTCAGTCCATTTGGCAACTTAGGACCCATGTCGAGATGCTGTCACCTCAATCAAACATGGTGAAAACGAGCGACTACATACATTGTTGTAAATGCGTACAAGTGGAGAAGCTCTTCCTTTGCGGCAGGCAGCTGAATAGGAAGATGTTGATTTCATAACAACACGAACTGAAAGACTATCTCCCAAAAACAAAAGGAACCTTGGGTCCGAGCCTCCAGGATGATTGGCAGCGGCCAATTGTGAAGAAACATGGTAATACTTGATGTAGGATGGCTACCAAGGACAATGGAGGCCACGTGACGATGACAAGCCACCTTGCACAAAGGCGGTTATCCCAACATTCCCATTTTCATTTTAAAAAAAACCTTCATTCTACTATTTGCAGCTGCAAATCAGGCACCTAGGTGGTCTACAATGAAAATCATCAAGCACTTACAAAAGCTGACCATTCCAGTCTCCCCCACTTTCATCTGTCCCTATATGCATTGCATTATTTGACACAGCTGCATGAGATATTTGGACAGATAACCAAAAACTTGGCCGGCCGAAAAGTGCTCGGTTTTCGATTTCTTAGAGGAGAGAATTCCATGGTTAAAGCCTTGATAACTAGGTGTGGCTGCCATTGGTAGCCCAATTATAGTGTTCTGTCACAATCCCAAGAGGAAATAAAATTTCTGTGAATTGGGTCTCTCTGTCGCCCACCATAGCAGATGCAATTAATTGTGTGCTTGTTGATTTCTTCCTTGTCTCTACTTCTCGTATTTCCTTCAAATCACTCTCGCTATCCCCCCAACCTTGCCATTCCCCAATCTGGTGCTCATCTTTGTTTCATGAAATCAGAGGGCTATAAATGTGAACATTCTTGATCTGTGTCTGCTCCTCCATTGTCAGAACTGGCACTTCAAGTATTATCATGGTTCTCCAACTGGCTACAGCTTCAGAATGATCCTCGAGTTCCTTTTTTAAAATAAACCTTGTGTCTGCCTTTGTCTGATTCCAATTCCATTCCCATCCATCTGTCATAGCCAGAGAATCATGTGAAATGGTTTTTCCTTCTTCTGCAAAGTTTATTCCAGATTTACCCAAAAGGGTCTATTCTTTGTCCCCTCACATTCTTATCAACTTGCTGACCCTTGATGACATCTGAAAATCACATCATCATGTTCCATGTATACGTTCATTATGTTCAGCTCAAACTCACCAGTGCAATTTGCTTCAATTAAAATTTAAAATCATAGAATCTCTACAGTGCAGAAGGAGGCCATTTGGCCCATCGAGTCTGCAACGACCCTTCGAATGAGCACTACCCATTTACACTCCCCGCCCTATCCCGTAACCCAAAACCTAATTGCACACCCCAGGACATCAGGGGCAATTAGCATAGCCAATCCACATAACCCGCACATCTTTGGACTGTGGTAGGAAACCAGAGCACCCAGAGGAAACCCATGCAGACACGGGGAGAACGTACAAACTCCACACACAGATCAAAATAGTTGCAAGATTGAAACCATTGTTTTCATTTATCGCAGCACAGACATTGTTCTCTACTCACAGACATACACCTTTTCCCTGACCAATGGAACTGGATTGTTTGCAATCCAAACATCCTGTTTGACTTTGGGCTCAGTTAGGCTGCCTAATTCCAGCATTGTAATGTAGTGGGTCTGTGCCGCTACATCAGCCTAATTGCTGTTGAAGCTTGGTGCGCAATAGGTGCCATCTTTGTTTCTAATCCTCTGGTTTGAAGAAACAATGTACTTGCTGGATTTGTATCGAGCCATCCATTGGTAGTTATGGCACACCACACTTGAGTATTATCAAGTATCTCTCTTTAACCAAAACAGCCTACTACTCCAGGAGGGCAAGGCAAGAACAGCCCAAAGTTCCATTATTTCACAGTTAATGACTTTCAGAAACCCTTTTCCTAATTAATTTCTTAATCTGTGCAGCTGCTCGTAATTCCTATTACTGCAGCCTCCTCCCAACATTCTATTGCCCCACTTCCACTGAGGAAATGAATAAATGAATGTGATAAAATTAGAATTATTAGTTAAGATAGGATAGATGGTAGGGCCGGTCCGATGTTAGTAGGGCCGGTCTGATGGTCGTGAGCTCACAGACAAAGGACAAAGAGATTTAGCCAAAGCCTGTTTGAAACCATCGGGGGAGGGTGACCGCATGGTGAGCAAGGTGAAAAGGATGCTGGGGTTACAATGCAAAGTGACCAATTAGGATATAGGGCCAGGTCAGGAGGTGTATAGAATGACCAATGGGAAGCTTATATGTGAATCTTACTGTGATTTTGAATATATCAGCAGAAGTTTCTTTGTATACTCTCTCTCTTTATTCTGGGCTCTCAGAAGACAGTGTGTGTGTCCTGAGGTCCTATGGATTGAGTCAGCCTTGCAAGTTAGTTATTATTAAATGATATGATACCTGCAAATCCATCTCAGATTTTATTGAATCTAGACTGACAGCAAATTAACCAGGAATCTACACCACTTCCAACTATGGTTTTCCCAACCCTGCCGATTTTCCTCCATCCAACTAAGCCACTATTTATCTCCATTGGTTGTCATACCGCTCAACTTCCTTTCCTACATCCCAGCTAGCTAGCATAATTCATAGTTACCATTCCTTGGAAACTATTATCATAACCCTTTTCCAATTAAATATAATTTGTCCAACTGTTGATTCATCGTTGTTCAAAATTCTCGACCTCTCACCAGTCCCCATGTCTGTTAAAAATTCCTGTTTGAATTTCTTCATCTTCTGAACTTCTACCCTACATTTCAGCATTGAAATAGTTCTACTTGAAATTTTGTTCTCTCTCTAATGTTTGACAAGGTGGACTACGTCATCCTCATCTGCTACTTTTCCATTGACTGGTTATAAGAGACAAGCTTTGAGGTTCCACCCCTGTCTGACTGAATGTAGCCATTTTTAGCAATGAATTCTCACCCTGTCCCTCATTATTGCCATCTCCACATTTCTCTTCTTGATGCCCTCCTCCTCCTCATCATCATCTACGTGCTGCTTTTTATTGTATCCTGCAAACATATGTCTCGTAGCCACGTTGCTTTGACACACAACATTCTGTTGTTTAACAAGGTTCAAGTCAGTTGGTGAAGACAAAAAAAGACAGTGGGGATGCAGTGGTGTAATGGTATTATTGCTAGACTAGTAATCCAGAGATCCAAAGTCATACTCTGGGGACCTGGGTTCGAATCCCACCATGGCAGATGGTGAAATTTTTGAATTTAATAAAAATCTGGAATTAAAAGTCGAAAAGATGACCATGAAGCCATTGTTGATTGTTGTTAATGCCATCTGGTTAGGGCAGCACAGTGGTTAGCACTTTGTCAACGGCACTGAGGACCCGGGTTCGATCCTGGCCCTGGGTCACTGTGTGAAGTTTGCACATTCTCCCCGTGTCTACGTGGGTTTCACCCCCACAACCCAAAGATGTGCAGGTTAGGTGGATTGGCCACACTAAATTGCCCCTTAAATTGGGAAAAAAGAATTGGGTAGACTAAATTTATTTTTAAAAACTCCATCTTCAAGGAAGGAAATCTGTCGTCCTTACCTGGTCTGGCCTACATGTGACTCCAGACCCACAGCAATGTGGTTTGACTCTTAAATGCCCTCAGGAATGGACAATAAATGCTGGCCCAGCCAGCACGCACACACCCCATAAATGAATGAATGAAAGAAAAAAATAGAGTCTTTCCTCACTAGTTTATTGACTTTGCCCAGTGTCAACAGTTCTTACGCACACCCAGTGTCCCAGCTATCCCCTATTAATACTCTTTTAAATGGAACAAATTATCTATAAAATAAGCAATTTAAAAGGGGAGAGGGCCCCTTGTGAGGCACTGTCACCAAAACAAATTAAACCTTCAAAGGAAATTTTGCTAAATTCCCTATTAAATGTTCAATTACCCATCATCTGTTCCCCTTAACAATTTACATGAACAAATCTTAAGACGATAAGACGTAGGCCATTCGTCCCATCAAGTTTGTTCTGCCATTCAATCATGACTGATTTGAAATTATAATCCTCAACTCTACTTTCCCACCTTATCCCCAAAAATCTTTCTATTTCAACCTTGAACATACTTAACCCAGTCTTTTTGGTAAAGAATTCCACAGATTCACTAACCTCAGAGAAGAAATTCCTCCTCCTGTCTTAAATGGGTGACCCCCTACTCAGATGTTGAGCTTTGGTCCTAGACTCTCCTACAAGGGGAAACAACCTCTCCAAATCTACCCTGTTGAGCCTCCTGAGAATCCTATATTTCTCAATAGGTTCACCTCATTTTTTAAAAACTCAATAAGTGCAGGCCCATCCTACTCTCGCTCTCCTCTCCTGGGGCAGCACGGTAGCATTGTGGATAGCACAATTGCTTCACAGCTCCAGGGTCCCAGGTTCGATTCCGGCTTGAGTCACTGTGCGGAGTTTGCACATCCTCCCCGTGTGTGCGTGGGTTTCCTCCGGGTGCTCCGGTTTCCTCCCACAGTCCAAAGATGTGCAGGTTAGGTGGATTGGCCATGATAAATTGTCCTTAGTGTCCAAAATTGCCCTTAGTGTTGGGTGGGGTTACTGGGTTATGGGGATAGGGTGGAGGTGTTGACCTTGGGTAGGGTGTTCTTTCCAAGAGCCGATGCAGACTCGATGGGCCGAATGGCCTCCTTCTGCACTGTAAATTCTATAAAAGAAAATCCCTCTGTATCTGGGATCGACCTAGTGAACCGTCCCTAGACTTCCTCCAATGCCAGTATATCCTTAGATAAGGGGACCAAAACTGTTCACAACTTTACAAGACATTGGCAACTGTCCCTTATCCCTCCTCCTCCACGTTGCAGTTCACCGCCACATCCTCCGCTCCTCCAAGGTGTTTTCTCCATTCTGGAGCTTGACGGGTTTGCCATCTATTTATTTCCACTCTATTCCATGCAGTTGTATGCAGAACATCTCCTTTGACTTTCTGCCTGGTTTATCTTCATGCCTTTACAAAAGCACTTGTAGAGATAGATTTCTACATTAAAGGTCCATGTTAATATAGTACTTCAGAAATATATGTGAATGCTGGTCTAGTTAGTGTTTCCAGATCAGACTGAAAGGTTCCTAGAGGTAGAGATACCAGTCAGCCCTTTAGGTGTGTACATGTGTTGGAGGGAATCCAAGAATGTAAAGTATTGAAAAAGGCTGAGAGAGCAACGGAGAAGGAACTATTTGAGTACATATGATATCTGATTTTGAACAGCTATTGAAACGATGCAGTGACATGCAGATGGACCACAAAGGGGACTTGTTTTCATTGTTGAAATGGCAGAGAGGTAGGGGGAGCAATGATCCAGCTGAAAGTAATACACAGAATGAAAACATCTCAATGTTGATTTTGATCCAGTGTCCAGATGACCTGGGCCTGATTGCCTCCCATCCCTCACTCTTATATGTAACTAATATTTATTGTTTGCCAACATGGTTCTGCTTTATTTTGGCTTTTCTTGCTTTCTATTGTGCTTTGGGTATATATAAAAATATTTATTAGTGTCACAAGTAGGCTTACATTAACTCTGAAATGAAGTTATTAAGTGCAGAATATAATACCTTGCATCTCATTTCGTCCTCGACAATTTTAACATTGGAATCAATTCCTTAACTTCATTTTGCAGATTGAAGCAGATAAAATCAGTGTGTTTGATACACATATGTGTTCATGTTTATTAATAAGTGTTTGTTTTAAGAACACTGAATCCTGAAGGGAAACTGTGGCACACTCAGCCACTCTGCCAGAATCTAGAGAGAGAAACCAAGTTAACGTTTCAGCTTGGTGTCCCTGTGATGGAACTCTGAAGGGTTGTCAAGCTAAAACATCAATTTTGTTTCTCCACAGATGCTGACAGATCTGCTATCTCGTTATAATTTCCTGTTTTTATTTCATATTTCTAGCATCCAGATTTGTCAAAAATACTTGTGTAAGTTTGTGTTATGGCATGAAACAAATGTTGCAGCAAACAAATAGGTCAGAAAGATAAAAACAAAATTTCTGCGGATGCTGGAATCTGAAACAAAAACAGAAAATGCTGGATAATCTCATTAGGTCTGACAGCAACTGTGGAGAGAGAAGAGTCTGGATGACTCTTTGTCAGTGCTGGTGAGAACTAGAAATAGGGTCAGATTTATACTGTTGGGGGGTGGGCTGGATAGAGGACCAGTGATAGGTGGAGATTGACAAAGATGTGGACAGAAAGACAAAAGGAATGTAAATGAGCATGATTAACAGGTTTTTTTCGATTCACTAGCTTTTGGAGCGCAGCTCCTTCCTCAGGTGAATGAGGAAGGCCTGTGCTCTGAAAGTTAGTGATTCGAAACAAACCATTTTAATTTAACCTGGTATTGGAAGACTTGTGCCCACCTCAGTCCAACGCCGGCATCTCCACATCAGGGCATGATTAAGGCTAAGATTAATGTTAATGGCAGAACAAAGGTTAGCAGTGTGTCAAAGGGCAACTGGGGACAGCGAACGGATGGCCCAAGTTGGATGGGGAGAGCTGGACAATGGTGAGGAAAAATCAGAGTAATGGAAGAAATGAAAATAAATTGATGGAAATAAAAATGGGGAGAAGGTGGAAGAGAGAGTTTGCAGTCTGAAATTGTTGAACTCTTAAGTCCAGGATTCTGTAACGTGCCTAATCGGAAGATATGGGGCTGTTCCTCCAGTTTGCGCTGGGCTTCACAGACATGTGGATGTGAGAGCAGGATGGTGAGTTGAAATGGCAAGCAACAGAAGATATGGGTCCTGCTGGTTGGCGGACTGAAGGTGCTCTGCAAAGCGGTCACCCAGTTTGTGTTTAATCTCTGAAATGTAGAGTAGATCGCACTGGGAGCAGCAAATGCAGTAGATCAGATTAAAGGAGGTGCACGTGAAGCACTGCCCCAGTTGAAAAGAGTGTTTAGGCTCTGGGATGGTGAGCAGGGAGGAGGTAAAGAGGCAGGTGTTAGACCTTCTGTGCTTGCATGGGAAGGCGCAGTGGGAAGAAGGTGAGGTGCTGGGGGTGATGGAGGAGTTCTGGTATCCCGGAGGGAACGGTCCCTGTGAAATGCTGACTGGGAGTGAAAGGAAGATATGTTTAGAGGTGGCATCATAATGGAGTTTGACCCAGACCTTCCTGTTGCTGACATTTCAACTCGCTATCCTCGCAAGTCCAGATGTCTGTCTGTCCTTGGCCTGCTGCCATGTTCTAGTGAGGCCCAGCGCAAACTGGAAGAACAGCACCTCATCCGACCCTATTTCCAGTTCTCTCTTGCTTGGACAAAGAGTGTACAGACTCAAAATATTAGCTCCCTTCTCGTCCAGAAATGGTGCCAGACCTGCTAAGATTGTCCAGTATTTTCTGTTTTTGTTTGAAATAGATCAGAAATATCTTGAGGCTTTCCAAACCTGGTCTGTGAGCACAGTAAGAAGTCTTACAACACCAGGTTCATGTCCACCAGGTTTGTTACAAACACTAGCTTTCGAGCACTGCTCCTTCCTCGGGTGAATGGAGAGGTATGTTCCAAAGCATATATAGACAAAGTCAAAGATGCCAGACAATGCTTAGAATGCGGGCATTTGCAGGTAATTATGTCTTTATAGATACAGAGATAGGGGTAACCCCAGTTTAAAAAGGTGTGAATTGTCTCAAGCCAGGACAGTTGGTAGGATTTCACAAGTCCAGGCCAGCTGGTGGGGGATAAATGTAATGCGACATAAATCCAAGGTCCCGGTTGAGGCCGCACTCGTGTGCGGAACTTGGCTATACGTTTCTGCTCGGCGATTCTGCGATGTCGCGCGTCCTGAAGGCTGCTTGGAGAACGCTTACTCGAATATCAGAGGCTGAATGCCCTTGACTGATGAAGTGTTCCCCGACTGGAAGGGAACATTCCTGCCTGGTGATTGTTGTGCGATGTCCGCTCATTAGTTGTCGCTGCGTCTGCATGGTCTCGCCAATGTACTACGCTTTAGGGCATCCTTTCCTGCCGCATATGAGGTAGACAACGTTGGCCGAGTCGCACGAGTATGTACCGCGTACCTGGTGGGTGGTGTTCTCACGTGTAATGGTGGTATCCATGTTGATGATCTGGCACGTCTTACTGAGATTGCCATGGCAGGGTTGTGTGATGTCGTGGTCGCTGTTCTGAAGGCTGGGTAGTTTGCTGCAAACAATGGTTTGTTTTCAGGTTGCGGGTTGTTTGAAGGCAAGTAGTGAGGGTGTGGGGATGACCTTGGCAACATGCTCACCTTCATCGATGACGAGTTGAAGGCTGCGAAGAAGATGTCGTAGTTTCCCCGCTCCGGGAAAGTATTGGACGATGAAGGGTAGGTACCCTGTCGGTTGTGTCCCGTGTTTGTCTTCTGAGGGTGTTGGTGCGGTTTTTTGCTGTGGCGCGTTGGAACTGTCGATTGATGAGTTGAGTGCTATATCCCATTCGTACAAGGGCATCTTTCAGCGTCTGTAGATGTCTGTTACTCTCCTCCTTGTCTGAGCAGATCCTGTGTATACGGAGGGCTTGTCCATAGGGGATGGCTTCTTCAGAGGGGATGGCTTCTTTAACGTGTTCACGGTGGAAGCTGGAGAAGTGGAGCATCGTGAGGTTATCCGTGGGCTTACGGTAAAGTGAAGTGCTGAGGTGACCGTCCTTGATTGCGATGAGTGTGCCCAAGAATGCAACTGATTTTGGAGAGTAGTCCATGGTGAGTCTGATGGTGGGATGGAGCCTATTGATGTCATTGTGTAGTCATTTCAGTGATTCTTCGCCATGGGTCCAAAAGAAAAAAATGTCATTGATGTATCTGGTGTATAACTTCGGTTGAAGGTCCTGTGCGGTGAGGAGGTCTTGTTCAAACTTGTGCATGAAGATGTTGGCATATTGAGGTGCGAATTTGGTCCCCATGGCTGTTCCGTGCATCTGGATGAAGAACTTGTCGAAGGTGAAGATGATGTGATCCAGAATGAAGCGGATGAGTTGCAGAATTGAGTCTGGTGATTGGCAGTTGCCGGTACTGAGGCTGCTGCAGCAATGCCTTCATCATGGGGGAATGCTGGTGTAGAGTGCCGAGATGTCCATTGTGACGCGGAATGTTCCTGGTTCAACTGGTCCGTGGGTGTTGAGTTTCTGTAGGACGTCCGTCGTGTCGTGACAGAAGCTGGGCGTACTTTGTGTTTTGTTATGCTTGACGCAGCATAAGCTGCTTCCTTGATGTGCACTCAGACAAAGGAAGGTTCAGACTTGGAGATAGCTTTAACACATTTATTAAATTGTTAACGATTCTCCTACTTGGATTCAACTCTCCTGTTAATCCTGCTATAGCTACTCAGACTGACTAACCAGTCTGCTACAATCCAGGTGGTGTATGTGATGTGTTTCAAATCAACCCTGTGTACTCACTGAGTGTCTTCACTGGAAAGAGGCTGAGCATATGTGCTATGTCCTTTTATATGGGTTGGTGTAATGCCCTCCTGTGGTAGTGTCACCTCTGTGTGTGTGTCGTGAATGCCCATTGGTCGTGTCCTATCTTACTGACCTATTGGTTGAATGTCTGCGTGTCATGTCTCTGGTGCTCCCTCTAGTGTCTATCTAGTCTAGGTGTATTTACATTAACCCCATGTGTATTTACAGTGATGCAGATCACCACACCTTGTACGATGAGCCAGAGAGGTTCTCACACAGGGTCCCATTGCCTGAAACGATAGGACGGCCTGGTGCGTTGGCCTTGTGTATTTTCGGGAGGCAGTAGAGATCTCCAATGCGGGGAGTACTTGGGACGAGAGCACCTAGGGTTCTCTGAAGGTCTGGATCCAAGGTCATGATCAGTCTGGGTTGGCGGATGTGTTCCTTGGTCGGATTTGCGCGCCTCAATATGCCAACATTTCATGCACAAGTTTGAACAAGACCTCCTCACCGCACAGGACCTTCAACCGACGTTATACACCAGATACATCGATGACATTTTTTTCCTTTTGGACCCATGGCGAAGAATCACTGAAACGACTACACAATGACATCAATAAGTTCCATCCCACCATCAGACTCACCGTGGACTACTCTCCAAAATCAGTTGCGTTCTTGGACACACTCATCTCAATCAAGGACGGTCACCTCAGCACTTTGCTTCACCGCAAGCCAACGGATAACCTCACGATGCTCCACTTCTCTAGCTTCAACCCTAAACACATTAAAGAAGCCATCCCCTATGGACAAGCCCTCCGTATACACAGGATCTGCTCAGACGAGGAGGAGTATAACAGACATCTACAGACGCTGAAAGATGCCCTCGTACGAACGGGATATGGTGCTCGACTCATCGATCGATAGTTCCAATGCGCCACAGCAAAAAACCGTACCGACCCCCTCAGAAGACAAACCCGGGACACAACCGACAGAGTACCCTTCGCCGTCCAGTACTTTCCCGGAGCGGAGAACCTACGACATCTTCTTCGCAGCCTTCAACACGTCATCGATGAAGGTGAGCATCTTGCCAAGGTCATCCCCACACCCCCACTACTTGCCTTCAAACAACCATGCAACCTCAAACAAACCATTGTTTGCAGCAAACTACCCGGCCTTAAAACAGCGACCACGACACCACACAACCCTGCAAGACGTGCCAGATCATCGACCTGGATACCACCATTACACATGGGAACACCACCCACCAGGTGCGCGGTACATGCTCGTGCGACTCGGCCAACGTTGTCTACCTCACGCTGCAGGAAAGGATGTCCCAAAGCGTGGTACATTGGCGAGACCATGCAGACGCTGCGACAACAAATGAACGGACATCGTGCGACTATCACCAGGCAGGAATTTTACCTTCCAGTCGGGCAACGCTTCAGCAGTCAAGGGCATTCAGCCTCTGATCTCCGGGTAAGCGTTCTCCAAGGCGGCCTTCAGGACGCGCGACAACGCAGAATCGCCGAGCAGAAAAGTATAGCCACGTTCCGCACACGAGTGCGGCCTCAACCGGGATTCATGTAGCATTACATTCATCCCCCATCATCTGGCCTGGGCTTGCGAAAGCCTACCAATTGTCCTGGCTTGAGATAATTCACACCTCTTTAAACTGGGGTTACCCCTACCTCTGTATCTGTAAAGACTTAATTACCTGCAAATGCCCGCATTCTAAGCATTGTCTGGCATCTTTGACTTTGTCTATATATATGTTTCTGGAACATACCTCTCCATTCACCTGAGGAAGGAGTCAGTGCTCCAAAAGCTAGTGTTTGAAACAAATCTGTTGGACTTTAACCTGGTGTTGTAAGACTTCTTACTGTGCTCACCCCAGTCCAACGCCAGCATCTCCACATCATGGTCCGTGAGTGCAGACATAAATGTATCATCATTAAACTCTAGAAATAGGCAGTTCACCCAGTCACTGGTGTGAAAGTTCAGAGCGGTGAGTGTTGACAAAGCTGCTTCACAACTAGTGGCAAAGTCCCACAGTTCTCAGTGGAGCCAGGGCCATTACTGTGTTTCCAAGAGCTTGGTTTTCTGGACTCGGTACTCTGATGGGAGTGTGGCTTGGCACAGTGTCCCTTGCCTGCTTGGAGAAGGGTTGAAAGCATTTTTTAAAAATGGGACAAACTGCACAGTTTTGGCAGAGAAACTTGATTCCAAGATAATTTTTTTTTTCATTTTAATAATTATAGATTACAATTATTGGGTTTGTGCCAAAAAAATAGCAATGTATTAGAAACTGCTAGCTGCTTCCAAGAACCTGCAATGGCATAGCAACTGCAAAGCATTCACGTCCCTATGATACTTCTGGCAGCAAATGTTGAGAATTTTAAAAAGCGTTTGAATTTGCTGAACTGCACCTTTGCAAAATGTCCAAGTTTGTGACAGTAAGGTACTATAAATGTTCAGGGAGCCTATTGAAGTGTTCTTTCTGGTTTACAGGCAAATGAGCAACCTTTCACAGAATCCCTACAGTGCAGAAGGAGGCCATTTGGCCCATTGAATCTGCACCAACTCTATTTATCCTACACGGATATTAATTCAAATAGTTTACTGTTTCTCCTATAGCCCCTATAAGGTCCTGTGTTGTAGAACTAAAAATCTAATTTCAAATCAAATCCTGATGACAAAAACTTGCAGTGTCCATGGCAAACAATCGTACAACATGCTTGTGTGTTTTGGTAAGTTTTTTTTAACCACCATAAAAGTGACTGACACTTTGCAGTAGCAGAATTAGAATCCTTGCTATTCTTCCAAATGTCTCCATGCTGAGCCTGTGAATGCGCTTTAATGATTCTATTGCACACACCCGGTGAGGCCACATAGGAAGAGCTTCATAAGAATGGATTTACTGCAGTTTATTTACATGTTAGAGCTTTCTCCCTTGCACTCATCAGGGCCCTTCACAAGAATACCAGTATAATGGGAAAACAACAATTTGTACTGTATGAGTAGAGAACGCTGATTGGTTGGCAAATTGACTCTTAAATTTGTTATCATTTTAATTCTTAGCGCACTGAGGACCGTTCAGCAAATGTTGTCCAATTGTGGAATCGCATCTAATGTTGGACAATGTGTTTTGAATTTTGCTAGCACAGTGCAGTTTGGGTATGGCCTGTACCTTGCCCATTGCAAACAGCAGCAGGGGCATGCTGTTTGATATGATCTGCCAGCCTTTGGAACATACGGCCTGCGCTGACAACCAATTTAAGATTGTTAGTTGGGCTCCCAGTGTGGTGCATTTGCATGTATTGGAAGCTACATATATAAATACACATGGCCCTGTTATTTGCAGAAAGAAATAACATGTACACACATTGCGCCTGTTTCAGCCAAACAAAATAAGTGACAGCCATTTGCTGATTCATTCCCCAGGGCAATACCTTAATCAATCAGGGTCAAGCAGCCTCGTTTAAATTTCCAACAGTGCTTGGCAGTTTTGTGTCTGTCAGTATCAACTGCTGCATTCTCCAGGGCAACGCCGTGACCAACCAATCTGCATTCTCTTCTCACAGTATAAAATTGTTGTTTTCTCTCGACCTAGACAGTCACAGGAAAAGATTTTAGTTGAAAGAGTATTTTTTTCATCATAACTTCTGGATAAAATTCTACTAATCGTTCAGCTTTATTTCCTTTTTGTAGAAATTTTTCACATGCAGGCTGAATCTCTAATAAAACCGTTGATGCAGACCATATCCCACCAGCATTCAAAGGTCCGTGTGGCCGTCATACAGGCAACAGGAACAGTCATTCAATATGGCAATGGAAAATCTGTTGATGATGTTCTCTCACATTTGGCACAGCGACTTTTTGATGATGCACCACTGGTGAGGGGAAATTTTATCTCATCATTTAGTTGTCGATGTTCAAATTTAAGAATGTGAGTGTTGCTTTTATTTATCTCAAAAAATATCTGTCTTGTTGCAGACAAGTTACACATGTTGCACTATGTTTAAGAATTAAATAATACATCTTCTACTGTCCAAGCCAAATAAAAAGAAAGCTAAGGGTCCAGCATTTTCACAAAATGTATTTCTAGCAGGAGAAACTCCATGCCCAGGAGTGCAAAATTGAAGTACTGTATTTACCCTTGCATTTCGAGGTATTAATTCAGGATAGCGTCCTTGGCCCAACCACCTTCAGCCGCTTCATCAATGACCTTCCCTCCATCATAACGTCAAATGTGGGGATCTTTGATTGTACAATATTCAGCACCATTCACAAAACTCAGATACTGAAGCAGTCAATGTCCATATGCAGCAAGACAATATAGAACATAGAACAGTACAGCACAGAACAGGCCCTTCGGCCCTCGATGTTGTGCCGAACAATGATCACCCTACTTAAACCCACGTAACCCGTATACCCATAACCCAACAATTAACCTTACACTACGGGCAATTTAGCATGGCCAATCCACCTAACCCGCACATCTTTGGACTGTGGGAGGAAACCGGAGCACCCGGAGGAAACCCACGCACACACGGGGAGGACGTGCAGACTCCACACAGACAGTGACCCAGCCGGGAATCGAACCTGGGACCCTGGAGCTGTGAAGCATTGATGCTAACCACCATGCTACCGTGAGGCCCCAAATGTTCAGACTTGATTCATAGCACACAAGTACCAGACAATGAGCATCTCCAACGAGAGGGAATCTAACCATCTCCCCATTAGATTGCCTTGCCATCACTGAATTCCCCCACTATCAACATCCTGAGAGTTACCATTGATCACAAACTGACTTATAATAATCTTTTATTAGTGTCACAATTAGACTTACATTAATACGGAAATAAAATTAGTGTGAAAATCCTCTAGTCGCCACACTCTGACGCCTGTTCGGGTACGCTGAGGGAGAATTCAGAATGTCCAATTCACCTAACATGTTTTTTGGGGCTTATAGGAGAAAACCAGAGCACCCAGAAGTAACCCACGCAGACACTGGGAGACCGTGTAGACTCTGCACAGACAGTGACCCAAGCCGGGAATCAAACCCAGATTTCTGGCGCTGTGAAGCAACAGTGCTAACCACTGTGCTATCATGCCGACTTGCCTCGCCATATAAATTCTGTGACACCAAGAGCAGGTCAGAGGCCTGAAATTCTGTGGCGAGTATCTCACCTGACTCAACAAAGCCTGTCCACCATTTATAAGGCACAAGTCAGGAGTGTGGAGGAATACTCCTTATTTGCATGGATGAGTGCAGCTCCATCGACACTCAAGAGTTGGATATAGGTAAAAATGAGTGTTCATATAATAGAAGTTAGACACCTCATACAAAATGAAACATTGAATCTGTCTAATGGATCACAAAGTCGGCTGTAGTTGGACATATTCTTCCTAACGTTAAATCTGTGAGGGTACATTGAGTGTCTTGTCATTTTATAAGCTCTCCGTCCCTGACATTTAATCTGACTTTGTATATATTACCATTTTGTCCACTTATAATAATAATAATAATTGCTTATTGTCACAATTCTCGTAATTTGCCATCCAACTGAGAATACTTCAGTGATTGAAAGTGCATTATTTCTGGGTCCATTGCTTTTAATGTACTTGAGATGGTGGGGATGAGGGTAAGTAAAAATAAAAGTTGACCAAGAAAAACATTAAAAGAGATATAGAGAGGTGGACAAGGAAGCTCAAAAGCAGAGAAAAGCATGTGGAACAACACCTTGATTGGCTGGATATATTGTTGTATCAATTTCCCATGTCATTGCATGGAGGTGCCAAGACTATGTTTTCTTAAGGTGTCATAGGTCAGGAGGTAATTTAACCAGGACATTCACTCCCCATTTTAACATCACACATTTGCCCTTTTTATGCACTCCTATTATAAATGCCGATAGAGACATTTACATCAAAGCATCTACATAAATTTGTCTTACTGCACTAATCTCTCTGCACCGACTAACTACAGATTAATTACCAATAATAAGTCATCTTTACTTTATCTTTCTATCCTCTTGACTGTTGCATTGCACTAATACAAAAAGCTAAAAATATGAAGTATATACAGTTTTTGTGTTGGGTGATTAAGTTAACTTCTTCCCTTGGTTAGTCATTGTGATAAAATAGTGATGATATCTGCTACCAACAGTGCCCTTCTATCACAATTTGCTGATCTAGGCCGGAAATAACTTCCATTGTGCAGCAAAATGTACAGTTGTTGACAATCAAGAATACATTTCTTCACAGTTTCAAGTAGGAATGATGAACTTTGCAATGGCTACTGGAAGGGAGTGATTCCTGAACTATAATCCATACAGATCATGTGGTCTGACCAGTTCATTATTCTCTGTTCAATAGCAATAATTGTTTTCTACATAGTTTGGAAAACAAATTCAGATAATACGGTAAGATGCATCGGTGAAGTGACGTCGAAGTTTTAAAGTTAAACTACTTCTGACAGGTTTATATTTGTCTTGTGTTTACAAAAGTTAGTAATTAACTTGCCTGCCGCCTCCGTGTCTTGGGCAATGTAAATGATAACAGAAAAGGAATAGGAACAAACCATTCAGTACCTTAAGCTTGCTTCACCATCCAGTAACATCATGGTTGATCTGCATCTTACTCAATCTATCTCTCTTGGTAGGGTGTCACCTTGCTGGGGTAAGTGACTTTTACCTGTTGGGCATATTCATGGGAAGGATGCAGGTTTTATTTTAGTTCTGCAAACCTTTGTAGGGGAATGATACTATAGATAGGATCACATGTTTTGAAATTCTAGTTAATTCAGTGAATTCTAATTTAAAATTTTTGCACCTTGGAACTAAACCAGGTACGCCAAGCCGTTACACAAGTAGTGGGGAGCTGGCTACTGGAGCTCAGAGATCGGTACTCTTATTTCTACAAGCTCATCCCTCTTTTGCTGAGCAGCTGCAGTGATGAGATTCCTTCCATCAGGTAAAAACACTGAACTACTCTTTAAAGACCTCATAATTTTCTTTGGATTTTTGTTGGATATTTAGATTTTCGGATTACCATTTTTTTACTTAATTTTTCAATGGATTTTGGAACGATAAACAATAACTGTTCAAAGTGAGATGTTCCATTTCCCCACTTTATGCAAACAGATGTAAATAAATATTTACATTCAGCTTCATTAAATTTCTACATTGGAAATTGTGACACTCCAAAGTGTTGGCTGGCCTGAACATTACTTTCTGGACTTTGGAGAACGGTTGAAATCCACTAATGTTTATAAAGTGTTTCTGATATTCCATGTATGTTATTTGTGTTCTGAAAAAACTTTGAAATATTGTCTGACCTTGTGTCAGGATAAACCAGGGTTTGAATCTACTTACGGAGAACTTTGAAGCTCAGATCACGTTTTCAAAAACTTTTCTTTCCTCTGTTCTGAATGAATTACTTCATATTAATATGGTTTCAGTTTCTTACTAAAAGAACAATATTTTTAATTGTGGATATATTTTTGGCTCGGATAAAAAAAATGGCAATGTTTTAGCTGCAGCAGTTGTTAAAATAAATAATAGATTACGATACAACTACGTGCAAGGCTTAGAAAAATAAATGTTGCTGCACAAGGGGTACAATAAGAGTGTCCTCCAGATGCCGAGTCCCTCTCACTGTACTGAGAAACAAAAATAACATACATTGCAAGATCCCTTATATTTTGAGAAAAAGTCTGAATTAATTGCAGTATTTTTGTTTTGCAAAATGCTTGTTCAGGAACAACTTTCCATAAAACCAGTGAAACCAGAGCAAATGGTAAGAGAAACAGAGGATAATTTTACTTGTGTGTAACACGTGATATCAGCTCAGCCATCTGCTAAATACTTCTCCCCCAAGTTCTGTTGTGTTGAAACCACAGTCAGGCGAGGTGTTTAATCAGTGGCCAAGTCAATGTTGCACATGTTCCACTCTGGTTGAATTCAAAACGACTTGCACTGTTTCCTTCATGTTGTCAGGACACCTTTGGGTCGTTGCTGAATTCAGAAGGTTTCTCCACATCAGGCAGTTTGGGAGACTCATTTGGTGGCGATCAAAATACTGTGAAATAAAAAGAAATATGATTTTTAAAATGTTTTTTAAGTGAAATCATCTGTTAGGTGGCCAAAAATAAATTGCATACAAAATCAGAAGGATGTGTTAAAGTAACCATGACTGCAGTGTGCTCAGACATTGGTCTTAGACACTGCTTATTCAGTGTGGAAATCACATGCCTTGAGGAGCCAAGAAATTACGGCAAGCAGTTTTCAAAAAACACAAGATGACTGAGGAAAAGCACTCAAATAAATAAGCGTGTATATTTTTGGAGAAAAAAAAGTGAGAACAAAACTATGCACATAAACACTAGCAGCTTCTAGTGGTGGGAACAAGTAATACAGTGTTGAGATATCACACAGTATTTCCTTTCATTCATGAGGCTTTTCATTTTTGTATTGGCTCAGATTCAAAACACACTGGTCTCCAGACCTTGGTCAAGTGGAATTTTCAACCCTAATTGACCTATGAAAGTTAACTTGTACATGATGTACTGTCATCTGGTTGAAAACAAACTTAGATTGATGATAGCAAGATATAACACTTTAATACATTAAATTGTACTGTTTTGATCTTACTTTATCTACGTTTGCAATACAGGGAGTTAGCTTCTGATTACTGGAGGAAAATTGGACTCCAGTGGCAACAAGAGAATGAGGACGATCTTAAGGATAAGCTTGATTGGTCAGCCCAACTCTCTATTCGCTATCCTGCAGGTGGTAGGTGGATAATTTTACATTTTCAAGTAACTATTAATCAGTGGAAGAAACTCCCCCTTCCTTGCATCAAGAAGTATGACACATATCATTGTGGATACAAAGCTTAGCAGTACCATTTCTGTGAAAATGCTGCATGTTTTCTGAATATAGTGGCTAACCCAGGTGAGGATTTTTGGCTTAAATATAAAGAGCGAGATCTGAATAATTATGTGCATATGACAATATGTCTGTCTATAAAATAGCAGTGTGATGTTGCTTTCATTCACAACATAAACATGAAGGTACAGTATGTAGAAGATATACAGTTGCATTACCATACTGGACTAAAGATCTGGACACTCGAGTTCAATTCCGAACATGGTGGTTATCGTGGTACATATTAGTGCCAACGATATAGGCAGAAAAAGAGCTGAGATCCTGAAAGCAGAATTTAGGGAGCTAGGAAGTAGATGAAAAATCAGGACCCAGAAGATAGTAATCTCTGGATTACTTCTGGTGCCATGTGCTCGTGAGTATAGAAATAGGTGGTTAGTCCGGGTGAATGCGTGGCTGAAGAGATGGTGCGAGAGGGAGGGCTTTAGATTTCTGGGACCATTTTGGGGACGGTGGGACTTGTACATGGCAGACGGCTTGGACCTGTACTGAAATTGGACCAGTGGCCTTGCAGGGACGTTTGCTAGTGCTGTTGGGGAGGGATTAAGCCAGTTTGGCAGGGGCCTGGGATCCTGAGAGAAGATTCAGCAGGGATAGATGCACAGCCAAAATTGGAGGAGACATCAAGTGAGTCAGGAAGGCATAGAAGTTGAGTCACCAGTGTCATGTGAGTGTGCCTTTAAGAAATGGGTGCTTAAGAAATGTACTTTTAAGAAATGGGTGTTTATCAGTGATGTCAGAGTGTGGGTGGAGCTGGGCTGTCTGTCAGCTTCTTAATTTTGTTTTAGGCTGTTTGCTGCAGGTGTGTTTTAGTTTAGTTTTCAGAGCTGGATAGCTGCAGTCACAGCCAGAAGGGGTATTAGTCTCTCTCTCTGTAATCTAAAAATGGTAAATCGATCCTTTGGTGATTTAAAACTAATAACTGCTCTCAGTAGTGACTTTAACCTGATGTGCTTCTGTTAAAAGTTCTTTTTTAAGTCTTATGGATGTTAAAAGGACAGCTTAAGGATTACTTAGTGTTGTATTCTTTGGGGGTTGTATTTGAATTAATGGTTGCTAAGATATCCACTGTATGTTTTAAAAAGGTTAATTTGAGTTCATAGAATAAAACATTATTTTGCTTTAAAAATACTTTTCCATTTCTGCTGTACCACACCTGTAGAGTGGGCCGTGTGCTCCCCATACCACAATCTAGTAAAAGTTGTGGGTCAGGTGAACTCCATGGAACACTTTGTGATTCTCTAAACCCTGGTCCATAACACCAGGCAGTTTGGCAAGGTGCTAGGAGTCTGGCAAACAAGGCAGATGAATTGAGGGCACAAATTAAATCATGGGTGTATGGCGGCATTGCTGTCACTCCGACATGATTGAGAGAGGGGCAGGATTGGCAGCTCAATATTCCAGGATACAGGATGTTCAGGCGAGATAGGGAAGGAGGCAAAAGAGGAGGGAATGTCACAATTTTGATCAAGGATGCAGTGGGATGCATTCGAGAAGGAAATGGGGAGAGTGCAGGGCCAACATGTCCCAAACAAGAAAAAGGCGGTACCAACAAATCCAGTGAATATCAAGGGCTATACAACATTGGATAAGGAGACCCGGGAAGAGAGGAGGGGGACATGGGGCGGTTTCTGGACAAGCTAGAATTTCCCCAGGTGGAGGAAGCAAAGAAGCAGGCGTTGGAGGAGCTCCTGGGGCTGAGGGAGGTCAGGATAGTATCAGGGGTATGAAGTCGGGGAAGGCCCATCGGCCGGATGGGTATCCGGCGGAAGTTTGTATGGAATTTGTAACGGACTGGACACCACATCTGTTGGGGGGTGTTTAATGAAGCACTGGAGAAGGGGGAGTTGCCGGAGACGGTGGCGCAGGCAGTAATTAATGAAAAATGAAATGAAAATTGCTTATTGTCACGAGCAGGCTTCAATGAAGTTACTGTGAAACGCCCCTAGTCGCCACATTCCGGCGCCTGTTCGGGGAGGCTGTTACGGGAATCGAACCGTGCTGCTGGCCTGCCTTGGTCTGCTTTCAAAGCCAGCGATTTAGCCCAGTGTGCTAAACAGCCCCTCACACTAATCCTGAAAAAGGGGAAGGACCCGGTGGAATGTGGGTTGTATAGCCTATATCACTATTGAACACGGATGTGAAAGTATTGGCTAAGTTGTTGGCGGGGAGGATGGAAGAATGTTTCCCGGGGGTGGTGGCAGAAGATCAAATAGGCATCGTGAAGGGCAGACAGCTCGCGATTAATATAAGACGGCTGTTTAATGAGGTGATGAATCTGTCAGGGGCACTGGTGTCAGAGATGGTGGTGTCCGTGGATGTGGAGAAGGCATTTGATCGGGTGGAATGGTGGTACTTGTTCGCGGTTTTGAGAAAGTTTGGGTTTGGGCTGAGATTTGTGGCATAGGTACGATTGCTGTATGGGGCACCACGAGGGTGAGGACGAATGATATGAGCTCACAAAGCTTTGACTTACACAGGGGTACGAGGCAGGGGTGCCCGCTGTCGCCGCTGCTGTTTGCGCTGGCCATAGAGCCATTGGCGACAGCTCTCAGGGGGTCGGCAAAGTGGCAGGGGATAATGAGGGGAAAGAGGGAGCATCGGGTGTCGCTTTATGCTGATGACCTTTTGCTATATGTTTCGGATCTGTTGGAGAGTATGGGAAGGATTATGGGGCTGCTGGGTAGGTTTGGAGGGTTCTCGGGTGCAAGCTGAATGTAGGGAAAAGCGAGGTATTCCCGATGAATGAGCTGGCACAGCGGGCTAATTTAGGGAGATGTCATTTATGGTAGCGAGGGATAGGTTTAGGTATTTGGGGATTCGGGTGGCGAGAGAATGGACGGGGCTCCATAAGTGGAACTTAACGAAGCTGGTGGAGGAGGCCAGGGAGGATCTTAAGAGGTGGGATACACTCCACTTAACGTTGGCTGGGAGGGTCCAAGTGGTGAAAGTGAATATTCTGCTGAGGTTCTCGTTTATCTTTCAAGCTCTCCCGTTCTTTATACCAAAGGCCTTTTTTAGGAAAGTGGACACAATCATCTCTGACTTTGTATGGGCGGGGAAGGTGCCGAGGGTGGAGAGGACCCTGCGGCAGAGGCAGAAGCAGCAGGGGGGGGTTTGGCGTTGCCAAACGTGCTTCATTATTATTGGGCGACGAATGTAGACAAGATGCAGCGGTGGTGGGAAGGAGAAGGGGTAGAGCGGGTTAGGATGGAGGAGGAATCTTGTAAGGGTCTAATTTGAGGGCTATGATGACGGCAGCATTGCCAATGGCTCCAAGTAGGTATTCAAGGAGCCCGTGATGCACTCCATGGTGAAGATGTGGAATCAGTTGAGGAGGCATTTTAGGATGGAAGGGATGTTGGTGGTAACGCCGCTGTGCGAGAATCATGGGTTTGAGCTGGGGGGATGGATAGTGTATACAGGAGGTAGAAAGAAGTGGGGCTGGTCAAGGTGAAGGATCTGTATTTAGAGGAAAGGTTTGCAAGTCTGGTGGAGCTAAGGCAGAGGGTAGAGCTGCGGAGGGGTAGTGAGTTCAGATATCTACAGGTTAGGGACTTTGCACGAAAAATCTGGAGAGGATTCCCTAGGTTGCCGGGATACACCCTGCTGGAGCGACTGCTGCTTCCGGATGTGGAAGGGGAGGGAAGAATTGGGGATATATGCAAGTGGCTGGGGGAGCAGGGAGGCGAGCAGGTGGTGAAGATCAAGGAGAAATGGGAAGCGGAGTTGGGAATTGAGATCAATTGGGGAGTATGGAGTGCAGCACTGCGTAGGGTAAATGGGACCTCCTCTTGTGCAAGGATGATCCTGATACAGTTTAAGGTGGTGCACAGGGTGCATATGACTCGGGCAAGAATGATTGGGCTCTTTCAGGGGGTAGCAGATGAGTATGAGAGGTGTGGGTGGGGGCCAGTGAATCACGCGCGCATGTTTTGGGGTTATGAAAAATTGGGAAGATTCTGGACGGGAGTGTTCGCGGTCTTAGCCAGTATAGTGGAAGAGGAGATGGACCTGGACCCTTTGGTGGCGATATTTGCGGTTTCCGAGAAGCTGGAGCACATGGAGAGGAGGAAGGCTGATGTGGCCTTCGCTCTCTGAGTGCACGACGGCGAATTTTGCTGGAGTCGCGGTCGGCATCGCCACCAGGGGTAGCGGCTCGGTTGGGTGACCTGTAAGACTTCCTTCGATTAGAGAAGATAAAGTATGAGTTAAGGGGCTCTTCATGGAGGTTTGAGGAAAGGTTTGTGACTGTGTTTGAGGGGATTTTGTCATGGGGGAGGTGGGGTGAAAAGGGGAAAAATCCGTACAAACTGTATAGTTGATTGTTGGGAAGTATGTTTCCCGGGCTGTTTATTTGTTGTAACCTGTTTTGATATACGTTTGTAATAAAATACATTTTTAAAAAAGTATTGGATGAGGAGAAAAAGGGAACATATGGCAGATATCGAGGGCTCAATACAGCAGATGCCCTATAGGCGTAAAAAATTGGCAAGAGGGAACTTAAAAGGGAAATTAGGAGAGCAGAAAAGGGACATGGAAGGATGCTGGCAGGTAAAATACAGAAGAATCGTAAATGGTTTTACAAGTACATGGGTAATAGGATAACGAGGGAAAGAGTAGGGCCCATCAAGAACCACAGTGGTAATTTGTGTGTGGAGCCGAAGGATGTAGGTTGGGTTCTAAATTAATACTTTGTGTCAGTGTTCACTCGTGAGAGGGACTGTGTGGGTACAGAAATCAGGGAGAAGGACTAATAAAAGGAACGAGATTAATATTGACAGAAAGGAAGTACTGAGTGATCTGGCAGGCTTAAAGGTCGACAAATCTCCAGGGCCAAATGAAATGTATCCCAGGCTGCTGAGTGAAAATTGCTTATTGTTACGAGTAGGCTTCAATGAAGTTACTGTGAAAAGCCCCTGGTCGCCACATTCTGGCGCCTGTCCGGGGAGGCTGGTACGGGAATCGAACCGTGCTGCTGGCCTGCTTTAAATGCCAGTGATTTAGCTGAGTGAGCTAAACCAGCCCCTGCGTGAGGCAAGGGAGCAAATAGCAGGGGTGCTGGTAATAATTTTCAATTCCTCTCTGGCCACAGGAGAGATGCTGGAGGATAGCCAACATGGTACCATTATTCACGAAGGGAGGAAGTGATAAACCAGGAAATTACAGGTCAGTCCGTCTGACCTCCGTGGTGGGGAAACTATTGGAAGCAATTCTGAGAATCAGAATTAGTCTGCATTTGGAGAGGCAGGGATTAATCACACAGTCAGCATGGTTTTGTTCAGGGGAGGCTATGTCTGACCAACCTGATTTTTTAGAAGAGGTGATCAGGTGTGTAGATGAGGGAAATGTATTTGACATAGTCTACTTGGACTTCAGCAAGGCTTTTGATAAGGTCCCACATGGGAGACTGATAGCGAAGGTCAGAACCCTTGGGATGTAAGGACATTTGGCAAATTGGATCCAAAATTGGCTGAGTGGCAGGAAGCAGAGGGTGATGGTCGAGTGATGTTTTTCCGATTGGAAGCCTGTGTCCAGTGGGGTCCTGCAGGGATCAGTGTTGAGGCCCTTGCTGTTTGTGGCTTAAAAAAATGATTTAGATATGAATGTAGGAGGGTTGATCAGTAAGTTTGCAGATGATACGAAAATTGATAGGGTGACACATTGTTAGGTGGATAGCCTTTGATTACAGGACGGACTGGTCAGATGGGCTGATATGGAATTCCATCCGGATAAGTGTGAGGTGATGCACTTGAGCAGGACAAAGAAGGCAAGAGTAAAGAAGATAAATGGGAGGACCCTGGAAAGCACTGAGGATCAGAGGGTGTGCATGTACACCAGTCCCTTAAGGTAACAGAGCAGGTGGATACAGTTGTTAAGAAGGCATATGGTGTACTTCTCTTTATTAGCCGAGGCATAGATCTTAAGAGTTATGCTGGAACCGTATATAACATTGGTCAGGCCACAACTAGAGTATTGTGTGCAGTTCTGGAATCCTCGTTACAGCAGGGATGTGATAGCACTGGAAAGGGTGCTGAGGAGATTTTTACAGGATGTTGCTTGGGCTGGAGAGTTGAAGTTATGAAGAGAGATTGTATAGACTTGGATTGTTTTCCTTGGAGCAGAGGAGATTAGGGGGTGGGGGATGGGAAGGGGGGAATGATTGAGATGTATAAAATTATTAGGGGCATAGATAAAGTAGACAGGAATAAACTTTTCCCCTTGGTGAAGGGATCGATGACCAGGGTGCCTTGAAGTAAGGTAAGGGGCAGGAGATTTAGGTGGGATGTGAGGAAAACCCTTTTTACCCAGAGGGTGGTGGGAGTTTGGAATTCGCTGCCTGAAAAGGTGGTGGAGGCAGAGATCCTCACAACATTTAAGAAGAATTTGGATGAGAACTTGCAATCCCAAGGCATATAAAAGCTATGGGCCAAGTGCTGGAAAATGGGATTAGAATGGTTAGGTGATTGTTTTTGACCGGCCAAGATGCGATGGGCCGAAGGACATTTTCTGTACTGTGTGATTCTATGACTCTATGGGGGTCAGTAAAATTTTAAGGAATTTAATTAATAAATCTGGAGTTAAATACTAGTCTCATCACTCCAGTAATTTCATTGATATGGTTGTAAAATTGTGCTTCATTGATATCTATCAGTGAAGAAAACAGGAACGTGAGAACTTAGGAGCAGGAGTAGGCCATTCAAGCTTCCTCCACCATTCAATAAGATTATAGCCTATCTGGTTGTGGTCTCAACTCCTGCTTTCTGCCCCCCTTAAAATCTGACATCCTTACCCAACTTGGCCAACATGTCACTCCAGATCCACAGCAGTGTGGTTGACTCTTATCTGTCCCCTGAAATGGATGAGTAAGCCACTCGATCAATCAAACTGCTTCAGAAAAAAAATCACTGACACCACATGGACTGCAGTGGTTCAACAAGACAGCTCACCACCGACTTCTTAAGGGCAATTAGGGATGGGCAATAAATGCTGGTCTTGCCCAAAATTGGTTAAGATCAATCAGAGCAATAGATGTATGTGCAAGAAGTATTAATAGCTAATTGAGACATGAAAATTTACAGTTTCTGTTGTGCAGTCATTGTTTTATCTTTACGGAGGTGATTACAACCCATTGATTTTTTTTGAGTGCATTATTCGTACTGGCGTTTTTCATCCTTAATCTTTTAACAAAACGATCAGATTGTTGAAATAAAGAGTCTTGCCCAATATTTGCATGTGTTCAACCATTGTGCAATCCTCTACATAAAAACCCTATTGCAGTGATCAAAGGAGCTTGATATACATTTCAAATTGGAGGATGTTTTAGCTGAGTACAAGCCCCTTGTGTCTACAGTGTTCAATCAACATTGAGTAATTGTACTGATAGTGAGTGAAACTTTTAAACACTTTATCAGGAGCAGTTTATGAATCTAATGTAAGTTTTCTTGTGTTCTTTCTTGCTTTTTCCCCCACTACTCTCTGATCTGTATTTCTTTTTGATACCTTGCTGTGAGTTTCAAATAGCTTTCCTGTGACTTCTGAGAGATGCAACCTTGATACCAAGGTAGGAAGCAAATGAAAGATAATTGAGCAAACCTATATTTAGACCCAAATCACCAGACAAGCTGTGTGCAAATTGAATTTTTGCTGTGCCTGAGCGATTTGTTTGCAGAGTTTCCCAAATTGCCATCCTTCTCACCTGAAATACAGTTCTGAAACAAACTGTGCCAGCAACTGCTGTGCATGCCATTCAGCGGAAGTATTCAACTATTAAATTGCAAAATCTGGATACGCCTGCACATTGCTATCCAACATTGGCACCTTGTTCTGTGACAGTCAGAGCTCAGCACATCAGTGCAAAATACAAGGCTGAAACATTTGTAACCACCTTCAGCCAGAAATACCGAGTGGATGATATAACTCGGCCTCCTCCTGCATCACAAACCTCAGCAATTTGAGTCATGACACATGATATTAGGAAATGGCTCAAGGCACTGGATACATCAATGTCTATGGGTCCTGACAATATCCCGATTGTCGTATTGAATACTTGTGTTCCAGAATTAGTCTCACCTCTAACTAAGCTGTTCCAGCACAGATATAACACTGGGATCTACCCGACAATGTGGAAGATTGCCCAGGCATAGCCTGTCCACATAAAGCAGGACAATTGTATGGGGTCCTTCCTGTTGATTTCCTTATTCCCATTTCTTTATTTTTGCTGTTATCACTTTGATTCCTGGATGCTTAATGGACATATATCTTTAAGTTGTGCAGTGGAAGTGAGGAACACCGTGCTAGCTTTAGGACAGCAGAACTCAGAATTTTCGGCAACCAAGAGATCAGTGGGACTCAGTTCGATTGGTTGGCCGATGTCAATTAATTGGCCAAAAGGCCCTATACTGCCCAGTAACAGGTAGTGATTGGATCGTACCTGAGAGGGATGATTTTTCAGAGAACTAAGGAAAGCGGAAAGCACAGCTGGTTCCTGGATACTCCTCTCTCACTCTCTCTCTCTCTCTCTCTCTCAACTCTGGCTTGTGAGTGTGTAGAGGGTGGGTACAGTTAAACCTGTATTTAAACCTGTATATTTAATCAGTAGTTATAGTTATTAATAAAATTGATTGTGTTTAAATTTACAAACCTGGTGACTGTAGTTATTGGGCAGCCAAGAGCCAAAGACGTTGGGTGTTTTTCTAAGAATTATTTATTCATTTCAATTATGTCGCGACTCCGGGTCAAGTGGGTCTGGAATTGATGCATACTAGTTTCCCAGGAGGTCGTAACACAATTCCACACCATACAGTTACCACTCTATCAGTCTACTTTAGATCCATCAGTGAAGTGATAGAAAGTGTCATCGAAAGTGCTATCAACTGACATTTACTCGGCAATAACCTGCTCGTGATGCACAGTATCTGTTCTGCTGGGGCACAAGCTCTGGACTTATTCAGCCTTGGCCCAAATATAGACAAAAGAACTGAATTCCAGAGGTGAGAAAAGACTGCTCTTGATATCACAGCAATATTTGACCGAGTGTTCATCGAGGCAAGCCAGTAAAATTTAAGTCATTGAAAATCGAGGAAAATTCTCCGCTAGCTGGGGCCACATCTAACACAATGGAAGATGGTTGTTTTATTGGAGGACAATCATCTCATCCACAGGATATCACTGCAGGACTATGTTCTGAGCTGAAATAAGTGGTTAGACGACAAGGGATGTGAGGAGTTTCTTATCCAGCATAAACATCCGCATTTATCAGTTGGACCAAATGGCATGTTTCTGTGCTGCACATCCTTTGTAATTCTCCCTTTGTTAAAGTACATATTTGCGCGCTGCTTAATCGGTCTAATTCATTTCTCCATCATTGTACTGTGAGGAAGAAGACCAAAGATGGGCAACTTGGCTTTGCAGCACTTATTCCTACAGCTAGATCTGCTGTTGCACCAGGGTTTAAAATGTAGGTTTTAGGAAGTGAAAATTAGAATATGGAAGAAGATACAAACAATTTCTTGAAGTGTTTATCTTGCACTACCTTTTGGAAATCCCTTGCGGGGTAACATAATATACCTGCCTCCATAAAGCAAATGAAGAAACTTGTTATTTTTTCAATTCTGGAATTTGAAATGAAAACACGAGAAGCCAACCATGCAACAAAAAAAAGCTCAGACCTCATGGTCATTGAGACCAAACAGGTGCAAGCTCATTACTCTCAAACCAGAAACTAAGATTTATGCTGTTCTGGGTCAGACCCCTGTGTTTTGAATTGGAAAATGAGCTGGGCAGCCTGTACATACATCAAGGGTAATAAATAGAGGTGGGTATCTTGGGTATTTAGTTCCCTCGCACAGAATTTATAGGCCATAGCTAGAAATGTTAGCCTTTTGTGGAATCTCAACATTTATAAATTACAGTGTTTCATGGAGTCAGATTGGCATTGCAATGTTTGTTTTCTTTTTGAATTCATTTTAACTTGACTTAAGTGACTTGTCTGAAACCTCTTTTTAGCAATTTATTGGGGGGAAGGGTGAAACAAATTGATGAATTGTTAGCTGACAGAGACCTGGGAGTTCTTTGCCCATCTGTGGGCAGGAGCAATGATAGGCGACCTGGTGTCATCTTAGAATATTGGATTGTATAATGTTCCATGAGTTGTCTTCATGTATCTTCCATATCCTCACAGCTGCTGCGGCAATCATTGGGCTTGCTGCTAATCTCTAGAACAGCTCTTCATTAAATTGAATGTCAACAACTTCACATTTGAACTACACCAGCAGGTTATGTTACATTGATGCAAAGTATATAGTGTAAAATTGACCCCTCTGGCAGTTTGCAGAGGGAAGAGGATAATTGGCTGTATGAAAGTTGATGATTGCAGAATCTTCCACTTGCATATCTTTTAAAAATTTATTTAGAGTACTCCATTTCTTTTTCCAATTTAGGGACAATTTAGCGTGGCCAATCCACCTAGCCTGCACATCTTTGGGTTGTAGGGGTGCGACCCAAGCAAACACGAGGAGAATGGGCAGCACGGTAGTACAGTGGTAAGCACAGTTGCGTCACAGCTCCAGGGTCCCAGGTTCAATTCCCAGCTTGGGTCACTGTGTGGGGTCCGAACATTCTCCCCATGTCTGCGTGGGTTTCCTCCGGGTGCTCTGATTTCCTCCCAAAGTCCAAAGATGTGCAGGTTAGGTGGATTGGCCATGATAAATTACCCTTAGTGTCTAAAAAAGGTTAGGTGGGGTACTGGGTTGCAGGGATAGGGTGGAGGCGTGAGGTTAAGTAGGGTGCTCTCTCCAAGGGCTGGTGCAGACTCAATGGGCTGAATGGCCTCCTTCTGCACTGTAAATTCTATAATATGCAAACTCCACACGGGCAGTGACCCGGGGGCGGGATCGAACCCGGGTACTCAGCGCCATGAAGTGGCAGTGCTAACCACCATGCCGCCACCATTTTAATAACACTTGTTTTGGAAGGTTAATAAAACAACGCCTTGTTAGTTAAATATCCAGTCCTGTGTCTACAGGGTGGTTCCTGCACCTGAGACAGGTCACTGGACAAAGACAAGATTCTTTGGAAGAGGAATTGTCCTACGGAATGTGTTTATATAATAGAAGTAGCATTAAATAAATTGTTTACTGGTAGAAGAGTTGGGTAGCCGCAGGACACATTCAAGAAAATTGGCAAAAATCCAGGGTGAGAGCAGAATATTTGTACGCAGTGAGTTGTGATCTGGAATGCATTTCCTGAAACGGGTGGAAGCAGACTCGATTGTATCTTTAGAAGGAGAATTGGATATGTAAGGCAGGGGAGTAGGACTGGCTGAGTAGCGTTTACGGTGACTCAGGGCAGACACAACAGACCAAATGACTGCCTACTTTGCTGCAACCGTTTTTATAATTCTATGATTCTATGTCCTTGAAAAGACTACAAATGCCATGCTATGGAGAAAGAGCAGTGAAGTAGGACTAATTGAATGGGTCTTTTCAAAAGCCAGCACAGACAGAATGGGCTGAATGAACTCCCTGTATGTCGTATAATTCCATTGTGTTAGTGTCCAGATATTTTCATTGCATGAGACCAGTTGAACAAGCATCTGTTAGTAACTGATGTGTACTTCAATAAACAAATGTAACAGTGAAGAACGTTCAAAACTAAAGCTGCAGATTATATCTGGGCTGTATGAATATGGTAGTGTGGTGGTTTTGTTAATGGAGTTCTAATCCAGCAACATGATTTTAAATTGCGCACTTGAGAATCTGTCTTCAGTTCTTAACAAAAAAATCTTAAAGCTAAAAGCTGGGAAAGCTGCTCTCCTTGCCTCGCTTGGCCCTTGAGTAGCAAACCACTCAGTGGTCCAAGAAGAAAACCCATCACCATTATCTCAAGTCAACAAGGGTTGGGCAATAAATGCCAGTTTGTTAAGTGACACCTGCATCCTGAAAATAAATTTGGAGGAAAAAAAGCAACTCTACCTGATATTGGCATTTTCTAACCATGCTTCACATATAGGGCCAAAAAGGCACTTTACAGTATGCAGCTGCATATGCATCTGTTATATCTTCAAATGATTTTGCAGATTACAAATACTTTGCCAAATCTATAGATTAATCCTGTAAATGACATCATTGTTTCCTGTAACCTTGAGCATTCTCCTTGAAGCCAAACACCTTCCTGACTTGGAACTGAATCACCATTCCTTTGGTGTGGTGTCGCTGGTTCAAAGCCCTGGAATCCTCTTCCTAACAGCACTGTTGGTGTTCCCTCAACATACGGATTGCAATGGTTCCAGGCAGCCAAAACATGGTGCCAAAACAAGAGAGGTGGATGGGGCACTGGGCTGCAATCTGTGCAACAGAATTGGAGGAGGTGCTGTGGTTCCAACTTCATTTCATTTACATATCTGCCTTCCCAAAGTAATTAAAGTCAAAATTGATTGATGGACTAAATAAATTAAACAGTGAGAATCACAGCCACTTGCACTTGCAAAGGCCATTCCTCGTGAAGACCGGAAAATAAATATTAATATGGAGTATCAAGGAGATTCATTCAGGAGAGATTCTTTGCAAGGGATTCATTTGAGATTCATTCAGGAAGATTCATTCAGACTACAAGGAAAGGCTACTTCAAGGAGATTTCAGACTATTACAATGAAAAGACTTCAAGGAAGGAAAGAAACTAACAGATTTTTGCCAGAAACGTCTACTGCGAAAAAGTCCAAGAAGAATTAAACAGAACTAAGACAAACAGAAAACTACAGGAAGACACTGTTAAAAAGATCCAGCCATGTTAAAGAAGAAGTAGAGAAGACGTTTTGTGCCTTTTAAACCGGCCCCAGGAGCAGTGAGTATAATCTCAGCCTTTAGAAACCCCAAATTAGGTCAGGTTGTTGAGTTGGGCTGGTTTGGGTGTAAAGGTAATCGTGTAAAAAGTAAGAATTTATGTTGTACCGTCTTTAGTTTAGGGGTATTGTGTGTTGTGATCTGAGTTTTTTTTTGCGATCTCGATTTTCTTGAATAAACTAGTTATTTAAAAAAAAATATGGAGTATCAAGGAAACATCCTGGAGCCATATAAAACTGCTCTCGCTCATAAGCAACTTGAAAGCAGCAGCTAAAATTGGGTATGCTGGGGTTCATCTGTACAATGTTTCCATGTCATATGGGCTGTATAAAGGAGCCTAGTGATTGGCTTTTGCTGAAGACATGGATGGCCACTGGAATGTTTAAAAAGCAAAATCGAATAAGTTTGCACCTTTTTTTGATCTTGGGAACTGCCGGATGGGCAGGAAAGTTGCACAAGTTCAAGTTTTTGCTTTCCCTGGAATATTCCTTGAATTGAAACATACTTATCAGTTCTTGGCCACACATGTTGAATGACCCTGAGTTGTGGCATTCCATTAACGTCACAAAGTTTCTATGATTGTACGCTATGCAGAATATTGTGTGCTGCAGTTCCTCAAACCTCGCTGCTATCTGAAGTTCTGAGTAGTTCAGAATTTTCGGTGACTTTGATCTTAACTAAAGTTATTATTTTTTGTGCTTGGTTAGACACAAGATGCTTTCTTGGCTGGTACTTTTGCCTCAAGATTAAAAACTATATTTTTGTTTTCAGCAAACTGGTGTATTAAAAGAAAGCCGAGGAATTTTGCAGGAGATTGAAGTTTGATTTGTGGTGTCATAAAGAATGTCCTGCAGAAAATGTTTATTTTCTGTCTGTATCAGATAGCTTTGCAGTGACAAATCTCAAAACTTGTATTTATTTATTTTCCCCACTCCCCAATTTTGAATGAGTAATTTTGTAATTTTTCACTCTTGGCTGAGACAATGAGTGTGTTAACCAATTTGCAAGCCTCTGGCAATTGGCAATATTCATGTCCAATTGACCTTTCAAATTAATCTACAAAGGTAATCTGGTCCAGTACACTTTCTATTTCTCCTTTTTGTGAAAGGAAAATCTGTCTCGTGAGTAGAAGCAGGATCTGTTGCATTTACCACCTGTTCAGAAGCCAATTGTAACTTCGCTCTGTGTTTTTTACTGGTCATACAAACCTCAATCTGATTTTTCTTTTCAGAATAAGGAATGCTCGCTCAATTCCTAAATTATGCCATAAAGCACAGATTTTATCATAAATTAACTTGTTGCATCCTATCATGGCCGCACTTTAAACTTGATGATTGAAACTTTTCAAAGACATCTCTGGAATTGTGTTCGTTGTAGTAACAGGAGAGAGTTCCCTTGATTTTCTCTAGTAATGCATATTCCCTTTATTGCTTTCTCTGCTAAAGTCCAGTTTAAAGACGCTGTGCTTTATTTTTCAAAATTGTAGTTTCCTTTTATTCTACACCCCTTCTTAGATTTTCCTGCATCTCACATCTTTTTCACCAACTAAGGGTCAAGCCCATTCATGGACTTGTCAATCCTGTACTTTGTCCCTGCCTGGTTAGAGCATAAGCTTGCAGTTTGGAGACTTGTGAGCATCAACCCACATCCCAAACCTTGTTTGTGAATGTGGTAAAATGTCTGATTGCAACATGAGATCAGCCAAATGACTATGCTTAGTTGGCAAGACAAAATGATGGCAGCACGGTAGCATTGTGGATAGCACAATCGCTTCACAGCTCCAGGGTCCCAGGTTCGATTCCGGCTTGGGTCACTGTCTGTGCGGAGTCTGCACATCCTCCTCATGTGTGCGTGGGTTTCCTCCGGGTGCTCCGGTTTCCTCCCACAGTCCAAAGATGTGCGGGTTAGGTGGATTGGCCATGATAAATTCCCCTTAGTGTCCAAAATTGCACTTAGTGTTGGGTGGGGTTACTGTGTTATGGGGATAGGGTGGAGATGTTGGCCTTGGGTAGGGTGCTCTTTCCAAGAGCCGGTGCAGGCTCGATGGGCCGAATGGCCTCCTTCTGCACTGTAAATTCTATATATGTAATATATGCCCAGTTTGTTTCTCATTCTGCATTTGCAGTGTGCATTCTGGTTTTGACTTTGGTCAACCAGTTTGCAATATATTGGTAATCTCATTTTTCCTGTTCTGAACTTCACCTTTAAGATATTGTGAGCCAGGTCACGATTTCTTTCTTTTTATTTTTCCTCTTTTTCATTGCCCTGCTCTCCCATCAAAAAAATCCCTAAATTGTATTTAACCAATACAAAGTGAATAGGTGTGCGACTTTGCAAACAAATTACTAATTTCTTAATGGTTTGTGTTATATAGAAATCAGGTGTAGGAATAAGCTATTTGGCCCTTCGAGCCTGCTTCACCATTCGTTTTGATCATGATTGGTCATACAACTCAGTAACTTGTTCCCGCCTCCTCCCCTCTTCCCACACCCTGTCCTTTGACTCCTTTCGCCCCAAAAGCTATATCTAACTCCTTCTTGAAATATACAGTTTAGTCATAGCATTTTACAGCAGAGAAAGAGGCCCTTCAGCCCATCACGTCCACACCGACCATTAAGCACCTAAATATGCTAATCCCATTTTCCAGCACTTGGCCCGTAGCCTTGTATGCAATGACATTTCATCCAAATAAAAGTTGTGAGGGTTCCCACTTCTACCACCCTTTCAGGCAGTGAGTTCCAGATTCCAAACAACCTCTGGGTGTGCATATTTTTCCTCGCATCTCCTCTAAACTTCTTGCCCATTACCGTGAATCTATCTATTTCAATCTGCTTTCCCAATATTATTTCTACTACCTGGTTATTGACCCCTCCACTAAGGGGAAAAGCACCTTCCCCCCCCAACCTTCTCTACCCCAGGGACAGCAACAAATTACTAATTTTGATAGCTGAAACGCTCCAGCCCAGGAAACATCCTGGCGAATCTCCTCTGAACCCTCTGCAGTGGAATCACTTTCTTTCTTTCTGGTTACCAGAACTGCACATAATACTCCAGCTGGGGCTTAACCAGCGTTTTATACAGCTCCTGTATAACCTCTCTATTCTTATATTCAGTGCCTCGGTTAATAAAGGCAAGAATCCCATAGGCCCTCTTAACCACTTTGTCTACCTGACCTGCTGACTTCAGAGACCTGTGAACATGCGCTGTCCTTCTGTACTTCCTAGGGTCCAACCATTCATTGTATATTCCCTTGACTTGTTAGTCCTCCCTAAATGCATCAGCTCACACTTTTCATGGCTAAATTCTATTTGCCACTCTTCTGCCCATCTAACCAGTCCATCTATATCATCCTGTAATTTAAGGCCTTGCTGCTCACTATTTACCAAGATACCAATTTTTGTGTCATCTGCAAACTTACTTACCATACCTCCTGCATTCACACCCAGATCATTAATGTATACTACAAACAACAAGGGACCCAGCACCGATCACTGCAGAACATCACTGGACACAGGCTTCCAGTCACACAAACAACCTTCAACCATCACCCTCTGCCCCATACTACTGAGCCAGTTTTGTATCCAGTTTGCCAGATTGCCCTGGATCCCATTGGCCCGGATCTTATTTATCAGCCTTCCCTGTGGGACCTTGTCAAAAGCCTTACGAAAGTCCATTTGGACTACATTAACTGCACTACCCTCCTCTACACACCTAGTCACCTCCTCAAAGAAAAAAATCAATCAAAGGTGTAAGACATGATCTCCCTTTGACAAAACTACGCTGACTATCCTGATTCATCTTTGCCACTCCAAGTGGAGATGAATTCTGTCCCTCAGAATTTTTTCCAGTGGCTTATACTGGCTTGTAATTTCCTGGTTTGTCCCTACTTCCCGTCTTGAATAATGGCACCTCATTAGCTGTCCACCAGTCCTCTGGCAGCCCTCCTGTGGTCAGAGAAGATTTTTAATTTTTTGTCAGAGCCACTGCAATCTTCTCCCTTGCCTCCCACAGTAACCTGGGATACATCGCAGCTGGCCCCAGGGATTTATCCCCATTTAGGCTCATTAAAACTGTTAATACCTCCTCCCTCTCAACGTTAAGTCATTCAAGTACATCACAACGTACTTTGGCTCAGTGGTAGCAACTAATTTCTGTGGTAGTGAACTCCACGACTCACCACTCTGGGAGAAGAAATTTCTCCTTATCGAAGTCCTGAATAGTTTATCCAGTATCCTTAGACTGTGACCCCTGGTTCTGGACTCTGCTGCCATCGGGAACGTCCTTCTGCATCTATCCTGTCTGGTCCTGTTAGAATTTTATAGGTTTCCCCCCTCATTCTTCTAAACTCCACCAAATATAATCCTAACCGACTCGATCCCTCCCCTTACGTCAGTGCCACCATCCCAGGAATCAGTCTGGTAAACCTTTGCTGCACTTTCTCTATAGCAAGAACATCCTTCCTTAGATAAGGAGAACCAAAACTGCGAAGATCATGCCTATGAAAGTTATTGTTTAAACTTTTATGATCCGAAGATGTACTGTGCAGGAACGAGATTCGAATGAAAGCAGTTCAGAGTTCCTCAGGTCAACAGCTGACAGTAAATACTGCCAGTGTTGAAATTAACAAGTTCATTCATGACTTCTGTATCAGTGATTATTCGACAGAGAAACTCTAAGGACAAGATAATCCCGGCTCTTAGAAGCATCTTTTATTTTGAACAGAGAAGCCTTTCTTCATTCAGAGATGCAGAATGCTTTAAGGATTCTTTACTGTACCTGAATGTGGGGGCAGTTTTTTTATTCTAATGGTAAAGACTTGAAGTTTTTAAATGTTAGGTGGTGCACTTTGTGGTCACTTACCTCCTGTAACATGTTTTTTGATTGACATCAAGGGGCAGTTTTGCAAATGTTTTGTCCTGAAATTGGCCTGGAGGAATTTTTTAAAATCCTATGTTTGTTGGTGAAATGTTGAGGGTCAGATTGCCGACTTGCAACATGGTTGAACGGGCAGACTTGATGGATCATCTTTTTAGTAAATTTGTACAGACAGATTAGATTTATTTGTCCTCTGAATAACCTGACCAGATATTTAATGGATTTCTACCAACAAAGTGAGTTCTCAAAGCCTTCAGTTGAAAGATTAATTTGTCATCCCCTTTCAAATAAATGACGTGCATTCTCAAAAGGTTGTTTTCATTTCTTTTTAGTCGTCCAGGGGATGTGGGCGTCGCTGGCTGGGCCAGCATTTATTGTCACTCCCTAATTGCCCTTGAATTAAGTGGCTTGCTGGACCATTTCAGAGGGGCATTTAAGAGTCAGCCACATCACTGTGGGTCTGGAGTTACATGTAGGCCAGACCAGGTAAAGGATGCAGATTTCCTTCCCGAAAAGGTCATTAACGAACCAGATGGGTTTTTACGACAATCAACATTGGTTTGATGTCATGGCTAATGTTGTATGAAATGCTTATTAAAAGCTGAACATGAGGATCTGCACGACAGTGGGAAGCCTGCATTTATTGTCCATTCTTCAGCTGCCCTGAGAGGGGCTGCCTTCTTGAACTACTGCAGTCTTTGTAGTGCAGGCGCTGTCGCAATGTTGAGAATAGGCTCACAATACAGGTGGCAGAGAACGAGCAGCTGTATGCTCATTAGTGAGAAATGGTGGAGTGCCTTCTAATGCTCTAATTTGTAGATTATTACTGGAAATATAGTGATTCTGTTGGCAGCAACATCAATGAAAGCATGCCACTCCTTTACATCTGGAGTTCTCATCCCAAGTGCAAACTTGACATTGGCAATAATATCTGGTGTAATGTTTAATTTTAATGCATATATTTCTTAACCATAACCAGCGGGACTCGGCTAACATTTTGTTTACGGATCAACATTAGTGATTTGCCTGCATTTTTAGTGACCAGCCACTGGGACCAAACTGTATTTTTCAGCGGTCAGTGGTCAAAAACAAAATTGGGTATTTTTTAGACAATCAGTAATATCGATGTCCCCTCACTTTCCATTTTTAGCTTATTTGTCGGTCAGCTTCTTCTGTTAGCCCTTAAAAAGTTAATTGGTCTCTCAGCACTTGGATCCAGCAAATGCATAAGTTTGTGAGGAAGAAAACAATGCTGCCAAACATTTTTTATGGAACGTCACAGGTTGCTGTGAATTAACGAGTGGGTAGCAGCTGGATGAGAAATTTTAGGCACCGAGTCAAATATGTAGGCGCATTGGCAATGAAAACTTGTGGCTAAATTGAGACCTGAGTGAGTTTCAGAAGAAGTAAATTCATCAGAAATCTGCTCTTCAATCTTTTTTGTTTCTGCTGACTTCTGACAAGGGGAATGAACGATCTCTGCAAAAAATCTCAACTGAAACTATTTATTTAGTGAATCAAACAGAAGAAAATACAGGCAGATGTGCAGTTGTGAAATTTACATTGAATATTTTCTGCTGTCTCCAATAATGGACAAATAATTCAAATTTACTTTGTTGTAAACAATTGTAGAGCATCTTCACCTGCTTCCCCTTATCCCCCCCGCCTCCAACTTTTATGTTACACTGTAAGGGTTGTTGACAGCATTGTGGGAAAAATATTGCAAGCTGATCGGCTCAAGATTACTTCCACTTTAAATCTTGATCTTTTTCTCTTTCTGATGCCAAAGCTTCAACTTTCACACCTTTCTGCCACCTTGAGTTCAATCAAAGCCCATGTACAGTGATTTAAATCACCAAGAAAATCATCCTGGCTGCTACTCATGCCTTCTTTACAGTGGCTGTGTTTCAAAATCAGCAAAGGCATGACACTATCTCTGGAGGCACTGGGACACACTGAGGTTAGCTGGCTCCAGGTTGATTGGGTGGGGGGTAGAGAGAGACCCGCGATCAGGTTGGTCACATGGAACGTGTGGGGTTTTGGGGGGGTCCAGGGGAAAGATGGAGAGTTTTCTCTCACCTGAAGAATTTAAAGGTCGCTGTTGTGTTTTTCTGGAGACTCACCTGCTGGTGAGGGACCACACCAGACTCTGTAAGGAGTTGGTTAGTCAGGTATTTTACTCTGGCTTCGACAGTAGAGCCCGGGGGTCGCAATTTCAATCGAAAAGCGGACGTGCTTCCGAGCGGAATTAACGTCACGGCAAACCTGGGTGGCAGGTATGTGATTGTTACTCGGTCATTGGCCAGTATGTTGGTAATATTGGTAAATGTATATGCTCCAAATTTGGGTTATGTGGCATTTATAAGGAAGCTGTTGACATCCATCCCGGATTTGGACACACATCAGCTGATCCTGGGAGGGAGATTTGAACTGTGTGCTGGAGCTGAAGTTAGACTGCTCTAGGCAAAGCCGTTGGCTCCTTAAGGGGTAGCGAAGGTGCTGTTAGGGTTTATGGAGCAAGATCAAATCTGGTCTGCAAAGGTGGGATAAGTTGCCCTGTCCTTGGCAGGCAGGGTCCAGCCTATCAAAATGAATATTCTTCCACAGTTGCTGTTTCTTTTTAATGTCTCCCTAAATCCTTTTTTGGAAGGGTTAATAAGTTGATAGCAGCTTTTATGTGGGCGGCAAATGTCTGGGAATTCGTAGGACAGTTTTACAGAAAGACAGAAAATCGAGGGGCCTGCTGTTGCCCAATTTTTTTTGTTATTATTGGGTGGTCAACCTTGTGCAGGTACTGGATTTGTGTAGTGACCCAGAGGTCGGTTGAGGCGGGGTCATTCAGAGAGTCTGGGTTGGCCGCACTGGTGACAGCTTTGTTCTTGTTTTTGCCTCAAAATATTCCACGAGTCTGGTGGTCATATCCACTTTGAGGATATGGAGACAGTTCAGACAACATTTTAAGCTTGGTTCTCTGTCAAAGTTGGCCCCTATTTGGACTAACCACCTGTTTGAGCCAGCAAAGCTAGAGCCCTTTTTCCAGCCAAGTTTCAGTAAAGCAGTTTTTGCAACCAGTTATTTTGTAATATCCAAAGATATCCAAAACCCTTTAAAGTTTTTAACCAAATAGTGACCTGAGGATTTCAATATGTTTCAAATGTTGCAGGTTAAAAATGTTTGAGTGATTTATTACTCCACATCCCTTACTTGTTAGAACTATCACTGGTGCATTGCCAGAATGTCCTTGGAAAAGCCACTTGTTGATAAAGCTCTCTTCAAATGTGTGTTGAATGTTTAGATGGCTGGTTATGCAATCTTAAAAATATTTTATTGATTTTCATTTGTATTTATATCAAAACAGAAAAGGCAAGAACATACAGGAAACATATACATAAATATGAGGCATGCCAACGGGAAACTGAGCGGTTGGCTACAACAGCCATATTATTCGCTTTATGCATGTTGCCCCATAGTATTAAAACATATCAGGGGTGTCTTTCAGGCCACAGAGACATAGCCTGCTAGTTACCATAGCAGCACCAATGGTTATTTGGGTTGTTCCCCCCCTCCCCCTCCCCCAGCACCTTTTTGGTCCCTCTGTAATTGCATTTCTTGCCCTCTGGGTGTTGTCCCCCCCAAAAACCATCTTTGTTCCCCCTATCTAGTTTTGTCTCCCCTCCTGCACCTCCCTCCCTGTTCTTCCCCCCTCCCCCTAGTTGGTTGCTGGTCACAAACAGGTACTCGAAGAGGCTGGTGAATTGCTTCCATGTATTGTGGAAGCCGTCTTTGACTCTCTGATGGCGAATTTTATTTTCTCCAATTTAAAGAATTCTGCCAAGTCGGACAGCCAGTCTGCCGCCTTGGGAGACACTGCTGATTGCTGATCTCCAGCTGAGCAGGAGACTCTGGTGGGTGATCAAGGAGGCAAAGGCTAGGGCATCTGCAGATGGGGGCCATACTAGACATTGCACCAAGATTAAAGTGGGGCCTGAGCTGGTTCCAGGTCTTTAGCAAGGCCACCACCATTGGGTTTCTCGAGTATTTGCCTGGGGGAAATGGGAGTGGGGCCGTGAGTAGTGCTCGAAGGGATGTCCCCATACAGGACGTGTCCTCCATTGGCACCCATTCTGCCTTCCGGCTCTTTTATCCACCTTTGCACCCTTTCTGTGTTTGCCACCCAGTGGGATTTTTTTTCCCACTCTCACAAACACCATAATGAATTTATCTACCTTGCTGAAGAAGGCCTTGGGGATGAAGATCAGGAGGGATCTGAATAGGAAGAGAATCTTGGCAATATGTTCATTTTTGTTGTCTGCACTCTTTCCACCTCTGCAGGTCTCTCCTTGCCACTTCCACAGGCTCCACTTATGGATCCGTGTCCAGTCGTGGGCTATCTGGATCCCCAGGTAGCCGAACTTTGTTTGGGCCAGTTTGAACGGCAACATCCCCAGCTCTGGTTCTCCCCCTGGGGGTTCACGGAGAAGATTTTGCTTTTGCTCATGTTAAATTTGTAAACAGAGAAGGCTCTGAACTCCCTCAGGAGTTCCATTATTCCTCCCATGCTGGCTCTAGCGGGTTTGCGACATAGAGGAGTAGGTCATCCACATAGAGTGAGACTCTATGCTCTCTGTTTCCTCTTTGGTGCCTCTCCACCCCTTCGACCTGAGGGCAATAGCCAGTGGCTCGATTGCCAGGGCAAATAGCTGCGGGGACAATGGGCACCCCTGCCTCATCCCTCTGTGTAGCTGGACGTATTCAGAGCTGGTGGTGTTTGTCCGTGCGCTAACTCATGGGAGTGTTGTACAGCAGTTTCACCCACTAGGTGAACCCTGGCCCAAACCCAAACCTCCATTCGGCCCTGTCAAAGGCCTTCTCTGCGTCTAGGGAGATGATCATTTCTGGTGTCTCCTCCCCGAGTGGGGTTATAATCACGTTCAGCAGGCGTCTGATGTTTGCTGTTAGCCTTTGACAAACCCAGTCTGATCTACCACGATTACCTCTGACACACAACTCTCCAGTCACCTCGCCAGGGCCTTCGCCAGGACTACCGTCAATGTTCAGGAGTGAGATGGGTCTGCATGACCCGCACTACGTCGGGTCATATATGGGATCAGTGACAAGGAGGCCTGTGCCAGCGTGGGAAGCGGGCCCCTCCCGACAGTGAGTCTTTGAACATTTCCCGCAGGTGGGGGCCAATGCTGCCGTGAACATTTTATTGAAGTCCGGGAATCCGTCTGGACCCGGCGTCTTTCCTGACTGCAGGCATCTGATGCTCTCCGTGACCTCCCCCAGCCCTAGTGGTGCTTCCAATCCCTGTTTCCTTTCTTCCCCACAACTGGTATGTCGAACCCGTCGAGAAACTGTTTAATCTCCGAGTCCCCCCTGCCCCCCCCAAACATTGTGTAGGTTTTTTTTAAACAAACAATTTTATTGAGGTATTTTTCGGCATTGTAAACAGTTACAGACATCAACAAAAAGAAAGCAAAAAAGGCAAAAATGTGCAAACATCAACGTAGAATCAATACTTCAATTGTACCATACTGCACAAGTTCGCTCCTCTCCCATCGACACTACCCGCCTATTTATCCCTCCTACTCTACTCTAATCCCCCCTCCCTTGCTGACGCTCACTCTCCCGTAAAGAAGCCGATGAATGGTTGCCACTTTCGGGCGAACCCCAGTACAGATCCCCTCAAGATGAACTTAATTTTTTCCATACCCAGAAAACTCGACATGTCCGAAAGCAATAGCCCAGTCTTCAGGGGTTTTGAGTCCCTCCATGCCAGCAGTATTCGTCGCCGGGCTATCAGGGAAGCAAAGGCCAAAACATCGGCCTCTTTCTCACCTTGGAGTCCCGGGTCCTCCGAAACCCCAAAAATTGCCACCCCATGGACCCATCACCACCTTGTTTTTAGCACCCGGGACATGATCCCCGCAAATCCCTCCCAGTACCCCCTAAGCATCGGACATGCCCAAAACATGCGTATGTGGTTCGCTGGTCCTCCTGCGCACCTAGCGCACTTGTCCTCTACCCCAAAGAATTTGCTCATCCGAGCCACCATCATGTGGGCCCGGTGAACGACCTTAAATTGAATCAGGCCGAGCCTGGCACATGTTGCGGTCGAGTTTACCCCACTCAGGGCTTCTGCTCACAGCCCGTCCTCCATTTCCCCGCCTAGCTCCTCCCCCCATTTGAGTTTCAGTTCCTCCGTCTGGGACTCTTCCCCCTTCATGAGACTCTACCCTCTCCTCCTTCCCCTCTAGAGACTATTCTGTCTTGGATCCCCATTGGCAAGAGGCGTGGGAAGGACGAGACCTGTCTACGGACAAAGTCCCGCAACTGTAGGTACCTGAAATCGTTTCCCCTTACCAGACCAAATTTCTCCTACAAGCCCCTCAGACTCGCAAAGCTCCCCTCCAGGAACATATCCCCCACCCTCCGCCATGCTCAAAACCCCCCATCCATGCTCCCGGGGGCAAACCAATGGTTGTCACATATTGGCGCCCAGACAGACGCACCCACCTCCCCAACATGCCTCCTCTACTGGCCCCATATCCGCAGGGTCTCCCCCATTACCGGGCTGGTGGAGTACCTGGCCGGCGGCAGCGGTAGGGGAGCCGTGACCAGGGCTGCCAAACTGGTGCCCCTGCACGAAGCCGCCTCCACCCGCTCCCAGATAGACCCCGTACCCCCCATCCACTTCCTTATCATGGCAATGTTAGCCGCCCAGTAATAGTTGATCAGACTCTGCAATGCCAGCCCTCCCTCGCTGCGTCTCCTTTCAAGCATCGCCTTCTTCACCCGCGGGTTTTTTCCCGCCCAGACAAAGTTCATGATAATCTTGCCAATCCCTCTGAAGAAGGACTGTAGGATAAAGATCGGGAGGCATTGAAAAAGGAACAGGAATCTAGGGAGGATGTCATCTTTACAGTCTGCACCCTCCCCGCCAGCGACAATGGGTGTGCATCCCATCTCCGAAACTCCCTCTTCATTTGTTCCACTACCCTGGTCAAATTTAACTTGTGCAGCCTGCCCCAGTCTCGCGCCACCTGTATCCCCAAGTACCGGAAACTTTCCTCAACCAGCCTAAATGGCAGCTCCTTCAGTCTATTCTCCTGGTCCCTTGCCTGCACCACAAACATCCCACTCTTGGCCATATTTAATTTGTACCCTGAAAACTGGCCGAACTTCCTCAGTGTTTCCAGTATACTTTCCATCCCGGCCAATGGGTCCGACACGTACAGGAGCAGGTCGTCCGCATAGAGAGAGACCCTATGTTCCACCCCACCCCTGGTCATTCCCTTCCATCCCTTTGCGGCTCTCAACGCCATCGCCAACGGCTCTATGGCCAGCGCAAACAGCAACGGGGAGAGTGGGCAACCCTGTCTGGTCCCGCGATATAGTCTGAAATACTCTGACACTACTCTGTTCGTCTTGACGCTGGCTTTTGGGGCCTGATACAGTAGTTTGATCCAATTCACCAGCCCCTCCCCGAACCCAAACCGTCCGAGCACCTCCCATAGGGCCCCACTCCACCCGATCGAAGGCCTTCTCGGCGTCCATCGCCACCACTACCTCCACTTCCTTGCCCGTCGGGGGCATCATAATCACATTGAGTAATCTTCTCAAGTTGGCCGACAGCTGCCTGCCTTTCACGAACCCAGTTTGGCCATCCCCAATCACCTCCGGTACGCAGTCGTCAATTCTAATCGCCAGGACCTTTGCCAGGAGCTTGGCATGTACATCGATCAGGGAGATTGGCCTGTATGACCCGCACGCTTCCGGGTCGTTGCCCCGCTTCAATATCAGCGAGATGGTGGCTTGCGACATCGTCGGCGGCAGGGTCCCTCTGTCCCTTGCCTCATTAAAAACCCTCACCAAGACCGGTCCCACTAACTCAGAGAACTTCTTGTAAAACTCTACTGGGTATCCATCTGGCCCCGGGGCTTTCCCCGACTGCATGGCCTTCAGGCCCCCCAATACCTCCTCTACTCTAATCGGGGCCCCCAGCCCATCCACTCGCCCCCCCACCTACTTAGAACATAGAACAGTACAGCACAGAACAGGCCCTATGGCCCTCAATGTTGTGCCGAGCCATGATCACCCTACTCAAACCCACGTATCCACCCTATACCCCCCCCTTAATCTTACTTTTATTAGGACACTACGGGCAATTTAGCATGGCCAATCCACCTAACCCGCACATCTTTGGACTGTGGGAGGAAACTGGAGCACCCGGAGGAAACCCACGCACACAGGGGGAGGACGTGCAGACTCCACACAGACAGTGACCCAGCCGGGAATCGAACCTGGGACCCTGGAGCTGTGAAGCATTTATGCTAACCACCATGCTACCCTGCTGCCCCCTACTGTTGGGAATGTTAGCCCGTCCAAAAACCTTTCCACCTCCTCCTGCTCTTCCGGGGGCTCCGAAGTGTACAGCTTGCGATAGAAGTCCCGGAATACATTATTCAATCCTGCCGGGTCCTCCACTCTGCTCCCCTCCCCATCGATCACTCTACTTATTTCCCTGGCCGCCTCCCTCTTCCTGAGTTGCTGCGCTAACAATCTGTTGGCCTTCTCCCCATGCTCATTCACCACTCCCCTCGCCTTCCTAAGCTGTTCCTCGGCCCTACTCGTGGATAACGCCCCCAGTTCCGCCTGTAGTCTCCGCCTCTCCCTGAGTAGGTCCTCCCCCTGGGACTCCGCGAGCACCTCGTCTATCCGATACATTTCCCTAACCAATCTGTCCATTTCTGCTCTGTCCGCCTTGGCTGTGGACCCCAATTGAGATCAGCTCTCCCTGCACCACTGCCTTCAGCGCCTCCCACAGGGTCGCTGCTGAGACCTTCCCCGTATCGTTCACCTGTAAGTAGTTTTGCATACAGCTGCAATGTCCTGGTAGATGCAGATTGTTTTTTCCCATCCACACGACCGCATGCTTCTCACCCAGTCAGGTACCTGCTCTTTATCTTGAAACTTTTGCGATTATTGGCCTTGGTGGATCTCCTGGCTTGGGCTTTTGCTGGAGCAACCTGTGGAACCGGTCCACCTCTGGGGGTTTGACAAAGCCTTCTTCTCCGATCAGTTTCTCAAGCATCCTAACGACGGGATATTTTCTCCTCATCGCCAACTTTCCCCCTCGAGTGATTTCTGGGTTGTTACCAAGCTTGCTACTTCGACTTTGAATAAGGCGATCAGCTCGCCCTGGTTGGTGGCCACTTTCTCCAGGTCGCGCACGTTGCTTCCTACGTCTCCAGTCTCCGCTTCTTTTTTTCTATCGCCTCCTTTGTGGGAGCCAGTGCGGCTTCTATAGCCAAACCCCTGGCCGACATAAGGTCTTCTTTTATTCAGTCTCTTTTTTTCTGGAGCTCTATCGAGAGAAGTTCGACCAACTGTTCCATCGACAGGTGGGCCAGTGTTTCTTTCTGTTGGTGACCGTGCTCGATCCGCTATGCTCCGCTCTGCTTCGCCCCATGCGTCCCCTCGTTCTGAGGTTTGGGGGGGGGGTGTCATCCTTTCTCGACTTTTACTGTTTTTCTGGCTCCATGGCTGGTTCAACAGCATTTTGGCCGGTTGATTGTTAGTTGGGTTGAGGTTAGGGGCGGAGTTTTGTTCCGTATTTGCTTCCATTTGACTAGATAAAATGGCCTGTTGAGAAGTTCCAAGAGAGATCCACCTTTCGTGCGACCGCTCAGCTCATGGCTGCCACTGGAAGTCCCTGGTTTGCAATCGTCGTCATCGGGTAATCTTTGCCTATCTAGGAGCATAAATGAGGGTCCTGCTGAAAAATAATTTGATGTTTTTTAAGCAAGACTCCTTTCAGGGTACCACCTGTTTTTGCAACACATGTGTCTTGTCCTGCTACTTGTGTCTTTGCCTCTTGGTCGATTTATAGTCTGATTCCTGGGACTGGAGAAATATGATGCACAGGATAACAGGTGTAATAATGGACATAGAGAAGAATTTGCTGTTGCAACTGAAGAGTGGGCTCCAAGAAGGACAGAAAGGTTAAGTCCTGTGCAGAATTCGGATGGCAAGTAGACACTGGATACAAATACTGGCAAGCTCTCATCTGTGATTGACACACACGTAATTTGTCTGCCATGTGTTTCACAGCCTTGATAGTACCACTGTTACATTATTTCACCTCCAGGACAAGTATTGTACCAGTATTTGCTTGGGTGAATCAGGTCAGTGGCAGTCTAAGCTTGTATTACAACTTGATTTCCACCACCCCCCCCGCCCCATCGCTCAATTTAGAAAACTGTTGTTGCCAGTTTCTTCATCCCAGTTGCTGCCACAGTCTCTTTTTACTGTCGTGTATCCTTCTTTGCTGCCGTTCAGTCAGTAATAAGTCTGCACACGTTCATGCTTTAAATATTTAATCATTGACTGATACGTGCGCACTGAACACAAATGCAGTGTTCAGATATATAATTGGTAGAAACCATTTAATCCTTTGCAAATTTGATTATTGACCTTGAATTATGATGTTGCCTGAACATATTTTCCACAGGAAAAACAAGGCAATGGAGTGAGTATTGAATGGTACAAAGAATTGAGAGAAAGCCTGCATTACTTTTTCTGTTCGCACAGGAAATTGTCCTCCACCGTATGATGGAATGTTTCCATTTCCTGTCATCTGTGGAGGTGCCAGAATTCAAGATTAAAAGAGCTCTTGGACACTAAACAGTAGCTGACAGTTTGTTTTTTAATGTTGATTAAAACTATATGAGAAATTTACGTTGAGTTAATTTTTTTCGAGCAATACGCTCTTCAAATCTAATCAATCATCCAATCTAATCAATCAACGTTCCCATGTACAGATTAGGATGAGTTAGCAATATATCAACATTACTACATTCTGTGTAAAACATTGCATGTCATGCCATGTGTGAAGTGTTAATAGCAATGGAGTAATATTGCTATAGCTTTACTTTAATTAACTGAACAGATGTGTCAGACTATACTGCAGCTGATAGCTCCCACCTACAAAATGATCACTGTTCCCACGCAAATGTGAATAACAGATTTAAATGTTTAAAAAGAGTGAACAGTGAAGTTGTCTGACAGGGCCTCAAAGAGAACCATCCCACCTGCTGTACAATTAAAACCTCTGTCTTTGACATATATTCTTAACTTCCAATGCTTGCAAAAATGAGCGTCATTTTCTAAATGATGGAACTTTTCACCTGATAGAGTAGCTAATATTACTGCAAGTAGGCTTGCACAGACTAGCTCACCAGTTTCTGGTTCATTGGTTCTGATTGAATTGACTTGCCCATGTGCTACAAATTTTAGGAATGTCGGCCTGCGTGTTTTGTGAGGATACATTTGCACAGTTAGTTTACTGAGTTGAATTATTCCTACTTTGTGCTAAGGCTGACAGGCAGTGCAAATCCAGACTCAGAGGCCAACCCGGAATACCAATTCAGTGCTGTGTCAAACGTAGTTTTCAAGGTTCAATTAAACGCCTGAGCACTTTTAAAATACTCCATCGAAAAGGGATTTCCACACACACCCTCGCCATCTTTGCTTCCAAAAAATGTACGTTTCCAAAATTATGAATTTGTTTTATTGCTTATAAAACAAATTCATAATTTTGGAAACGTACATTTTTTTTCAGAAAATGTTTTATTGAGGCATTTATAATTTTAATATTTTAAACATTTTTTAAACAAAGAGATCCAACACACACAAAAACCCCTCTGCACATACATATGTCCAGACATGGGCATATTATTCCATCTGGGCAGGAGTGATGCAGCATTAACAGGGATCCGCCTGGCTGGAACATGAACTGCAGACCAATAACAATAGTGCACAGCTGCTGGTGCTCACTGTCAGTATAATCTTCTGCACTGCCTCAAGTGTCCATTCTCTGCATTTGAAGTGTACGTTTTCTTGCACATTCAAAAGGATGCTTTCGGTAGGATGTTTTCCTCTCCACGGTCTTTTTAAGTTGTAACTATTTATCCATTAGTAAGTAAGATAAAGAAACAATAGCAAGCAGGTTCCTCAAAGACAGGAACATGTAGTATTGGCATAAGGTTTTTTTTAAACTCTCAATGGTTTGCATCAGTTTCCCACAAAAATAACTTGAGGCATGGAACTTCTGAGGAAGCTCATCTTGTATCCAGAAAAAAAGGCAGTGTGCAATGTGCAAATGGCTTTCAAAGTAAATAAGTTTAGGGTGTGTGTATGTAGTGTTCATAACCCAGATGTTTCTCAAATTCTTTGCAACTTTCCAAAGTATTGGCTCAGACCACAACCATTTGACTGAATTAATTTACTTTCTCAACTTTGAAGTGGTGACCAGATCCCCTCGTTTTCTGCAGGCCATTTTAATCAATTTCAAAGTTCTCTGTTGGTTGCAACATGTGTTGAAATATGTTATGAATATTGAGGACAAGAATATCAAAATTTGTCTCGTTTGAGAGGAGTGCATGAGAACCGTGCTGATTGAGCAATTAAAGAATTAGGCAGCCATCCAGAGAGCCTGCCTGATGGGCAGTGACAATGTAGGTTGTTCATATTTAAGGCTTTGGGATCATTTGAGATGCATTGTAAACTGAGAATTTGTTTCACAGCTGTGTGTGTGGTAACTTAAGCTCTTGTTTACACGGGCAAATTTGAAGATTAATTAACTCTGAGTGCTTATAGACTTTTCAAACTTTGTGCAAAGCAATCTTGGCAAAGCAGATATGCTGTAAATTAGTAAAGATGAATGTTGTTAGGTATAATTAAATGCAATTATGGAATGAAAGAACATTTCTTTTCAAAATCCTGCTGAAACCTATTGCTGTGTTTTTGACTTGAGCGCAGCAATAGCTTTCGCATGAATTTTATTTCGGTGTCTGGATTTTCTCGCACAGGGGAGAAGAGAGAAATTGCTTGGGACAGAGCAGCATAAAGGATGCACACATCTGTGCGCACTGTCAGTTAAATTCCGAACAGGGATGCTTGCGCCATTTCTATTTGAATTCATATAAACCCAAAGAACCTGCAATAAGTGGTGCTATTCACAGCCTTAAGAAACGCTTTGCAGCCAGAGAATTACTTGAAAATGCAATCACTCCATGAAACTGAGCAACCAATTTACATGTAGAAAGTTCCCGCACACTGAAATAACCAGATCATCTGTTTTTTCAATATATATTTTCATTAGAGTTTGTCCATTTTTACAAATAACGCAGCAAACCCTGAAATCCGGTACAGCACAGTATGAATGCTTCTGCATACATGAATACAGAAAAGAACACAACACCAACACAGTTGGTTCAGCTTGATCATTAAGCTTGGTGCTTCCGATTATACAATAAAACAATGAACGGTAAGCTAGAGGGTGAGGGAGAAAAGGGTAAGAATGTTAATATATTGCACATCATCACGTGTAGTGAGTTCAAGATGGTGCTACTTAACTTGTGGAAAACTTTGTAGGAGTAAATCAGATATAATGGAATCAATAAATGTGCGATAGGGGTCCCATACTTTGCGGAATGCATCCGATTTAGAACACCATATGCAAGTTAGAAACTCCATAGGGAGACATTCCATGATAATTTCATGCCAATTGTGAATTGAAGGATGTTTCTTGCTAATCCAGGAGCATAGGATGTTCTTCTGTATGGCAAAAGTTAGGATATTATATAGCCTTTTTTCATTAGAATCAATAATTCTCCTCTGGGAGCCCCAGAATTAAGAATAAATAATCAAATTCTAAGGCCGTAAGATTAATACTTTTGAGGTTCTGATTTTTTATTTAGCCCCTAGCTGCTTGTACTACTTCAGCAGAACCTCTTTCTTGATTCTACCTTTGTTGTTGGTAACTACATGGACCATTGGATCCTCCCCCTCTCACTGTAGATTTCCTTCCAGCCCAGAGCAGATGTCCCGAATCTGGTATCGGGGCAGGAACACAGCATTCTGGACTCCTGCTCTTGGCAGCAGAGAACTGTGTCTATTCTCCCTGACTTATATCCCTTACTACCACAACATTCCCCTCTCTCTTGAATGGCTTCCATGGTGCTCATCTGCCCTGCTCCCCTACTTTCATTAATGCAGTTTGCAATAACCTCAAACCTGTTGTACAAGCAGTGAGTCTCTGCCACTTCTACCTTCTGGGTCCCTGTACCTGCTTCACTTAGAATGACACCCTCCTGTCTCTTACCACTGACCAAATCAGAAGACCCTATTCTGAGGGGTGTGACTTCTTCCTGGTAGAAAGTGTCTTTGACAACAATGGATTGTTGCTGCGCATCGCCTTTTGTAGATGGAAGGTTGGTGACGATGTTTGAAGGATAAATGTTGGCCAGGGCAACTGGCAAACCCCCATGCACCTCTTCAAGATAGTGCCACATGAGTCAATCCTAGTGGATTACATTTTAGCATTCAAAATCAGGAGGATAATGTTTATCTAGACACTCCCCCATAATGCTTATTGCGGTACTCCAGCCATTAAGCACTCCGCATGTCAGCCAATTACCATGCCCAAGACAGGATAACAAAACGTTCATACTAGCTTGTGCATATTCAAAAACCTCGTTCTCAAGATCAAATATCTCTAATGCACCCATACATAAATATACATTGCAAGTCTTGTATTTCAGTGCAACAAAACCACTCTATCTGTTAAACCATAATAATCCAACAGCTAATTTCACCCAATTGCATTCATCATGGGCGAAATTCTCCGACCCCCAGCAGGGTCGGAGAATCGCCTGGGGCCGCCGAAAATACCGCCCCCACCGTGGCAGAGATTCTCTGCCACCCGGGAAGTGGCGGTGGCGGGAATCTCGCCACTCTGATCGGAGAGGCCCCTGCGGTGATTCTCCGGCCCGGATAGGCCAAAGTCCCGCCGCTGGGAGGCCTCTCCTGCCGCTGAGGTTTGAACTACCTCTGGAACGGCGAGATCAGCGGCGCAAGCGGGTCCTGGGGGGGGGGGGGGGGGGGGGGGGGGGCGGGGGGCGATCGAACCCCGGGGGTGCCCCCACGGTGGCCTGGCCCGCGATCGAGGCCCCCCGCTCAGACTCCGGGCCAGTGCCCTGGGTGCACTCTTTCTCCTTCCGCGGCCGCCACGGCCTCCGCCATGGCGGAAGCGGAAGAGAACCCCACATCGCACATGCGCCGGCAGTGACGTCAGCGGCCAGCTGCCGCTGACGTCACTGCCGGCGAAAGCCTTTCGGCCAGCCCCGCTGCCGGGGGCGCCGGTTTTATGCGCCAGTCATCTGGTGCCAACCGCTCCGGCGCGGGGCTGGCCCCCAAAGGTGGGGAGAATTCCCCACCTTTGGGGAGGCCCGACCCCTGAGTGGTTGGCGCCACTCCCCTACTCCGGGACCCTCCGTCACGCCGGGTAGGGGAGAATGCCGCCCCATGCCTGATGATCTCTCAATCTTTGGACCGGGAAGAGTCAAATTAAGTTGTCATGTTAGCTACTTTCAAGGGGAGAATGTTGTATAAATCAATGTTAACAGCAATAATATAAATATTGATTGTATAAATAGCGAAACAGGCAGATAAAAATCTAAGTGGAATTTAGAATTAGCTTGGGCATCAAAAATTGATTTACTTAAATTATTAATACAGTCCATACCTATTCATTCGAAATCCATTTTTGCTGAGTGGAAAAAGATAAATTATCCAGCAGTTTGAATGGAGTCCTTCATGGTGAAACTGCATGAGGCATTTTTCTTTTGCATAATTTCAATTCCCCTTCAGCCAATGGAAAGAAATAGATGAATGTATGTCCATTCCATGCTGGAATATTTCATAGATAATTTCTCCAGAGCAACTTTGTTTAGTTTGCAACCTGTAAAATTGGATTCCAAGTTTGTGTAAGATCCTTACACTCACGTGACATGGCCCCTGAGAGCAGGAGAAAATGGTAGCTTTTACATCTCTTCTCCCATAGAACATAGAACAGTACAGCACAGAACAGGCCCTTCGGCCCTCAATGTTGTGCCGAGCCATGATCACCCTACTCAAACCCACGTATCCACCCTATACCTGTAACCCAACAACCCCCCCCCTTAACCTTACTTTTATTAGGACACTACGGGCAATTTAGCATGGCCAATCCACCTAACCCGCACATCTTTGGACTGTGGGAGGAAACCGGAGCACCCGGAGGAAACCCACGCACACAGGGGGAGGACGTGCAGACTCCACACAGACAGTGACCCAGCCGGGAATCGAACCTGGGACCCTGGAGCTGTGAAGCATTTATGCTAACCACCATGCTACCCTGCTGCCCATCTTGGCTTTAAATTGACTTTGTTTGTGCTCCTAATTAATTGATCTAAAGTTGTTTCGATCTTCTAAGTCTAACTTTATTTGTCTTTTTGACATTTGTTTTTCTCTGAGGTAACAATTAAAATGAAGGTTTTGCTGTGAAGAATGTTGTACCTACCTTTCGTTTTGAATATTGTGCTTTGATGTGGTATGCTAGTTCACTGCAGTTGTGTGTGTGTGTGTTGTGTACTGTGTTGGATAAATAACAAGGAATATAGGTGTGTGACCCAGTAGTTTTACACTATAGCTCAAAGTAAAAGATTTTTTTTGTGAACCTTGGGGCAACTTTTAGCTTTATAATAATTCTTCATTGACCACCGTGGCCTGCTTTCAAGTTAATGAACCTGGCATTCTCGCCTTCCCATTCTTTGATCAGGGTGACAGCTGTAGAAGGTTAGAGGAAAAGTGAAGGCAGTCCGAGTCCTTAGTTGTAGCCAGGCAATGGAATGATTTTTCTTCCAGCGCAGCAGTTGTCGCCTTGAGATACAGGTGCAGACAATTAATAGCCAGTCTTTGACAACAGGTAGCTGGGAGGCAAATGGCTGAACTAGTGGACTCAAGTGAAGAAAATGTTTAGAAGAATGGTCAGAATCTGAAAATCCTGCCTTAGGACAAAAGGGGAGTGCTTGTCCATATTTTTCTTTCAAGCACTAGTTATTACCTAACCTTTTACCATCTATTGACATGTAATTATACAGTAGAATTGTTTTTGTTCAGATTTTTTCTCTTCCTTCCCGCCACCCCCTTCTTCTCTCTTTTTCCCATACTCACTCCTGGTGTGTCAGCACATTTTTGTTTCTTTGCCTCACTCATTTTAGACACCGTACCAACAATGCGCACCACTTCCCAACCAAAAAGGCGTGCTGCTGTACTCAGTTGCCTGCAGCGAGAGAGCACAAGCTGAGTTGAAGTTTCCTTGAGGTTACTTCCCCATTTGCTTCCTCACTGATGGTGAAATGGTGCACATCACTTGCAACTTCGCATTTTGGAATATTGTGGGTGCACATTTTTATCCTGTCTGTTTGGGATTGATAGGAGTTTAATACAATCTTTAAAATAGTTTCTGGATTGCAACACATCAGTAAATTAAGAATACTGAATTATCTGTGGGGAATTGTGCAGTCGACAAAACCTAAATTTCAACAACTTGTATACCTTTAACATAATAAGCTCTTTACAGGAGCATTATAAAACAAAATATGACACAGCTGTTATTTTTTTAAAAAATATTTTTATTAGGGTATTTGCAATTTTTATTATAATAATAATAACAGTGACATAAACATGGCACAATAAACATTTCCACGCCCATCACAATCTTCACACCACCTATATTAAAACAACAATCTGTCCCCCACCCCCAAACACCACCACCCCAGCCCACCCACACTTTTTTCAATTCTGGTTTTGCTGGCATTTTAATATTTTCATTTTCCCCGAGAAAGTCGATGAACGGCTGCCACCTCCGGGTGAACCCTGGCATTGACCCTTTTTTAAAAATATATTTTTGTTAGGGTATTTTAAAGTTTTTATAATAACAATAACAGCGACATACACATGGTACATAGAACCAACATAGAACATACAGTGCAGAAGGAGGCCATTCAGCCCATCGAGTCTGCACCGACCCACTTAAGTCCTCATTTCCACCCTATCCCCATAACCCAATAACCCCTCCTAACCTTTTTAGATACTAAGGGAAATTTAGCATGGCCAATCCACCTAACCGGCACGTCTTTGGACTGTGGGAGGAAACCAAGGTTGAGAATATTAAAGTCAAGTCGTCGCTCGACAGGGACCCCAAGATCCAATGAACACAGGGGTGACAGGTGAATGGGACTTTGTGCGAGTCAGGATACGGTCAGCAGAGTTTTGAACAAGCCCAAGTTTACGGAGAGTAGAATGTGGAAATAGAGCCAGAAGTGTGTCAGAATAGTCAAATCTAGAAGTGAAGAGGACATTAATGAGGATTTCAGCAGCAGAGAAATGGAGACAGAGGTGAAGTTGGGCAATGTTATAGCACTGGAAATAGGCTGCCTGAGTGATGGTGCGAATATGAGACTGGAAGCTCATCTTGTGAGTCATACACGATTCCAAGTAAATTTCCTGAGTTATAAGCTGTTATTTCATATATAATGCAAAAGAAAATCTTGCATTTATATAGTTCCTTTCATGATCTCAGGACATCTAAGTACGTGGTAGCCAATGGAATGCTTTTGAAATATTGCCACTGATGTCATGTACGAAATGTGGCAATCCCTTTGAGCACAGCAAGATCTTAAAAAAAAAAGCAGTGTGGTCATGATCAGATAATCTATGTTTGTGATGTGGATTGAGGGATCAATACTGGCCACGACACCAAGGATAACTTCCCTGCCCCCTCCAAAACAGTGCCAGAGGATCTTTTACCGGAGCGAGAGAGTGATGCCTCAGTTTAACATCTGATACACTTTGAGGCTCGAACAGTGCAATGCTACGTCAGTACTGCACTGGATTGTCACCCTTGATTTTGACTTGAGTCTTTTGAGTGAGATTTGAACCCATGACGTTCTAACTAGGAGGCAAAAGTGCTACCACTAAGCAACAACTGACAAATTCTTGGGAGTTGGTAATAACGCTGGTGTTGCAGAATTCAAATGGGCTGCAATAGAGCATTCCGTGTTGTGTGCGGACTTCTTTTATCCTGTATCTCGGAACCCTGGCTAACGGTTTGCAGCTTTTTAGTAATTATAAAGAATATGCGTCTTGAAACCTGGGGCGAAATTCTCCGACCCCACGCAGGGTCGGAGAATCGGCCGGCAGCGGCGTTATTCCCGCTCCCGCAGGGTTTTTAATTCTCTGACCGGCCAAAAACCGGCGCTGTGCAAATCCCGCCGGCAGCCTCTGAAAACAGCTGGCGCCGGCAGGATTTCATTATATTTTTGTTTCCACAAATCTCCGGCCCGGATGGGCCGAAGTCCCGCCGACGTGGCCACGGGTCACGTCGGCGAAAATCACAGTACCTTTAAAACGGCGTCAACCATTGATGATGGTTGACGCCATTCAGTGTCCGGGGGGGGGGGGGGGGGGGGGGGGGGGGGGGGGGGGGGGGGGGTTTGCGGCATCGGGGGGGGGGTTGCGGCAATCGGGGGGGGGTTTGGGGCAGCGGCGTGCAGAGAGGGGGGGCGACAGATGCCCGGGGCCAACGCACCGTCGCCCCCCCTCTGTACGCCGCTGCCCCCTACCCCAACCACCCCCCCCTCACCACCCCTACCTCCCTCCAACGCCCCTACCCCCCTCCCCACCACCCCCACCCCCCTCCCCACCACCCCTACCCCCCTCCCCACCACCCCCACCCCCCTCCCCACCACCCCCACCCCCCTCCCCACCACCCCCACCCCCCTCCCCACCACCCCTACCCCCCTCCCCACCACCCCTACCCCCCTCCCCACCACCCCTACCCCCCTCCCCACCACCCTTACCCCCCTCCCCACCACCCTTACCCCCCTCCCCACCACCCTTACCCCCCTCCCCACCACCCTTACCCCCCTCCCCACCACCCTTACCCCCCTCCCCACCACCCTTACCCCCCCTGCCCCCCACCCTTACCCCCCTCCCCACCACCCTTACCCCCCTCCCCACCACCCTTACCCCCCTCCCCACCACCCTTACCCCCCTCCCCACCACCCTTACCCCCCTCCCCACCACCCTTACCCCCCTCCCCACCACCCTTACCCCCCTCCCCACCACCCCTACCCCCGTCCAACGCCGCCCCCCCCCCATCTCTCGCAACGCCGCAACCCCCCACCCTCAACGCCGGTACCCACACCCCGTCCCCCTCCCTCTGAAGGCCGGTACCCACACCCCCCCCTCTCCTCCTCCCCCCCCTTCCTTCCTCCTCCCCCCCCTTCCTTCCTCCCCTCCCCCCTCCTTCCTCCTCCCCCCTTCCTTCCTCCTCCCCCCCTTCCTTCCTCCGTTAGTGGGGTGGGTGGGGGGTGCGGCGTTGGAGGGGGGTAGGGGTGGTGAAGGGGGTAGGGGTGGTGAGGGGAGGGGGTTGGGGTATGGGCAGCTGCGTGCAGAGGGGGGGCGACGGTGCGTTGGCCCCGGGCATTCCGTCGCCCCCCTCCTCTGCACGCCGCTGCCCCTACCCCAACCCCCCCTCACCACCCCTACCCCCTTCACCACCCCTACCCCCCTCCAACGCCACCCCCCCTCCAACGCCGCCCCCCCCTCTCAACTCAACGCCGCAAACCCACCCCCCCCTCCTCTCAACTCAACGCCGCAAACCCCCCAACACCGGGTCTGTCTCTCTCCTCCTCCCCCTCTCCCCCCCCCCCCCCCAAAATGCCGGTCTCTCTCTCTCTCCCCCCCCCCCCCCCCCCCAATGCCGGTCTGTCTCTCTCCTCCTCCTCCCCCCCCCCCCCCCAAATGCCGGTCTGTTTCTCTCCCCCCCCCCCCCCCCCCCCCCAAATGCCGGTCTGTCTCTCTCTCTCTCTCTCTCTCTCTCCCCCCCCCCCCCCCAAATGCCGGGTCTGTCTCTCTCTCTCTCTCCCCCCCCCCCCAATGCCGGGTCTGTCTCTCTTCCCCCCCCCCAAAATGCCGGTCTGTCTCTCTCCTCCTCCTCCCTCCCCCTCAAAATGCCGGTCTGTCTCTCTCCTCCTCCTCTCCCCCCCCCCCCCCCCCCCCCCCCCCCCCCCCCCAAAACGCCGGGTCAGTCTCTCTCCTCCTCCCCCCCCCCCCCCCAAAACGCCGGGTCTCACCACTTCCGCAGCTGGTGAAACTGACGCGTATCGCGTCAGTCAGCTGCTGGCCCCTCCGGGAACGGAGGATCGCCGCCTAAAAGAAGGCCCCCACGCCGGAGTCATCTACACCAATTTTGCTCGCCGGAAATCGGCGTTACGACGGTCTGCAGAGAATTTCGCCCCTGAAATGAAAACTCATCACTTACAAACAGATTGTGACAAAATAATGTTTTCATTATCCTGTGGGGGTGGCACAGTGGTTAGCACTGCTGCCTCACAGCGCCAGGGATCCAGGTTCAATTCTGGCCTTGGGTGAATGACTGTGTGGAGTTTGCACATTTTTCCTGCGTCTGCGTGGATTTCCTCCGGGTGCTCCAGTTTCCTCCCACAGTCCAAAATGTAGAGGTTAGGTGGATTGGCCATGCTAAATTGCCCCTTACTGCCCAAAGGTTAGGTTAAGGGGTTATTGGCATAGGGCAGGAGAGTGGGCTTGGGTGGAGTGCTCTTTCTGAGGGTCGATGCAAACTCGGTGGACTGAGCGGCCGCCTTCGGCACTGTCAAGATTCTATGATTCTGTGAAAGCAATTGCTAGGAACTGCTGGGACAGCTAGGGAGAATGTTTCCACTGGTGTGGCAGTCTTGTACAAGGACACATGAACTTAAAATCCAGGTAATTTAGGTGAACAATTAAAAAACACTTGGTCATACAAAGGGCAGTTGAAATGTGGAACACACATCCACAAAAAACAGTGGGTGCTAGCTTAATTTTAAATTAGAAACGTTTTGTAAGACAAGAGTATAAATGGTTATGGAGGCAAGTCAAGGGGCTGGAGTTGAGATACAGATCAGCCATGATCTTACTGAGTAGTGGAAAAGGCTCAAGGCAATTAATGACCTATGCCTGTTCCTATGCAAGTCAGAGGTCATGACTTCCACGAGTATTAACTTGGCTAAGATGAGCGTGAGGTCAGGTGTAGTGCCTGGATCTGTAATGTCTCTCTTGTGGTGACCATGAATTAGATTCAATCTGAATTGGTTTTTGGAGCAGGCAAGGAGCTGGATTAAGGGTTTGCCCCTGTCCACACTCTGAGCTCTGGCTTTGTGACTCTGATAAAGTAATTAAAAAAAACTTGCAATTTATGTTAAATGGTCCTAGTTTCTACCATACTTTTCAAAAATATGTCTGTTCTCATCAGATTTTCATTGCTGGAGCTGCTGTTAAAAAAAACTGGGATACGTTGAAAGTTTTGATAATGCAAAAATATTTTTAAATTCACTTCAATAATTACTGTGCATGGGCTAGGAATTCCTGACCCACTGGAAATCAGGCCATAGTTGTCCTGGTAATTGGTAATTTTTTCTGTATGCCACTGTTTTCTAGTCTGTCAAGTATTCATTGATTTTTTTTTGTTAACTTATTTGTTCAGGTAAAAAGGCTGTTAGACATGACCTTGCGATGAAGTGTCCCTAAATAACAGAAGGCTAGTGGACAGTAATGATCTGACTGGCAGCTAGTGAATTCAGTTTAGACATGAGTTTGTCTGTGTATTAAAACCATGAATGGTGCAAGGAAAGCTTTCATTGTGTTGGTGTAACTTATAATTACAAAGCCGCAAATCATTAAACAGAAGATTCTGTACTGTCTGAGCGCTGTAGTCTGTTATTTGTCGTTGAAGGCGCAGAGGTTAAACTCATTATCGGGTTTGTGGGTGCATGCGCTCCACAATTTGAGACCTCAAAAAAATTGCAGGGTTGGAATGCAGCTGAAATAAATCACCTATATTTAATCCAGGTGTGTGCTCTGAAGCTTTCAATTGAAAATTCATTTATTACAAAGAAAGCGCTTGTATTTATATAGTGTTAGTGCAACCTTTCACAGACTCTCGACAGCCAGTGGAGTGCTTCTGCAATGTTGTCACTGTTGTGATGTAGGAGATGTGGCAGCTAAATGATGTACAGTGCTACCTCTCGAGCAGTGATGAAATAATAGCTAAATCATGAGCTTTAGTTATGATAGTTGACGGTCAATATTGGCTTGGGCATTGGAAATGAAAAAAATTCGGCTCCTCTTTAGAAAATGGCTTTTATATCAACTTGAGCAAACATGGCTCAGGTTCAATATTTCGTGCTAAAGACCAAACAGCATAATTGTGGGGTTCTTGTGTACTGCATCAGATTTGTGTTGGTCAATTTTCATTATTAGAACATAGAACATTACAGCGCAGTACAGGCCCTTCGGCCCTCAATGTTGCGCCGACCTGTGAAACCCCTCTAAAGCCCACCTACACTATTCCCTTATCGTCCATATGCCTATCCAATGACTATTTGAATGCATTTAGTGTTGGCGAGTCCACTACTGTTGCAGGCAGGGCATTCCACGTCCTTACTACTACTTAATTGTACTTACTATTAAGTTTGGTTATCTTCAAATCTTGTCGGTAATGGAGACCCGCTAAATATGTTGCATTGATTTTTGTCTTATTTGAGGAGGGTGACTATTATTGTCATAATCTGCCACCCCTGCCCACCCTCCACCCACCCGTTAGTTTTTCATACAAAGGTTGACAATTCTTTTACGCCTGCAGGTTGTAATCTGGCAATGATATTTAGACTTGATTTTGTTTTTTTGCTTTTAGTGGAACGTCCTTGCCTTGGGTGCCGAGAGCTGGTGTTTCGGAACTTGTCCAAGATTTTGCCAGCTGTGAGCCGAGACATGACTGACTGGGTTCCTGGAACACGGGTTAAAGCATCCCAGCTCTTGATTTTGTTGCTGCTCCATGCTGAAGATCACATCACGCAGCACATGGAGCTACTGCTCAGTACCATGTATCGGTCGTGTTCAGATGAGGAGACATCTGTGGTTCAGAACGTATGTAGTTGCCTTCTACTGCTGCCCCACAAGAGCAATATTTCAGTTAGCACTGATGACTGCTTCATATTGAGGTGTCTGAAAGGCTTTGACTCCTTTCACTATTGTCTGCAACGATTAGTCTCTAACTGCATGCCACATAACTGCAGAAGTTATTTCCAGTAAAATGTCCAGTGAAAAATCTTGGCATATAAAACTAGAAAAAAATGCCTCAACTTTTTCACAGAATTGAAGTCCATGGAATAAAATAGTAATAATAAAAGTGGCAATAGAAACATGGATACAAAATTGGTTGAAGGATGGAAAACAGAAATCTATTTCTGAATGGCTGATCTTCATACTGGACTGAGGTACTCGGTGAACTTGCTGAAAATTCAGTACCAGGGCCAGTTGGGCGGCATGGTGGCAAACCAGGTGCATTAACAAAGACCCGATTGCACGCAACACAGTTGATTCCCATTCATACAAAGAGTGCTGTAAATAAGTGAGAAATAATCATGTTTACATATTCAAAATGGTTTTAGTTGAAGGTGTAGCCTTTTCTTTTTATACTGGCTTTTCAGAATTATCGCACAGAGGTACAGTGCAAAAGAGATTGATAGGTAGGCAGATTGGCTGAAGGCTCTGCCTTCTTTGATTGCTAAAGCAGCTATATGTAGTTTATTGTTTGACAAGGAATGACAATAACTTTCATCTCCTTAAAGGTAACTTGTTATGTTTTTAAGAATTATTATACCAATCATTGTTGAGGCATAAGCATATCCTAAGAGAGGAAACAAAGAGTAGGGATTAATGGGTCCTTTTAAAATTGGCAGGCAGTAACTAGTGGGGTACCACAGGGATCGGTGCTGGGACCCCAGCTATTCACAATATATAGTAATGATTTGGATGAGGGAACAAAATGTAACATCACAAAGTTTGCAGATGATACCAAATTAGGTGGGAGGGTGAATTTTGACGAGGATGCAGGGATATGAATAGGATGGGAATAGAGGGTTACGGACCCCAGAATTGTAGAAGATTTTAGTTTAGACGGGCAGCATGGTCGGCGCAGACTTAGAGGGCCGAAGGGCCTGTTCCTGTGCTGTACTTTCTTTGTTCTTTGTTGGGCGAGTGGGCAAATCAAAGGCAGATGCAGTATAATTTGGATAAGTGTGAGGTTATTCACTTTGGAAGCAAAAACAGGAAGGCAGATTACTACCTGAATGGTTGTAAATTGGGAGAGTGTGCAGTGGGACCTGGATGCCCTTGTGCACCATTCCTTGAAGGTAAGCATGCAGGTGCAGCAGGCGGTAAAGAAGGCTAATGGTATGTTGGCCTTCATTGCAAGAGGTTTCAAGTATAGAAGCAGGGATGTGTTGCTGCAATTATACAGGGCCTTGGTGAGGCCACACTTGAAGTATTGTGTGCAGTTTTGGTCTCCTGCTCTGAGGAAGGATGTTCTTGCTCTCGAGGGAGTGCAGCGAAGATTTACCAGACTGATTCCAGGGATGGCGGGACTGTCTTATGAAGGGAGATTGACTAGGTTGGGATTGTTCTCCCTGGAGTTTAGAAGAATGAGAGGGGATCTCATAGAGACTTATAAAATTCTAACAGGACTAGACAGGGTAGATGCAGGGAGGATGTTCCCAATGATGGGTGTGTCCAAAACCAGGGGTCACAGTCTGAGGATTCAGGGTAAACCATTTCGAACAGAGATGAGGAGACATTTCTTCACACAAAGAGTGGTGAGCCTGTGGAATTCATTACCACAGGAAGTAGTTGATGTTAAAGCTTTGAATATATTCAAGAGGCAGCTGAATATAGTACTTGGGGAGAATGGGATCAAAGGCTATGGGGAGAAAGCAGGATTAGGCTGTTGAGTTGGATGATCAGCCATGATTGTGATGAATGGCGGAGCAGGCTCGAAGGGCCAAAAGGCCTCCGCCTGCTCCTATCTTCTATGTATCTAACACAAACATACATACAAGAAGAATTTTATTTGAAGAACAGTGATCATATTGCAATTAAACCTATTTCTTTCTTGATAATGCTATGTTTTGTTTCTGGCTCAATGTAAGCAGTATTACTTCTACATTACTAATAACAGCCTCTACAGTCAGAAATCATTGATTAGCCGTGTAGATGTGTTTTTGGCCTGTGGTATTTTGTATTATATACAACTTCAAGCAATAACAATCTAGTTTTAGTCAAATATTGTAGATAAATAGGAAGTTGTAAATTATTTTGTGACATTTGCAGTGCAGTATTTACTTTAAGCAAATCGGATACTTTCCTGGCTTTGAAGTGCATCAGGTCGTTGGGATTAAGCTTTCTGTTGCCACCTTTGACTTCTTGATACTCCTGTCATTGCAGTCTGTGAAGGCAGCGGAGCTGATTGGAACTTTTGTGGATCCCGAGGTCTTTTTGAAATTGATCCTGACGACCCTGGAAAAATCGGCCAGCACTGCTCACCTGATAGTGCTGGGCGCAGTCATCAGAGGCAGCTCGGCGCAAGTGCTTCACCCACATCTGCTACGAATTGGAGCAAGCCTGGCAATGCCTGACACGTGCCAAGCATCCCAAAAGGTAAATATTAAAGGAGTGAAGGTTTGTCACCTAGAAAGCTTGCAGTGTTGTTTTAGCAAAGTTCCACAGTTTTCCTACAAAAGCCAATCTGAATGAAAAATGAAAAATGCTCCAAATACTCAGCACGTCAGGCAGTGTCTGTTAAGAAGAATTGGTGTTAAAATTTCTAGTTGCTGACCTTTCATCAGAACTTGTAAAAGTTGATAGATGTGGTGAGTTCTAAACAGGTTGCGGCGTCCGAGAAAGGTGGGAGGGGAGGAAAGTACAAAGGCCGTTGGTACTGATTCTGCTGGTCTCATTTACAGCTCCTCTAGACCCATATTTTGTCTGTTTTCTACTCCATGACCGCCCTCCTTTGCCTTGCTCCATCAACCCTTTTGGCATTTAATCTCTTCTGCCTTTCACCTTATCATAGACCTTTGCCGCATGTTCTTTCCTCGCCACCTCCTTCCTCTTTTCCTGCTTCAATACTTGCTTAAGGCCTGTTACATCTCTATTTTTTCCAGTTCTGATGAAAGGTCCTTGATATGAAACACTAACCTTGTATTTCTTTCCATGGAGGCTGCTTGACCTGCTGAGTAGTTCCAGAATTTTCTGTTTTCATGTTCTTCATATATAATTTTGAAAAAGTTTTCAATAGAAACAACAGAGCTCTTATCTGTGTGGAGTTCGAGACCGAATGCCACTATCTGTTGTCTGTTACACTATACATGTATGTATATTTTGTGAGGGCCATGAAGAATCCAGCACGAGTTGAAGGATAGAAAGAAATAACATTTATTTACAATAACATATATATATATACAACAGCAGCAGCAACTTCCTTGCTGCTCACTCTCCTCTAGCCGGTTCCAATCTGGCCAGCTTTATTTATGCAGGGAATCTGCTAATGATATCTACGTGCCCCTCATTGGGGAAGCTCATACTCCCAAAGGATTGTGGGATTGCCATTAGTCCCCAGCCAGTGGTAAGCAGGCAGGTTATAACATCCCCCCCCCCCCCCAAAAAAGTCCAAGGAATTCACCGTAGACCCTGGTGAAGGAGGGCGTCGGACTTGTTTTGCCGCAGGCCAGACACCATTTGCATGAGGCATTGGATTGGGCGGCCTGTAACGAGACAGAGAATGGCGCTTCCGTGATGAACGGCATAACAGTTGTACATCCACAGCCCGTGGGCCCGAGGCTTCCCCCTCTGAGGTGTCCTGTGTCTCCATCTCTGAGTCGGAGTCCGCTGCCTCCGTCATCTCGGCGTCTCTATCTCCACGCGGTTCTGCAACGACCTGCGCAAGCTTTAAGTGCGGCACCAGAGGAAGATTGTGAGGAATATTTTCCATTGTGTCTGGTCTCTGTGGCTGTAGAAATGAGCTCCGGGGGCGGGGAATCTTTGGAAGGGATGGTCTTCTGGACTGAACGTGGTCTACATGTTTGCGCTGGAGTCGACCCTGGGCTTGCACTTGGTAAGAGATGGGGCCCGTTTGGCGAAAGAATACGCCAGGGACCCACTGGGCACCACCAGCAAAATACCGAACGAACACTGGGTCACCGGGCGTAAATTGCCAAATCAGCCGATGCCGAGAAAACCCATATCCCTGCCATTCTTGTGTGTGGCGTACTTTTGCTCCAATGTCCGGGAAAACCATGCTAAGGCGGGTACGAAGTCTCCGGCCCATAAAGTCCGCGGGAGATACCCCAGTCACCGCATGTGGGGTGGTCCCATATGAAAACAAAAAACGAGCCAGTCTCGTGTCCATTGACCCGGAAGACTGCTCCTTTAGGCCTCGTTTGAATGTCTGCACTGCGCACTCTGCCAACCCATTTGAAGCCGGGTTATATGGGGCGGTGCAGATATGAGTATGCCGTTAATCTTCATGAACCTCGCAGACTCCTCACTTGTGAACGGAGTGCCGTTGTCCGTGACCAGCACCTCGGGGAGGCCATGCGTACTGAAAGACAAACGCATTTTATGATTGTTGCGCAGGGCATTGTGCCTCCCATCTTATGCACCTCTAGCCATTTAGACTGGGTGTCGATTAATAGAAGGAGAAAAGCAAATTACTGTGGATGCTGGAACCTGAAACGAAAGGGAAAATGCTGGAAAATCTCAGCAAATCTGGCAGCATCTGTAGTAAGAGAAAAGAGCTAACGTTTCGAGTCCGATGACTCTTTGTCAAAGCTTTGACAAAGAGTCATCAGACTCGAAATGTTAGCTGTTTCCTCTCCCTACAGATGATGCCAGACTTGCTGAGATTTTCCAGCATTTTCCCTTTCGATTAATAGAAGGAACATGGATCCTTGGAAAGGGCCAGCAAAATCCGCATGCAAGCGTGCCCAAGGCTGCCCTGGTCATTCCGAGTGATGTCGGGGCGTGGCCGGCGGAAGCTTCTGATGCTCCTGGCAAATGGAGCAGTTTTGGGCCACCTTCTCAATGTTGGTGTCGAGGCCTGGCCACCAGACATAACTCCGGGCCAACATTTTCATTTTGGTTACACCCGGATGCCCATTGTGCAAGTCTCTAAGTATCAGCTCCTGTCCTTTTTCCGGTACAATCACACGCGTCCCCCACAAGCGGATACCGTCTTCCACGCTAAATTCTGACAGCTTGGAGGAAAATGCCTGCAACACGCCTGGGAGCTGTCTATGCTGCCCACCATACAGGACTATGTGCCGAACCTTTGACAGGACTGGCTCCATCTGGGTCCATTCACGGATCTGTGATGCCGTGACAGGCAAGGTGTCCATAAAATTTAGGGGTGCAACCACCTCACCAATCATGGGGGTTGACATGGGGCCGGTCGATAAAGGCAATTGGCTCAGTGCGTTGACATTCGCTGTCTGGATTCCTGGTTTGTGCTCCAGAGAATACTCGTAGGCAGCGAGCAACAAAGCCCAGCGCTGGATCCGTGCGGACGTAATGGGCGGTATTGGCTTATCCTCTCAGAAAAGTCCCAGCAGAGGCTTATGATCAGTCACGCTAGTTAAGTGGCGGCCATACACGTACTGGTGGAAGCGTTTCACCGCAAAGACCACTGCCAGGCCCTCCTTCTCGATCTGCACGTATTCTTTTCTGCTGCAGTCAATGTGCAGGAGGCGAAAGCTATCGGCCGCTCGTCCCCGTTCTCCATCTTGTGGGACAGGACGGCCCCAATACCATACGGGGATGCATCACGTGATGAGCAAAGGCTTTCCAGGATCATAGTGGGTTAGTAACCCAGATGACGACAATTGTTGTTTTACTCGCCGGAAAGCGGATTCTTGCGGCTGACCCCAAACCCAGGTGTGATTCTTCTTTAGCAGAAGGTGCAACGGGGCCAGCGTAGTTGCCAGATTGAGGAGGAACTTCCCGTAATAGTTTACGAGGCCGAGAAAAGAACAAAGTTGCAAAGTGTCAGTCGGGGCGGGGTCCTGTTGAATTGCGCGCACCTTCTCTGCGACGGGGTGCAAACCTTCGCGGTCCACCCAATAACCCAGGTAGACTATTCCTTCGCCTGAAAGACGCACTTTGTGCGATGTAAACGGACTCCAGCCTCCGAAAAGCATCAAAGGACAGCCTCCAAATTTTCCAAATGTTCCTGCTCTGATATCCCTGTAATCAAAACATCATCTAAGTAGACAGCGACACACGGTAAACCTCTCAAAATGCCCTCCATGACGCATTGAAAAATAGCGCAGGCAGAGGATACCCCAAAAGGCAACCGTGTATATTCATACAGGCCCCGGTGTGTATTAATCGTTACATAATGCTGGGAGGCAGAGTCCAGCTCCAAATGTAGGTAGGCGTGACTCATATCTAATTTTGTGAACGAGAGTCCGCCTGCAAGCTTTGCGTAGAGGTCCTTTACGCGAGGCATTGGATATCGGTCGAGCCAGGAAGCCATATTCACTAAGTTTATAGTCGCCGCACAAGCGAATTGTGGCGTCTGGCTTCATTACAGGTACAATTGGTGCTGCCCAGTCAGCGAAACGGACAAGCCTGATAATACCCAAAGTCTCCAAACAAGTGAGCTCCCCTTCTACCTTCTTGAGCAAGGCGTAAGGCACCGGGTGCGCCCGGAAATAGCGCGGCGTGGCTCCTGGTTCGATATGGATAGGACTATGGCCCCTTTTATTTTCCCCAAACCGGGCTGCAATACATCTGGGTACCGTCTTAGTACCTCAGTCAACCCTCCCAAATCTGTTTGGAGGATGTGCTGCCACTGCAGCCGCAAATGGCGCAACCAGTCCCGACCCAACAGGCTGGGCCCGTGGCCACGCACCACGATAAGTGGGAAATGCCCCTCCTGGCGTCCATAAACAACAGGGATCATCGTAGTTCCTGCAATGTCCAATGGTTCCCCCGTAGAGGTGGCCAACCTGGCCTGTGTGTTGGTTAATGTAAGGGTCTGTATACCCTGCTTGATGCGGTTGAATGTCCTTTGGGCGATCACAGAGACCTCTGCGCCAGTGTCCAACTCCATCTCAAGCGGGTGACCATTGGCCCGTACTGTCACCTTAATGGGGGCCACACGGGGAGGTGCCACACAATGCAGCTGCAGGCAGTCATCCTCCGTCTCCACGCCCTCGGGAGCAGTCACCGCAGGTTCATCCAAATGGAAAGTACGGCCCCTGGGCTGGCCCCAGTTTCTGTTGGAACGACGGCACCTCTGGCACCCTGAGGATCGGGGTCGGCGCCCGCAAATCTGACACGGACGTAGCTTCTCATCCATTGGTTCTGGGGAAGGCGCCCTTCGGGGAGGAATGTCCGACAGCCACGGGCGTCGATCTGGACGTCACCTCGCCCAAAGTACCGCAGAGGTGCGGGGGACGCTTTTGGATGGAAGGGGTTGCGCCCCAAGGCATGCACCTCCATTCTCTGTAGCTCCTGCACTCCCCGTTCTGCACTCTCTCGGGACAATACTATTTGAGTGGCCTGTTGAAAAGTCAATGTTGGTCCAGCTAACAACTTTCTCTGGGTGGCCGCATTGTTAATACCGCAAACCAAACGGTCACGTAACATTTCTGACACGGTCTCACCATAGTCACAGTACTCCGCAATCCTGCCTAGCCTGGATAGGAAATCGGCAAGGGATTCTCCTGGGGTCCCCTCAGCAGTATTAAACCGGTAACGCTGAACTATCGTGGACGGGGTTGGGTTAAAATGTTGCCCCACTAAGTTCACAAGTTCATCAAACATTTTGGTGTCCGGCGCAGCTGGGTACGTAAGGCTCCTAACCACCCCAGAACAGGAGTAGGGGGATTGGCAAATAGTGAGGAGTGCAGTACAATATTGCAGCTGTTGTATGTTTTTCAATTTGCCGGATGTTAGCAGTGCAAAGTATGGAATGACGATGTTATAGAAGACGTTTGGGGTGAAGTATGCAAGTCAATGCTGCAAATGGTTGGCATGAAAAGTGAAGCTTAACTATTAATTATTAGAAGAAGGGATGGGAAGGGGGGGGAAAACATTCTAGGAAGCGGGCAATTTTTGTCAAAAGGAAAAAAAATGTTCAGTGCTGGTTTATTTATTGCTGTCAGCTGAGCTTTTTACTATACTGAGGTTTTCCATACCGATCTAACGAAAGAGCCGAAAATAATTGATGGGAATTCATGAACTTTGCAGTTGGATTAGCCAAACTGCTTTTCAGAAAATAAGCATCTTAATGGCGCATTGGGCATTCATAGAATCTCTACAGTGCACAAGGAGGCCATTCAGCCCATTGAAACTGCACTGGCCCTCTGAAAGAGCACTCCACCTCAGCCCACTCCCCTGTCCTGTTCTCGTAACCCGAACTAACCTGTACATCTTTGGACACTAAGGGGCAATTTATCATGGCCAATCCACCTAACCTGCACATCTTTGAATTGTGGGAGGAAACCGGAGCACCCGGAGGAAACCCACGCAGACACTGGGAGAAGGTGCAAACTCCACACAGTCACCCAAGGCCAGAATCGAACCTGGTTCCCTGGTGCTGTGATGCAGCAGCACTAACCACTGACTGGGCATTGTGCCCGGCTGTTTTGTGGCACTTTCTTTAAGCATGTGTGACACTTTTGTGTTTTCCTGGATGAGGCAATAGGGAAGAAGGAATCCCAAAAAGAGCATGGTTTCCAAATTAGCTGAGTGATAGGAAACAGAGTAGTGGTGAATGGTTGTTTCTCGTAGAAAGTATATAGTGGAGTTCCCAAGGGAATGGATTGGGATCACTATTTTAAATATTAACGACCTAGACTTGTGTGTACTTTGCCACGATTTCAAAATTTGCTGATGTCGCAAAATTTGTAAGTATTGTGAGCTGTGAATAGTGATAAACTATAGAAGACATACACATTTGGTGGAATGGGTGAATAATATGTGGCAGATTAAATTTAACACAGAATTGTGAAGTGATTCATTTTAATCGGACAAGGAGAGGCAGTATGAAATAAGGATAGAATTGTAAAATGTGCGCAGGAGCAGAGGGGGGTCCTGGAGTTTGTATGCATGAACCGTTTTACGGTTGACAAAGTGTTTTATAAGCTATGTGGTTACTTGGGCTTTATAAATATATGCGTAGAGTACAAAAGCAAGGAGGTTACGATGAACCAGTGTAAAATGCATTCAGCCTCAACTTGAGTATTATGTCCAATTCTGGGCATCGCACTTCAGGAAGGATATGCAGGCATTGGAGAAGGTACAGAAAAGATTGAAGTGAACAGATTGGCGACGCTGGGCTGTTCTCCTTCGAGAAGAGAAGATCGAGAGGAAATTTGATGGGAGGAGTTCAAAATCATGGGCATCTGGACAGAAGTGAAAGAGAAGATCAAGTAATGTGTTTTTTTTTAGCTCACCATTGTCGACCGTTAAACCATTTTTCTTCTGATGTAATGTTTCTAATAATTTTCTGTTCAGCCAGTGCAGCGCACCACTGACTTCATCATTAAATTAGACAGCATTGAGAATTTTTGGTCCTGCTAATTGCTTTGACCTCATTATTTGTCTTGAATTTGTCATTTCTAAATTCATAGATAATCCAATTAATAATGAAACAGCCATATTTTCAAAACACTTCAATGCTTTTGTCAACTCTACGGTAATAATCTCTGTATTTAAAAGTTTACATTAATTTTAAAAGCTGAAGCATTGAGCCTGAAGTAGTGTCATACTGGGCATTGAGCCAAACCTGTAGTCCAGGTTGTTTGAAAGGTTTGTCACAAACTAAAATAACAATGAATCAGACTATCAGAATGCTTACATAAATTACACTGATCTCTCCACCCTTTGTAATTCCTCCTCGACCAACGTTATATGGAACAATAATTGAACCCAATTGGAACATAATAATTTGCACAATCAGGTTACCATGATTTGTTATTTGTTACCATGATTTGTTCTGATTTTAATAATTATTTTCTGATGAGCTTGAAAATTTGGACAACCTCATGACATTTCAACCTTCAGACATTGAGAAGTTTGGCTTGTTGCATACGTCAGAAACCCATTTGCTTGCACTTGAAACAATACATGAACCTTTAGAATGGATTGTATTAAAATTCATGTAAAGTACTTTGTGGTGAATGTAGCAGAGGGTCTGCATTAATTAAGCAGTTTGGTTAAAGTGCCACCATTCTAGCTCATCATATGAAACAGCCCTGTTTTTCTTTCACTTAATCACACAAATGTTAATGTGTTTTGAGTATGCTTATATGGTGTCCATAAGCAAAGTAAAAGTTGGGACACTCTTAGTGGTTTCTGGAAGCCCTGTTTGTAACAAGTTGTCATTACTTGCTAGCTAGGCACTAGCTGTCTGAGGAGGTTCATAGAATCCCTCCAGTGCAGAAGGAGGCCATTCAGCCCATCAGGTTTGCACCAGCCCTTGTTCAGATAGAGTACACCACCTAACTTTGGGGCAATGTTAGCATGGCCAGTTCATCTCACCTGCACATCCTTGGACTGTGGAAGGAAACCGCAGCACCCAGAGGAAACCCACGCAGACATAGGGAGAATGTGCAAACTCCACACAGACAGTGACCCAAGGCCAGAATTGAATCCGGGTCCCTGGCGCTGTGAGGCAACAGTGCTAGCCACTGTGCTATGAGGTTGTTGGAAACCTAAAAGAACTGAGACCATATTTTTAATGCAAGTAATGCTTTAGTGAAACATTACAAAATTACTCGCGAGGGATTACTCCTCATACAGTAAAATGTTTCCTTATTTACGTTTATAGGCTGTACCTTAACCTTTTAATCACTGACCGCTTTATGGAATTTACTGGACCAGCTTTATGGTCACATTGAAAGGATTGCTACTCTTAATGCCAAATGTCAGATGTCAAACCTATCTTTGCTATTATAATAATTTTGTACTACTAAAATAAAGATGAAAACATGTTGAGCACTTCATTTCTACTTTTTTTGCCTTCCCAATTCATCCCTTTTTTTGCTGCTTTAACTTGCATTCATTTCTAGTGGCCTGCCATCTCTGTGCTCCTCCCTTAATTTTCCAAAACATACTGTTTTATATTGAGAGTTTTAATGGGTTACCACAGCCCTTAGCTCATGTGGCCAATCCTCTTGCTGATCACCTGAGGACCAAGTCAATACTACTTTGATCAATTTACAGCAGTTCCCATTGCTGAGAAGGAAATTGACTTTAAGAACATCCGTTGCATGGCGTGACTTCCACTAATGAAAGTGAAGGTGTCTTGTATCCGAATAAACTTTGTTCCTGGTTGGGTGGTGAATCAATGCACTTCAGGCTCCAGCAATGTTCATGTGCAATAATGCCTTTCAGTTGAGATATACATCCTTTCCCCTTTAATAGGGATTTTACAGCAGTACCATGCCATGGAGCGGTTGAAGTTTGTTTTCATGCTAATCAGCCTTTAATGCCATACTACCTCAGAATCACATTTTCCTTTCTGCTACCTCTTGCGACCTCTTTGTCTATTGTAACTTTCCCATTTAAGTCTTTATATAAACAGTTTGATCATCTCGGCTCTGGCCTCCCATGCACGTTGACATTCTTTCTATCCAAGACTACCAATCTAAAGCCAGATGGCACACACCCCACTTCTCCGTTTAATATTGACTATTAACTCTGTCAGGCTGCTGCCAACACACACAACTTGTTAAGCAAAGCATCCACCCGCTACTACTGTGCCTTTGTCAGGATCCAGACTTCGGCACCACACACAGGTAGTAACTGGACACCACCATTGCAGGAAGGATAGTTGCCACTGATTGTTTTCTGATATGGTTTTTATCTTTTTTCCAACTTTTTCGTATTTCTTTTCATTGCCAGCCTCATCAAATGTATTACATGCAGTTCGCCGCAGGGGCACATTTAAAAATACTTCATATGGTAAATGAATGTGCAACTACTATCTCTAGACAAAGCAAGAGTTACTACTGAACACTAACATTTGTTCAACCATTTCTTTGAGAAAAAAAGGGGAGAATTTTCCCTGCATCAAATAATTTGTATGGATTTGACCTGGATACAAATTCCTTCTACTGATCAGAGCCAGGTGTTAATAATGACTGCTGAAGAGACTATATGATGATCAGCCGAACTGCAAATTGAGATTCTTTGTTGTAAAAAGAAATTCACTCCTTTCAAAAAGTGTTCAGTGTCTTCACTGGAGGTATTTGCCCCTGTGTCCTTAGCCAAATTTTGCACCTGGCAGCCCAGCTGAATGAAATTGGATCCATGCCTTTGAAATCTGTTGCATTAATGACAGCCTACAAGAAAATGGTATGAGAAAATAGATTTGCGGCTTTTGTCTAAACAAGTCGGGGAGAAAATATTGTGTTTGTACAAAAGGAGCAGTGCTTGGAACACGTTGAGGTCACACATACTGGGTCTTGATCTCTCTTTTAGATTAGCAATAATCTTTTGGCAGTTTCATAAAACCAGCAATCAAATGAATGGAAATAAAGGGTTTGAACTACACAACAAAACAATATGGGGGGAAAAAAATAAAGATCCAAAGATGATGTAGAAAAGTATATCTGTCAGTGTCAGTCAGTCTTATCAAAACTGTTTACCAGCTAGCAATGTTATACCAGGAAACTGGTTTGAAATTTTATCTTGTGCCTGCTGCTTCTCCTAGCAGGAAGTTGATGTATATGAAGCAGCTGATGACCTGTGGGAAGCGTGTAGGTTCTATTCCCACCAGAAGAGTCATACCATTTTTAATGTATAAAAAGCACAAACATTTTTATAATGATGTAAATTTTTTTAATATAGCTTTGGAATCAAAGTTGCAACAAATTTCCATGAAGGCCAAGTAAATTCCCATGAGATTCTATTCATACGCACAACAATAATCATAAGTGCAAGTGTGAAATAGGATGTGAATTTCTGGTGCAAAAATATTGATTCTTTTATTTTCTTCTTTATGATACTGTAGGTGGAGTATTTGGAACATTTGCTTGAATGTGTGCAGATCTTAATTACTGTCTGTGGTAAGCAATGCAGTGAAATCAATCTGCCACTGCTTAAAGTGCTGGTGACCATTGCGTCCTTAACGTCTGACCAAGAACTGGAAAACAAGGTATTACAAAGTGCAAACCCATGCACATCAGTTAGTTGAACAAAGTTCATGTGGAACTCAGCAATTTTCCTTTTTTAGCCAACCATTTCAAAAGCCTGAATGGCTTCACTCTTCTAGCTTTCATTTTACGTACATGCCTATTTATAGTTGAATTTCCATCTTGCAAATGTGTTCGACTTTTCTGAGTTGAAGTGGCTTTGAATGGACAAAATGTTGACTTGGTTGAATTCAGCCCAATTTTTAAATCTGATGGAAAGAACATTGAATGTCAGCTGTGGTCCAGTTGGTACCCCTCTTGTCTCTCAGTAGGTTGGGGGTTCAAGTTCCACTCTTCTGCTAAGCCCCAAAATCAACGCTGACATTCCAGTGCGCTGCTGAGGGAGTGCTGCACTGTTGAAGGTGTCATCTTTTGGATGAGACGTTCAAACTGAGGCCGCATGTGCCCTTTTAGATGGATGTAAAAAATTGCATGGCACTCTTTGAAATGTAGAGCAGGGGACCTATCTCTGATATCACGGACAGTATATATGTCTCAATCAACATCACAAACAGGATATTTGATCATTATCATATTGCTGTGTGGGAGTTTGCTGTGTGCAAACTGCTGCGTTTCCTACATTACAACAGTGACTACACTTCAAAAATACTTTGACTGTAAAGAGCTCTGAGACTCTGCTGGTCCTGAAAGGCATTTTTTTTTTCTGAAATGGAATAATTCAATGTTAGTCACTCATCCATAGTAAAGTTTGTTTCTGGGTGTATTTTCTCTCTTGCGTCATTATTTATGCCCTATCTTTATCCGTCCCTTCTCTTATCCAATCTAGTTGACGATTTCTCAGAAAAGGTGCATTAAAATTGCTGTTGCTTATATTATGGTGTAAAGACTGTGCTTTGATTCTGCCCCCCCCCCCCCCCCCCCCTTCTATGTTGTGGTTTTGCTTATATTTTCAGCTTCACTGTACTTTTCGTAGCTAGTTAAAGGACAGTCAGCATGGATTCAGGAATGACGAGCCATGTTTGACTAACCTGGCAAAATTTCCAAATGATTTCTGGTATGGTGAGTTGGATAAGTGCAGTTAATGTATGTTTGGATTTTTGGAAAACATTTGGCAATATTCCATATCTCCAATTAAGCAGTTATGAGCAGTCAGGAGGTTCAGTTGAGACCTTTTGCTATTTTAATGTCTGCGCCTTGGTTGAGGATATAGAAAGTAAAACTGGCAAGTTGGTCGATTGTGAGGCACAAAAGGATTCCGCTTTTTTGACGCTAAAGGAGTAAGCCTTTATCTAATCAGGAAGCTTGTTTTAAATTAAACCACCTTATAACAAATGAGCCCCTTCTGTAATGGGTAGATCTATTAAATATGCACGGTACGTTAGAAATAGAAAAATTGCTGGTCGGTTGGACTATTGAGGCTTAGAGTAGAGATTTAGAAGCAGTAAAATTGCCATCCAGCAGATTTTGTGCAGACTCCTTCAAAACACTGGCCAGAACTTCTTATAGGAATTAGCATCATTGTCTTTGAGAGGTGAGCAATGAAGATCATTGTGGTTATCAGCAAGCTAAGTTCTAGGGGCAGGTTAAGAAAGTTCAACTTGTTTACTTTGGAAAGGAGGATCCTTTGAGGTGACCTGACTGAGGTTTTCAAGATTATGGAAGGAATTGGCAAACATAACTCAGACAAATTCTTCAGTGATGAGTGGTTAGGACTCTGAAAGGAGATTAGGTGGACGTTTATACCCAAGGGCGATCAAGCTACGGAATAATAAAGAAAGGAAGAACCAGCATTTGTACAGCACTTTTCACAAAATCAAAATATCCCAAAATGCTTCCAACTAATTAAGTGCTTTTGATAACACTGTTGTATTGCAAGAATAAGTTAATAGGCGAATGATATTGGGATATTTAGAGGATCAAAGACAGTAGAATACATTTTTGGAGAGATGAGGATTGGAGGGGTATGGTAAGGAGAAGTAGGTTAAGGGGGATATGGTTGTCTGTAGCACTGGGACAGCTTGCTTCTACTGAATACCCTAAAAATTACAAATAAAAGGTGCATGTTGCTAAATTCTTTTAGGCCTTTGAAGTGAAAATTCAATCCAAGTTAAAGTTATGCTCAATAACAAATATAGAACATAGAACGATACAGCGCAGTACAGGCCCTTCGGCCCTCGATGTTGCACCGACATGGAAAAAAAAACTAAAGGCCATCTAACCTACACTATGCCCTTATCATCCATATGCTTATCCAATAAACTTTTAAATGCCCTCAATGTTGGCGAGTTCACTACTGTTGCCGGTAGGGCATTCCACGGCCTCACCACTCTTTGCGTAAAAAACCCACCTCTGACCTCTGTCCTATATCTATTACCCCTCAATTTAAGGCTATGTCCCCTCGTGCTAGCTACCTCCATCCGCGGGAGAAGGCTCTCGCTGTCCACCCTATCTAACCCTCTGATCATTTTGTATGCTTCTATTAAGTCACCTCTTAACCTTCTTCTCTCTAATGAAAACAACTTCAAGTCCATCAGCCTTTCCTCATAAGATTTTCCCTCCATACCAGGCAACATCCTGGTAAATCTCCTCTGCACCCGTTCCAAAGCTTCCACGTCCTTCCTATAATGAGGCGACCAGAACTGTACGCAATACTCCAAATGCGGCCGTACTAGAGTTTTGTACAACTGCAACATGACCTCATGGCTCCGGAACTCAATCCCTCTACCAATAAAGGCCAACACACCATAGGCCTTCTTCACAACCCTATCAACCTGGGTGGCAACTTTCAGGGATCTATGTACATGGACACCGAGATCCTTCTGCTCATCCACACTACCAAGAATTTTACCATTAGCCAAATATTCCGCATTCCTGTTATTCTTTCCAAAGTGAATCACCTCACACTTCTCCACATTAAACTCCATTTGCCACCTCTCAGCCCAGCTCTGCAGCTTATCTATGTCCCTCTGTAACCTGCAACATCCTTCCGCACTGTCTACAACTCCACCGACTTTAGTGTCATATAAAGAGGAGAAAGTGGTTGCTCTTAAGATTTTCAATGCAATGCTCTTAAGATTTTCAATGCAGGACTAATGTAAACTAATTGCTGGACTGTGGATTATCATGCACCCAGAATTATCAAAATATAATGGTTTTAATAATTCAATGCATGAAGTGCTTGACTCAGACACTTAAATGGCGTATGATGTGCATATATTTTGAGGTTCAAATTTCAAGGCATTTGAAGACTGAAATGGAGTGGGAGTAGCTTCCAGGATTACAGTTGTTAGTGTGCAAACTGTCATGATAATTAATATTTAGAAACTTCTGATAGCTGCCATGAAGTGAGAGGTTACACAAAAGGTGGCTCCTGCCTGAGGATTTGAGTTTTGGCCCTTTTTGCCTGCTTAACGGGTGCTGTACAGGTGAAAAAGTCAGTGGAAGAGTTAAGGGCAGGGATTCTCCCGCAATTGGCGGACGGCCCGGCGCCAAGAGTGGCGCGAACCACTCTGGCGTCTGGCCGCCTGGAAATTGTGGAATCCTCCACACTTCCAGGAGCTAGGCAGGCGCCGGAGTGGTTGGCGTCGCGCCAACCGGCGGAGAAGGGCTGCCATGGGCCGATGGGAGTTGGCCCATGCGCAGAGCCGGTGGCATGTTTCCTGCTCATGTGCAGTACGGTTCTTCTCCGCGCCGGCCGTGGCAGAGCCTTACAGAGGCCAGCGCGGAGGGAAAGAGTGCCCCATCGGCGCAGCTCGATTGCGGGCCAGGCTGCCGTGGGGGCCCGAATCCCCCACCCCCGTGCCCTTCCCGAGGACTCCGCTAGCCGCCCACCAAGCCAGGTCCCACCGGGATGGTCCATGTCCATTTCACGCCGGCGGGACTGGCCAAAAACGGGCGGCCGCTCGGCCCACCTGGACCCGGAGAATTGCTGGGGCTGCCGCTGCCAACTGCCCCTGACCGATGGGGCGTGATCCCCGCCCCCACCCGAAAACCGGCACCAGAGAATTGGGTCACTGTCTGTGTGGAATTTGCACATTCTCCCTGTGTTTGCGTGGGTTTTAACCCCACGACCCAAAGATGTGCAGGGTAAGTGGATTGGCCACTCTAAATTGCCCCTTAATTGGAATTTTAAAAAAATGTATTGGGTGGTTTCACCTGTGGTGAAGTTTTGGATTTGTGTTTTTCTTGTTTTCACTGGGTCGCATCCATCCTTGCTGGTTAGAACCTGTGATTCTCACAAATAGGAGCCAGCACTGACATACCCAACACACCAAAATGCCTCCTTAGCTGGTTCCAGACATTGAAGGATGAAGCCACCACAGGACTCACCGTACATCACCTCTGGGCAAATGGAATGGGGGCTGAAGCCAGAGCCCTCAAATGTACTACCACACGCAACGCCTCCTCCACCTGCATCCACTCTGCCCCTCCACTCCCACCACCACTGGACCTTCTCCACGTTTGCCGCCCAGTAGTATTACAACAAATTCGGGAGTGTTAGCCCCACTTGCTGCTTCCTTTGAAAAAACACCCATTGAAACCAAGGTGCCTTGCCAGTCCACACGAAAGCCGAGATTAACCTGTCCATCTTGCAAAAGAACGCCTTTGGCAGAAATATCAGGAGGGACTGAAACGCAAACTGAAATCTCGGCAGGATGTTCAGCTTGGCCATCTGCACCCACCCTGTTAACGAAAGTGGGAGGGCATCCCAACTCTTCAGATCCCCTTTCACCCCCTCCACTAAGCCGGGCAGTTTCCGTTTCTACATCGTGGCCCAGTGATGAGTCACCTGAATACCCAAATACCTGAACCGACTGGCCAGGTTAAATGGTGGAGCACTGAAACCTGCCCCTCTCCCCAGGGCATTCACCGGAAACACTTCACTTTTGCTCATGTTCAACGTGTAGCACGAGAATGCGCCAAACATCTCCAACATGCCCATTATCCTATCCGTACATTCTAATAGATTGAAAATATACAGCAACAAGTCATCTGCATACAACAAGACTTTACGGTGACTCAGTAGTTAGCACTGCTGCCTCACAGCTCCAGGGACACAGGTTCAATTCTGGCTTTGGGTGATAGACTGTGTGGAGTTTGCACTTTCTCCTTGTGTCTCCGTGGGTTTCCTCCAGGTGCTCCAGTTTCCCCCCACAGTCCAAAGATGCAGGTTAGGTGGATTGACCACGCTAAATTGCTCCTTAGTGCCCAAAAGATTAGGTGGGGTTACGGAGATGGGGTGGAGTCGTGGGCTTAAGTAGGGTGCTATTTCCAAGGTGTAAACTCAGTGGGCCAAATAGCCGCCTTCTGCACTGAACCGCTAAAGAGTCGGAAAATATCTTCAGGAGATGTGGAGCCAATTCCACCGCAAATGATTTTTTACAAAAGTCAACCTGAAACCATCTGGTGCTGCCGGTTTCCCTGACTGCATCGACTCAATCGCCTCTATATCCTCCTGTAGCCCCAACGGAGCCTCCAATCCCTGCCCCTTTTCCCTCTCAATCTCCCGGAACACCAGCCCGCCCAGAAACTGCCCCATCTGTGCCCCCTCCCACCGAGGTTCAGACCGATACAGCCCTCTATAAAAAGTCTCAAATGCTTTATTAATTCTCTTTGTCGTCATTTTGGCACCAACTCACCCTCCACATCCCTCAATTGTACTGTCTCCCATGTCACCTCAGTTGATACGTCAACAGGCGGCTCGCCTTCTCCCCATACTGAGGATCAGACAGGGTTTGTGAAGGGCCGACAATTGTTGGCCAACAGAAGAAGACTCCTGAATGTTGTGATGTTGCCCTCGTCGGGTACCGAGCCAGAAGTAATAATCTTCATGGACGCGGAGAAGATGTTTGAGCAGGTGGAATGGGAGTATCTTTTTGAGCTAGTGGCGAGGTTTAGCTTTGGACCTAGGTTCATTGTGGTTAGATTGTTTACACCCCACTGTGGGCATTCAGGAGGTGGGAGGAGGAATTCTACTCGAGATAGAAGCTGTTTATCTCCTTTAAGAATTGGTCGACATCAGCAAGCGGGGGTGTTTGCATAAAGGAGGGACATATGTAATGGGTTGTTGAGTTTTTAAAATTATATAAATTGTACAAAGTGTTTGTTGCTTAAGTTGTAAAACGGAAAATGTCTTGAATAAAATATTTTCAAGAAAAATAATTAATATTTAGACACCATACGTGTGCGCAAATATTTTTCTGAGTATCTTTGATTGTGAATGCCAGGAGCTGCTTTGTAGTCCAATGTATTCATATGCAGTCATTGAAAATGTTTCAGAGAACAAATCTAGCCTCTGATCCTGTGTGATAACTGTTCCTGCTGATTCCAACGGCTAATTTTTTTTAAAAATGCAATGAAGCAAAATAAATAAGAAGTGTTCAGTTTCCATTTGCCTCCTTCAGGGGGGAAAAAAACACTGTAGCTATTTTCAGCTTGTCCCATTTCCTGATCTGATTGGAGTGGGCAGAATGAATCAGAGTTTTCCAATTCGAGGTGAAACACTGTTTGTGTGGGAAAGTCTGATATTTACTTTTGATAATGTTGCTCTTTAGGGAGACACCTTAGCAGGGATAGAAAAAAATGGAAAAAGTGCACTTGGAGATTCTCTCACCTTTTCTTGGGTGTTCTTGTGTAATACAAAATTTGCTTGCAGAAAGGAGAGACAGTTGACAAACCTCAGTACCATAAGCAACCATTGAGGGTGATACGCAAGATCAGTTCAGGCACCTCCAGTGCTCTTCCCTTCCCTATGGTAAAATGGTTGGTCTTGACTTGTGTAGAATTACAGGTTTGAACCTTTATCCTGCCACTTTGTGTTGGAGCTCAGTGAGTAACAGTGTGCCATGCCACCGAGGTGGCAATGCACTTGTTCAACTTGTGTGGTGAGAACCTTGGAAAAATACATTTCGAATAATTTTCACACCCTTCAAAATAAACTCTGGGTTGAATGTCCCACTCTTGTTTATTGCACCACTTATTCTCAAATCATTGAAAAACAATACCTCCTTTTTGAAACCTCACACCAAAGCGTCTATTCATGCAGGAGCCTTTAGATTGACTATGTTATTCAATAGGAGGTCAGGTCTGGTCTGCCTTAATAGCTCAGATTCTGAATTGCCTTTGTAGCCCTTAAAATGTGCCAACCTTTCTCTGATGACGTTCTCAGAAGTGAACTTCTTTGTGTGACATTAAGATTTGAACTCTGGAACCTGACTTTGAATCCAACCTAGAAAATAAAAGGCTGCTGACGTCACATGTGAAGTCAACTTGGAGCAGTCTCAATCAAATTTCTGATGGGCCTGGTCCCACATCACAAATCACTCCCACTCCCCATCCTCCTTCCCTCCCACCTTCACAGCCACACAGGTGGTTTTGCACGAGTTGTCTGTTTCAGTTAGAAAGAAGAAAGGCGTACATTTATGTAGCATCTTCATAACCTCCGAACATATCAAAGCGCTTGACAGCCAGTTAGTACTTTCTGAAGTGAAGTCACTGTTGGAATGTAGGAAATGCAGCAGCCAATTTATGCACAGCAAGCCCCCACAAACAGCAATGTGATAATGAAAAGATCATCTGCTATAATGATGTCAATCAAATAAGTATTGGTCAGGACACTGGGAAGAACCCCACTGCTTCTCTTCAGAATTGTGCCATGGGATCTTTTACATCCACTTGTGATGACACCTCATCTGAAAGATGGTACCTCTGATAGTGTGGTACTCCTTCAGTACTGCAATGGAAAAAAGTGGCCTAGATTTTGTGTTCCAGTCCTTGGTGTACGACTTAAACCCACAACCTCTGTCTCAAAGGCAAGAATGTTGCTCACTGAGCTATGCCTCTGTGGGAACAGCATGGAAAGTGCACCCTGGCACAGTGAGGCAGGGGTGCTGGTTTACAATTTCTCAAGTAGAATTTTAAAAATGCACCTATGTCATAAGATGTTTTAGTCCTGTAAAAACGTGAGCAAATCAAAGATTTGGAAAAAGCTGAGAATCTGAGGACTTTGGAAGCACAATTAATACATTCTTACCCTGGGTTTGAATCCAGCCGATAATGATGAGATGGGAGTCTGTTCTCTGGACCCGCTGTAAGGGGTCGTGTGTGAAAAAATTTTGGGCAGTCTCCATCCGTTTCCTAATGGGAACACGGCCACAGCACGGAATTTTCTGTAATTACACACAAATTGGCAATCTGTCTCTGAAAAACTGTGAGGACGGATGGTGTGCAAAATGGAAACATTTACATTGATGCAAGTAGTGGGTGATCATTACGAGACCAAGTAACTTAAAAAGAACTGAGGGAGTTTTATGCTTCATTTATGGTATCTGTCATAGGAGTGTTTCATACTGACAAAAACATTTTCACTGTAGATACTGTACCTTAATGAGCACAAATTCTTCCTTGCATGAACTGTAATTATTTAAAAATCTCACATTTTAACATGGGTTTAATGTGCAGTGAAACCTTTCCAGATCTGTTCAATGCAAGTGTCTTTTAATCCATTTATTGACTGGAGCCAGAGTCCTTTACTAGCAGCTGGAGCAGTATGCAGTAGGGATGGGCACAGGCCAGATACTGGAAGCAGGTGTATCTGGAAAGATACATTACATAGAATCATAAAGCACAGGAGGAGACCATTCCCATCATGTTTGTGCTGTCCCTTTGAAAGAACTATTCAATTAGTCCCAACACAGCTCTTCCCCCGCAGCTGTAGATTTTCTTTTCACATGTGTGTGTATATATATATATATCTAGATCCCTCTTGACTGTTATTATTAATCTGCTTCCACCAACCTTTCAGACAGTCCATTCCATATGTAAGTCCAACATATGAGCAAGATTCATAGTGTTATTTTTCTCCACTGGATTTATCAGTTTATCTGGTTAAACAGTGGCTCATGCAGGCCTAAGTTTGTTTTAGCTGCCTGCTCTCCAACAGCACTTTGGTTTAATGTAGGGCTGGATCTCTATTCAGGTCTCCTTCTTTTGTACTTGTCTGCTGACTGTGTAACTATCAAACTAAGCAGTTTTGTGATCATTCATTCCAGCGCTGCAACCTCACAAACCCAGTCTGTTTGCTGGCAACAGATATCCGATATGGAGGGCAAATTGGGTCTGCGCTTAGAAGTCTGCTATTAATTGTCTACACTGTTGTAGCAAATTGCTTGTGCCAACATAATGAGCTTCTATTCTTTAACACATTACAAAATGAAATCTCTGAACTGATTACAGGTAGAGAAGACCTTAGCCTCCCTTGCTGCAGCACAGAACTTGGATAACTTTTTGGATCTGTATAGACAGCATATAAGTGAGCTGATTGGATGGGTGGCTGACAAGCAGCACCAGTGGACCAATTACTCTGTACAGCACTTGCAGTTTGAAACTATTATTGTTCAATCAGGTAAGGAAAATAGATTGTTACTCAGTCAAATTTTATATCGCTGACATATTGCAGTTTTAATTTTCATATGTTTCGCATGTGAATTAATTTTCCGCTACTCGAAAAGTCATGGTAAATTTCAGAATATCAAGCCCCATCCAGATATAAAATGCTACACAGTGGAATATAGATCGAAGCTAGAGTAGGCCATTTGACCCTTTGAACGTGCTCCTCGATTAAATAAGATCAGGGCTGATCTTGTATCTCAAGTCCACCTGCACTAATTCAATGTAGTTGAACTCCGTTATTACAGAAAAATCTATTTTTCATTTAGTCATTCGCACGATGTAGTTGCTGGCTAGACCAGCATTTATTGTCCTTCCCTAATTGTCCTCGAGAAGGTAGTGGTGAGCCGCTGCCATGAACCACTGCAGCTGCACCCACAGTGCTGTTAGGTAGGGGGTTCCCGGACCAACGACAGTGAACGAATGGTGATATAGTTCCAAGTTGGGATAGTGAGTGGCTTGGAGGGGAGTTTGCAGGTGCTGGTGTTCCCATTCATTTTGATTTGGGTTTATTGTCACATGTACCAAGGTACAGTGAGAAGTATTGTTCTGCGTACAGTTCAGACAGATCGTTCCATACATGAACAACATAGGACATACGATAGATATACAATGTAAATACATAGACACAGACATCGGGTGAAGCATACGGAGTGTAGTCTGTAGAGAAGATGCATGGAGAGATCTGTTCCAACCATAAGAGGGTCATTCAGGAGTCTGGTAACAGCGGGGAAGAAGCTGTTTTAAAATCTGTTAGTGCATGCTCTCAGACTTCTGTACCTCCTGCCTGATGGAAGAGGTTGGAAGAGAGAATGACCTGGGTGGGAGGGGTCTTTCATTATGCTGCCTGCTTTCTCAAGGCAGTGGGAGGTGTAGACAGTCAATGGATGGGAGATGGGTTCGCATGATGGACTGGGCTGTGTTCATGACTCTCAGTAGTTTCTTAGGGTCTTGGGCCGAGCAGTTGCCATACCAGGCTATGATGCAGCCAAATAGGATGCTTACTATGGTGTATCTGTAAAAATTGGTAAGAGTCAATGTGGACATACTGAATTTCCTGAGGAAGTATACGCGCTGTTGTGCTTTCTTGGTGGTAGTGTCAACGTGGGTGGACCAGGACAGATTGTTGGTGATGTGCACACCCAGGAATTTGAAGCTGTCAACCATCTCCACCTCGGCACCAGTGATGCAATCGGGGTGTGTATGATACTTCACTTCCTCAAGTCAATGACCAGCTCCTTAGTTTTGTTGACGTTGAGGGAGAGATTGTTGTCGTTACACCATGCCTCTAGGTTCTCTATCTCCCTCCTGTATTCTGGCTCATCGTTGTTTGAGATCCGATCCACTACGGTCGTGTCATCAGCAAATTTGTTAATGGAGTTAGAGCCACATTTTGCCACACCGTCGTGTGTGTGTATAGGGAGCATAGTAGGGCACTAAGTACGCAGTCTTGCGGAGCCCGGTATTGAGGACTAACGTGTTGTTATTTATCCTTGCTGATTGTGATCTGTGGGTCTTCTTTGTTTCTTATTTGGCCCCGGTATGATGATGGTATTTTTGAAGCATGTGGGAACTTCAAACATCTGCCCACGTCCTCCTAGGTGGTAGATTTTGTGAGTTAAGAAGGTGCTGTTGCAGGAGCCTTGGTGCGTTGCTGCAGTGCATTCTGTGGTTCAGGCACACTACTGTGTGTCAGTGGTGGAGGGAGTGAAGTTTGAGTGTTGTTGGAGCAGCACTCATCCAGGCAAGTGGAGAGTATTCCATCACACTCCTGGCTTGTGCTTTGTAGATGGTGGACAGGCTTTGTTGTGTCAGGAGGTGAGTTATCACCATAGAATTCCCAGCATCTAACCTGCTCTTGTAGCCGCAGTATTTATATGGTTAGTCCAATTCAGACTCTGGTCAATGATAACCCCCCAAGATGTTGATATTGGGAGGTTCACCGATGGCATTGCCATTGAATGTCAGGAGAGATGGTTAGATTCTCTCTCATTGGAGATGGTCATTGCCTGGCATTTTTTTGGTGCGAATGTTGCTTGCTACATATCAGCCCAAGTAGCTCTGTCTTGAATATGCTTGATTACTGAGTATCCATAGCTCTTTGGGGTAGAAAATTCCAAAGATTGACAATCCTTTGAACAAAGAAATGCAGCCTCATTTTGGTTCTAAATGACCGACCCCTAGTTTTAGACTCTCTAGTTGGGGAGACATAGTCCCAACATCTGCCCAATGAAGGTTTTTAATATCTTTATGTTTCCATTTGATCACTTCCCATTCTTCTAATTTCTAGAAAATATAGGTCTTGTCTACTCAACCTTCCCCCATAGGATATTTTCCTCATTCCAGCAACCAGTCGAGTCAATCTTTGTTGCAAACTCTGGAAGGCAATATTGTGCCCCTTAAGGAAGATCAAAACTCACCAAGGTTAGGTGGATTGGCCATGCTAAATTCCCTTCGTGTCCAAAAAGGTTAGATTGAGTTAAGGAGATGGGGTGGAGATATGGGCTTAAGTAGGGTGCTCTTTCCAAGGGCCAGTGCAGACTCGATGGATCAAATGGCCTCCTGCACTGTTAGTTCTATGATTCTATGTAATTGTAGTAAGAGCGTATATTACTACACTCAATTATTCACCTTCCACCAAATTTCAGGGCTATTTGCCATTTGAATGCACTCCTGTTTCCAGTGTCCAACATGAATGCTCCTTCCCTTATGGTTTGTAATGACTGCTCCAATCTATTAACATTTTTTAATGAATTTTAAGCACTTTTTGCAAACAAATCCAATTTGTTAATATTCAATTGTGCTTTATTTTTCAGTTCTTTTAATGAGTCAAGAATTACTTCTGCTGCACACTTGTTCAATTTGATTGCAATTGGACACTGGGTTTATTTTAATTGAATGTGTCTTTGAATCGAATAAATCGATCCAGAATGAATAAAGTGAACTTAATTGCACTTCTGTAATAACGAATTTAAAATGGCTATCTACCCTGCTCACAGACTTTTATGAAAGATTTTCTCCTGGGGACTTCCGGTGATGTCATGTGAGAGCAGGCCGCACAAATGATGGCTGCTGTCAGGAACCCGATTTTGATCTCTTTTCCGAGAGATTTTGGGTTCAAACCCAGTCGGTTGGTGTGGAGAGTAGAAAGGTGACAGAGGGATGTCAAAACCCTCAACGTAAAAGGCCACGAGAATGAAATCCGGCTGGTAATCCGACAAAGGAATCTGGGGGAGAAAAGATGGTGGAGGCAGTTGCATCGATCACGTTAGAGACGCTGGCATGGTGATGGCGCTGGAGTTGGAGAAGTTAGGAAAGCAGATGGATGGGAAATTTGAGTGACAAGGGAAGGAGATTAAAGAGTTGTTCAAAGCAACCATCGAAGAGGCATTGGGGACTTCCAGTGGCAGCTATGAAGGAATAAGTCGCACATTCGGTGGCTCCCGCTTGGGTTGGACTTTTGAACCCTTTCCCCCGATTTTGTACTGGACTTGATTTGAAAAATCTATGACAGAGGCAATTGTGTACTGGATTCCCACATCGGTGCATGGAGAAGAGGACTAGAAGTGCTCGCACAGCCAGAAACAGAAGAACAGAGAAGGCTTGGGCTGAAGCTGCAGCAGGAGACAGCATGGCGGAGGACCGGACCTCTGGCTTGTCAACCCAGCAGTCAACGGAGCAGCTGATGCAGGTTATCCAGGAGGGCTTTGCCAAGCAGAAGCAAGACTGCTTGGACCCGATTAAAGAGGCAATTGCGCGGCTAGAGCTTAGATTGGATGCCCAGAGTGAGCGATGGTGGTATAGTGGTGAGCATAGCTGCCTTCCAAGCAGTTGACCCGGGTTTGATTCACGGCCATCGCAATAAAAAGTTGGTTGGAAGACTGGATGCCCAAGATCGGGCGATCCAGAAAGTAGAGAAACTGCTGGCTGACCAGGGGGACCATCAGACAGTGGTGGAGTTGGAAGTGGGGATGCTGAGAGACCAACAGAAAAAGCTCCTGGAGAAGGTGGAGGACCTAGAGAACAGGTCCCGCCAGCAGAACTTGTTCGAGAAGCTGCTGGGGGTTGGAGGTTAGCGACACCACCGTGTGCTTCAGCGTGGCATGGGGATTTGATGGAGATTTTGCCCCTCGGGAAGGTCAAATACACTAATTGAGGGGTTCTACTGAAGATGGTGTCATTTCAGAGAATTGGTTCACTGTTGGCTGTTCGAGGGGGAAAAGTGGGGGGGGGGGGGCTTGTTGAAAGGTTGTGTGGGGAGTTGTTTGGGGTTTGTGTTTGATTAAGGATTATTTTTGTACGCTTTGTGATTATGTATAAAATGCTAAAAATTTAATAACATTCCAACAAAAAAGTTTTTCTCCCCTTTCCTGCTTGGACAAATATTGTTTTTATAAAAGTAACAAGACTAGAATTATTGCAGTGCAGTGAAATACATTATAGTTGGCGTCTTTGGTAACTGCATTGCTTGACTGTTGGTAAGGAATTAAGACCTGGAGGAGTTGCTGGAGGAATTAAGACCTCCATCCAGAAACCATCAAGTCTTCTGGGTGGAGAAAGCAAGGGTACTGGGCAAAGTATCCCATATAACAATACATCTACTGGAGTACCACACTTTTCAAGAAAGACATTTGTGCAGATTACAGGGAGAAAAATGAAAGGAAATTTAATACGTTTTGTACATTATATTCATCTATTTAATATGCACATTTTTTTAAAAATCAGAAATAGTCAAGCTGGCTGCACTTTAGTCTTTTTGCTCAATGAGTTGAGAAGCATAAGTGCTGGGGGCATGAATTGTTTTTCAACTCTTTGAATCCTACTGTCCCATGTCAAGTATAGTGCAGAACTGATACAGCAGAGATCCTTGTTCTGTCACATTCCAGAAACTGCACTTTATTTCATACAGTCCTTGCTGAATTCTGTACCCAAGATTATAATTGCAGTAACCTGGCTATTATATTGTCATAATCTTATGCTACAGTTCCAAACCCTATTCTGTGATGAATATTGATACGCACACCAGTAGTTTGGTGATGAAGCAAATTATCTTTCTTGACACATAAACAGAAGCCAAAGTTTATTTACTAAAGATCTATTTCTCAACTGTAAATGACTTGTTTTTCACTCCCGCTTGAAACTTTGTAAACCCTCAAATGTCTTCCCTATTGCAGAGTTTAAGCAGGCTCTTTTTGAGAGAGCAACATCTTTTGACCCCATTTCATTTGACAGCTTCACAGCTGACTGAGATAGAAGACTTTCATTGCATTAATCTTGGCCAACTTCAAGCTCTGGGTTTCCAGATCTTATCCAGTGTGTCAGTCAGTTCCTTTGTACACTTTTCAAGCGGAGCATTATGAACTGTCGCCTATTAGTTTTAATGGCTTGGAGTTTGCGGTCAGCATTGAAGGATTGGTGCTCGCCATTCCTCTGTCTGACAGCTGCCCACAAATTATTTGCATGCTTTAGAGCACAGACCTTTAATCCAGCTTCTGATCCAGCATGACGCTGTCTACAGGCCATCTGGTAGCATCTGTGAGCAGAGTGCAAAGCAGCAAGGCTCTTCAGATTTAACTTTCCCCTGAAGTGTACAGAATCTAAAGCAGGAAGAATAACTTAGATTTGAATCATGGACAGAAAGGTGTGATTGTGAGAAATAGCACTAGGGCGAAAAAATGAACAAAAAATCTTTTTAAAATTTCCAACTTCTAGCTTCTGAAGGAATGTGACTCCACAATTTTCAGGGCCTGAGAGGTCTTTTGCGAGTACGTCGCGTGCCATTAAAAGTTTATTTACTCATGAATGCACCAACATAAATCTATTCAGTCATGTTTATTGAGCAAGTACCGCAACTTCACACAGTTGCGTGTATTTCAAAACTAAGCCTATTGGAGAGGTTTTATAATAGCACGGCCTGTTGTGGAACAGGGCAACTCGGACCAAAGCTTCCGGATTTTAATCATCTTTATTAGTGTCACTTGTAGGCTTACATTAACACCACAATGAAGTTACTGTCAAAACTCCTTAGTCGCCACACTCCATCACATGTTCGGGTACACTGAGGGAGAATTCAGAATGTACAGTTCACCTAACAAGGACGTCTTTTGGGACTTGTGGGAGGAAACTGGAGCGCCCAGAGGAAACCCACGCAGACACGGGGGGGAATGTGCAGACTCTGCACAGACAGTGACCCAAGCGTGAATCGAACCTGGGACCCTGGTGCTGTGAAGCAGCAGTGCTAACCACTGTGCTACCATGCGGCTCATCATCATTTAACTGCACATGTATGTTTTTTGAAGTTGCTATCTGATTTACTCCAGAATAACAGTGATCACTGACAACCACAATGTTGTTGCTAAAGCAAAAGGAGGGTCAAATGCTGGTGTTATGAGCATTAATTGAATGATTTTAGATTTTGTTTGTGGTCTGTGAGGAAATGCAGTCAAAGTAATTTTACAGTTTGGATCAAATATTTCTTATTTGCAAGCCTCCTGTGCTATTCACAGATGAAGAGAAAAATAGTCTGCATACACTATAAAATCTGAAATAAGAGAAATGCTTGAAATGTATGTGCATCATCATCTGAAAGAAGAAAGGGCAGATTAACATTTGCGGTCATATATATTTCATCAAAATGTTGAGATGTTTTTGGATTTCTGTATTTTGGATATTTTGCAATCATTGTTTTAAATTGGCATATCGGACCACATAATCTACTCCCTGGGCAGAGGAGCCAAGTAACATTCTTATTTTCTGTTGTATTTAAACTGATATTGTTGGCCGGTTTCTTTCTTATTATTCATAAAATTTTGAAATTACTAGGTAAATATTTGGTTTCTATGCTGGTCTTTTCTGGTATTTTTTCCTCTCTCTTCGTTGCTCAGCTTCCAGCTTTCAATCAAGCTGTTTCTATCAAAAAGCAACATTCCTCTGCCACACCTTCCAGCCAAGCCTCTGCACCCACATCCCACTATTTGGATGACCATATTCCCATTCCTTTATCAATTTATCATTTTTCTACTGCAGTCTCTGAACCTTGAGATAATTTCACATTTCTCTCAACCTACAATGAATGCACCAACTCAAATCTGGGTTTCCAGATTAACTCATATAGGGTGATTGGCTCAACAAGCATTTGCAATCTGGCATGGCTGTGAAGTTAAGTACCCGATATGCACCCTGTCTACACTTGGTTGAAGCATGAAAGTAAAAGTGTCCTTTTTTTGGTCTGCGGCTGGTTAAAGGATGTTTGTGTGAAGGTTTTGAGCCCATATCTGTGCACTTGAAACAATTGTGTTCTGCCATGCCTCAAAGCAAAAGCTCGACTTGGACATACATTAGTTTTCAGTAATAGGTTTTGGTGAGTGATCATGAAGATCCTCAGAACCATCGTAAACAGTGTATTATTGATGTCTATCCATGGTGCAAACTAGTAGTTGTAATCCTGTACTGTGGTAGCTTGACCACAAAAAGGTAGTCGAAAAGAAGCGGTGAAAGTTAATCTTCTTTAATATCTAAAAATAACCAAGCTTAGACTACAATATGGATACAAAAACAGAAGCAGCTAGTTAAACATCAAAAGTAACAGAATAGAATTAGATCTAACGACAGTTAAATACGAGTATACACAGGTACAACAACAACTAATAACATCACAGCACTTACTGATGACATCAGCAATGGATTTAAATAAGAAGATGCACAACAATAACCCTCTTTTACACTTCTCCCCCTTAAATTTTAATCCCCTTTAAAGACAGAAGTACAATGAAACTAATGTCTTAATTATACATCAGTCTTTCAGGAGCTTTGCGACTATGCTGTGATCATCGCAGTACAACTGGTGACTCCGTGAACTCTGGTGATGCTTGATTTAGTTCAACTGAACTTGTGGGCGCAGGAGTAGGTTGAGTGTCTGTGCATGAATGTCCCTCTCCTGAAGGTAAAGTCCACTGGTGCAACAGGAACCACTTCTTGTTGAATTTCCACAGCCGCATTTCCTTCTATTGTCTTATCTGGAACTTTTGCTGTCTCCGAGTTGTGGTGTAGATAAATATGAGCTTGGTGCCTGTGACCAATTCTTCCACTGTTCAATTTCACTACCAAAGATACTGGACCACTCAGGTTAAGAGTAACCCCAGGTTGCTGATGCTGGCTACTGCCAGAATTCCTGATATAAACACAATCATTCAGGTTAAAATGCCTTTCCTTAGCATGATAATCATGTGTCTCCTTCTGCTTTTCTTGTCTCCTTCCCACTTGTGCTTTGAAATCTGGATGAAGCAGATCCAGGAGACTTTGGTCTTCTGCCCATCAATAATTCAGCTGGTGAGAGTCCCGTAGTTGTTTGTGGTGTGATACGATGTTGAAATAAAGCACCAGCCATCCTCTTCTATCCTTCCTTCAATGTCTCTGCCAAACCATTTGAAGCTGGTTAAAATGTTGTGGGACGTACATGGCATATTCCATTCCTTTGCATAAAATCTTTGAACAACTCAATTGTAAATATTATATCATTATCAGAAATTAGAGAATCTGGTAACCCATGAGTTACAAAGACATGGCGCATCTCCTCTACGGTACTGGGAGCTGTAAAGTTGCTCATGATGTACACTTCCAACCACTTAGATTGTGCATCCACGATGACTAAAAACATGTGACCCATGAAAGGACCTGCAAAATCCACATGAATTCTTGACCAAGGATGTTTGTGGTGCCATCTTCTGGTTAGATTAACATGCAGAAGAGATTTCACTTTGCTCTTCAAATCCTGGTCCATATTAGGCCACCAAATATACGACCTTGCTAGGCCCTTCATTCAAGAGGCACCTGGATGAGCCCCATGAATTTCATCCATTACTTGCGACTGACCAGGGGGTAGACCAAGCACTCTCATCCTCCACAGCATGCAACCATCCTGTATACTTAACTTGTCTCAGCTCCTCACATAAGGCTTCAACCCACAATCTTCTATCCTTGCATCAGAAATCTTTTAACCTGTGGCAGAATAGAATCTCTATCCGTCCACTGCTTTATTTGCTTAGCACTCACTGGTAAGTCTCTCTAGTAAGAAAATCGTATCAATACCTGGATTGGTAAATCCAGTAAAGAGAGATGACTTAATGTGTCCACATTAGCATTGCCCTTCCCCGCCCTGTACACTACGCTGTATTGATATGCTGACAATGTATGCGGTATTCTTGCTGAGGCCATGGGAGCAATACATTTTGACTTGCTGCAGCGGCTCATCAACAGCTTGTGGTCGATACATATGGTGAGCGAACGAACAACCATAGAGGTATTGATAGAATCTTTTTCTTGCAAATCGATAGGTAGATCTTTTTGTCCAACTGTGAATGCCCCTTTTCAACCTTTGTCAGGGTTCTGGTTGCAAAAATAATGGGTTTTCCGGACCCGTTCTCCATTACGTGAGAAAGTATCGCCCCCACAATCTCGGGCGAGGCATCTTGCAACAGAATAAGTTCCCTGTCTGAATCAAAATGGACAAGCAGATTTTTTGATTACAGCAGCACTTTCACATCTTTGAAAGCCTTCTTCTGTGCAGACTACCACTTCCATTTCATTTCTTTGTGCATAAGTAGGTAGCTAACACTGTAGACAAGTCTGGCAAACTTTCCATAATAGTTTATCAAACCTACAAATGACCTGAGGTCAGCCACATTCCTGGGTTCCAGAGCTTTGTTAATCGCTTGTACTTTTCCCTTCCACAATTAATCAGCCTTGTGCATTGCCTGAAGATTTTGATAGACCTGGTTCATATCCAGTTTTGAAAACGTCTTATCTCCTGCAAGAGTTGGAAACCGATCTTCTACCCTCAGCAACCTGATTAATGGCAAGTCTGTAATACCCACATATGCGCACAGTACCATCACTTTTAAGAACAGGAACAATTGGAGCTGCCCAAAGTGAAAACTGAATGGGTTCAATGATTCCTAGCTTTTGCAGTCGCTCCAACTCCTCCTCCACCTTGCCTTTCATGGCATGGGGCACTGTCCTTGGGTTGAAAAGGCGAGGAGTAGCCTGAGGATCTACAAACTATTTAACTGTGGTACCCTGCAATGTACCCATTTCGTCTTTGAAAACCTCAAGATATTTCTGAATGATGTCATCTGTCTCTTTTGTGTGCTTTATCTTGCTCCTGAACCAATCAACCTAGTAGACTGGGTCCATGCCCTTTAACTACCAGGAGCTTTGCTCTTGTTTCTTAGCTGTTACATGCAATGTCTACCTGTAATGCTCCAAGCAATGGTATATTCTCACTGGTGTATGTCCGAAAGTTGATTCCTGCCTGAATAAGGGCTGATGTCTGCTTCGAGCTCCAAATCTTCCTGAAGGTCTCCTCACTGATTAACGATGCAAAGTCTTCTGTGTCCACCTCCATCTTAATTTTCTGTCCATCGACCTCCGCTGTAGCATAAATAGGCTCTGCACGCCCCTCACTCATATTAAACATGTTGTGATGGTGCTCCTGTGCCTGGTCCAAGCTTTCTGTCCAGTAACTGAGGACTTAGGATGTGGTGACTCTGAATGAGTGTAACTAAATCCACAAATGATATGCCCCCTGGTTTCCGTGGTGTAGTTACATTTCTTACTAGCTTGTAAGTCTTCGCCCCACACACACACTAAGGAGAATTTGTGGGTGGCACAGTGGCATAGCTCCAGGGTTCCAGGTTCGATTCCTGGCTTGGGTCGTTGTCTGTGCAGAGTCTGCATGTTCTCCCCGTGTCTGCGTGGGTTTCCTCCGGGTGCTCCAGTTTCCGCCCACGGTCCAAAGTTGTGCAGGTTAGGTGGATTAGCCATGTGAAATTGCATAGTGTCCAAAAAGGTTAGGTGGGGTTACTGGGTTACGGGGATAGGGTGGAGGCGTGGGCTTAAGTGGGGTGCTCTTTCCAGGGGCCGGTGCAGACTCAATGGGCTGAATGGTCTCCTTCTGCACTGTAAATTCTATAATAAGCTATGAATTGAGCACTTTCTAACCTCATCTGCTATCCCATTGGCCAAGAAAAGGTGTTTCAAGCTTTCCGCATATTCAGTCCAGTTTTTGTTCTCTTCCAAGAACTCACTAATAGATCCAAACATAACCAATGTGCTGTTGACCCAACTTTGTGTTGAATGTGCTTAAACTCTAATTTTGTTCATTCGCATCACCGAAAAGATGTGGCAACTTGACCACAAAAGGTCGTTGAAAAGATGTGGTGTAAGTTCATCTTCTTTAATGTATAAAAATAACAAAATTGAAATACAAGCTTGACAAAATCAAAATAACTGTCACAGAATAGAATTAGAACTAGCGACAGTTAAATACAAATATGCACAGGAAACAACAACCAATGATGTCACCGCACTTACTGATGACACCAGCAATTGATTTAAATAAGGAGATGCACAGTAATAACAATCTATAGCATGCACCCTGAAATTGGTATTTTCAAAATCTGACATTTGAGAGCTTTTCTCATTGTGGGGCAGACTAATCTGCAGTATTTAGTTTGCAGTAACACAACACCTGAGAATATGACAATGTGCAATTGATGAAGAACATTTGATATTGTTAATTTAATTAGCTATTTGTGTGGCTCCATCACCATCAAAAAATGTTCAAAGATGTTTCATGGTCCAAAATCCATCTAAAATATTCCTGTTGTCAAGTAGCCAGACAACGCAGATAATGTTGCACTTGTTTTATTACAGATTCAGATCCGACTAGTTTCCATAACTTTACATAGTGTATTATTACAAAACTAGGGCATGTTCCAGACAAGTTTTGTGCATGATCTATGGATTGCATTGCCGCAGGGCAGGAGCTGAGTAGGGGTTTAAATGAAACTGCTTACCTCTATCTGAATTCATATTCAGTTTCTTTGGAGGCACTTTTTAACCTGCTTATCTGTAAGTGGAAGTTTTTATTTCAAAATAACAAAATTGTCAAACTGGCACTGTTTATATTGTAGGTTTGTAGATTGGTCAGAGCAATCCAGAATTCACAGCCATTGTGTAAGGTGAGCAACTGATAGGATCTTTGAGAACTGACAGCTTTATCACAGATGTGAGTTTACTTTGTTGAGCTTAGCCGTACTCCTAAATGGAATCGGATACCTCCAATCCCACTCAGAATGAAATCTGTGGTCATTCGTTACACAAAAGATATTTTACATTGTTGAGCAAATGATGAATTAAGTAAAACAAACGTTCTTTTTGTGATAGGTTTCTGTAACTCAATGTTTTCAATTAACTAACTGCAAGATATGTAAAAATAACTGGACAAAATTCATTTTAGTTTGCTACAAGTTCATTTCAATGTAACCATTATGCACAATGTGTTTATCTAGGCTTTAAGTATTTTCAAAACATCTGTTTTATAAGTGCCATTCCAGTGGAATCACTTCCTGAGGTTGTCTGCACTCTGTTTTGTAGGTCCTGTACTTGGGGAATCACTTCATGAAGTTTTTCCAGTCTTGAAAACCTGCCTTCAGCCCAACAGAGATCCTGAGATGCGTTTGAAAGTCTTCACCATGTTGTCAAAATTATTGCTCAATGCCAGTGAAACTCTGGACTCTCAAGGGTAGGTGCACTGCAGATGGTTTAAGTTCAAGATAGCAGATTTCTTCTGAGTAAGAAATTATCATTGTTAACACCTGATATTTTAAATTTTAAGGTTAATAAAAGAAAATGGATTTTTTTATCAGTCCTTGTTAGCTGTGCCCCTCTATAATGTAGGAGACACTCATTTGTCGTTTGATGACACCATGTCTCCTTATTAATTGGAAAAAGCAAAGTGAAAGAGGAGTAAAAGGCTTTCAAATTTTGCGACTGTGGGTGACCTGAAGATCCTTGTTCTCCTGTATCAAGTCCTTGCTTCAGGATTGCATGCAACCCACCAGAGATTTCGGTCATTTAGGGAGCTCCATAATGCTACTTTCTTGAAAGGTGATGATGTGCCATTAAGCTAATAGTTTCATTTCTTGAAAAGAAAACAACCTTGAATGCTGGAAATGGGCATTTCAAATGTTTTAAGCTTTCAGTTAATTGATGTGTGACGGTGTGGAGATAATTATTGAAATGCAAAGGAAAAGCTGAAGCCTATGAGGTACTATTTCACTTTGAATGGCTTGCCCTTTCCTCATTGATGGTATGTATAGCTTAATTTCATTGTGCCTGCCAGGTTTGGTTGACATGAGGGACAGGAAGTTTCCAAGTGCTTTATTTGCAATGATTCAGAAAATCATTATTGAGACTAGCCATATCCTGGGATGAATTAGACTTCTTCACTGCAGGATGTTTTCAACTTTTCTGTGGAATTTTACAGACTTATGATTCAGATGACAGGTGCACAATTTCTCTGTCATGGCTAAGGGCCACACTCTCGAATTCTTTGTCTCAAATGAACGCTAATGGTGCTGGATATTTCTTGGCCATGCAGACTGCCAGACTCCCAAGTGCTCATCATATGATTTCTGAGTGGCCCACCCACTTGTTCTGTTTTCTCTCTCATTTTGTTTTCTTCCCCCCCCCCCCCCCGGTTTACATGATTGGATTGGTCTTAAATAAAAGCATTTTTGTTTTTCTTCCTTTTGCAAATCCTGTTGGAAAAACTGTACAAAGCCAAAACGAACATGGTGCTTTGATGTGGACATTTTACCTATCAACAGTCTCTCTGAATAATGCAAACACAAAGACAAAACTGGAAATGGGTCATTGAATGCAGACCACCTTGTAGAATTGCATTAGTCAGTTCAGGTTGCATAATTAACCGGATTGAAATCAACATTTCCTTCTCTGGGTAATCTAACATCAATCACAGGAGATGTATTTAATTATGTTGCAAGAAATTACTGTTAATGACGTGCTATTTTGGATGTAACTGGAATGAGCTGTAGCTTTGGTAGCTAAGGTCATTTTAACAATTGTAATAAGGGAGTGCCATCTTCTGGACTCTACGCACTATAACACAGATGGAAGCATTTTCACCTCTCAGTTGCCCCAAAGCCAAGCTTTTTGAAGTTAACATGCAGGTTCCTACTGTACCGTTCACTAATGGAAGATTCTGGTTGAATGTTCTGAGCCAATTTTGCTGACGCAAGTGTGCACTTTATTGATGAGGTGTATCGAAATACGAATTAGCATGTGGCACGGTATTGCTGACATCCTCATTCCCCATATTTATGGTGTCTGTCTTGCTTCACTCAAAGTACGCGTGGAATGGTGCAGAGAAAAATAAATAAATTGTGGGGCAAAGTGAGCTTGGGAATGAGAGACAAACATCAAAAATACCTTACAAGCACCCCTATCTCCCCATTCTGGTTCAACAACCTTAAATGCCAAGCCATTCAGTCAGTTCATTTTATTTACCTTTCTCAATGTTTTGCTTTTTGCTGCCTACGTTGTGCCTGTTTTATATTATCTTGCGGAGGTAGTTGCAGTTCTGCATTATTTTATAAAAATTGCACTGATATTATTTGTTAGCAAGATTTGGGTACATTTGTTTCGTAGAATCCTTCATTTTAAAATTTCTTCTTAATATTTGTTCTCTAACATAAGGAGATTCTTTTTGTGCAGTACTTAATATTTCTAATTTGCATGCACACCTTCTGTTCGAGTTTAAAGCACGTTACCTGGAATTTTAGATGTTTTGCATTGGATTTAAGTTGCGCCAACTGCGCTGTGCCTTCTCTGTTGCCTTTGGCTAGAAGTGTTCTGCCTCCTTATCATGGGTGCGCTTTTATGTAAAAGCTGTACACCTTTCCAATAGAGGAGGATCATCTGTTATCTACCATCCAGGAAGAGTTGGGAAATACCCAAACAAAGAAATCATTCAGAGCAGCCAACAAATCCAGCCATTTGCACCACAGTCTTCCAACTGCACATCAAAGACTCGGCCTTGAATGGCACATTGATTTTTTTTTTAAATTGGGAAAAGTTAAATTTAAGGTAAAGCAGGCTAAGTCAACAACAAAGTTTTGAACTGCCCGAACCTGACTTTCTGCACCACGCCTATCTTGTTGAAGGCAGCAGACTGCCAGCTCCTTTATGTTTAAGGAACCAAGCTCGTGTAGAAAATCTTCTGAAACCAGTGGTTTTCAAGCTTTATTTTACCTGAATGGAGGGACCCAACTCCAAAAACAACAACACACCTTGAGTGCTGCCTCCTGCCAGCTATCAAAAGAAAAACTGTTCTACTATTGCAGATAACATTGTTTATTATACAGCAGCGGAAGTTACCTATTGATAAATCAGAGCGCAGGGTTTTAATGTCATTTCGGCAAAAACACCCTAGTTTTGTTCAAAAGGGAAACTTCACCTCAGGAAGACAATACCCCAGCATCTGAGGGTTATGGTCCATGTAAGCAGGCTCTTTTGCTTCTTGTCCAGTTTCTTCACCAGAGTCCTTGAACGTGTTGTCACCTCCAACATCAGTTCCCCCACCTTTCCCAGAACTCCATGCTTGAACCTCTTCAATCAGGCTTCAATCCTTGCTGCAATACCAGAACAGTTCTGAGCAAAGTCATTAATGTCGTTCTGTGTGTTTGTGACACAGGTAAACTTTCCCCCCTCAACCTTCTTGACCTGACTGCAGGCTTTGATACATTTTTACGGCACCATCCTCCTCCAATCCTCACCACGGTCATGCAGCTGGATGGCACTGTGCTTGCCTGGTTCCATTCTTATCTATCTAATCATAGACAAACAAATTACTTGCAATTGTTTCTCTTCCTGTTATCTCTCATGTTGTTCCTCCTGTTTCTCATCGACATGCTGACCCGTAGTGACGTTTTCCTTGTATACTACCACACCCAGCTCTATCTCACCACCATTTCTCTTGATTCCGCCACTTTTGATAAATTAGCAGATTGCTTGTCTGACATCCAGTGTTGGCTGAGCAGAAATTTCCTCAAATTAAATAGTGGGAAGACTGAATCCATTTTTTTGTCCCTACTCCAAATTCTGATCCCTAGTTACCGACTCCATTTCCTTCCCCAGCAATAGTCTGAGATTAAACCAGTCTCTTCACAATCTTGGTGTCTCATTTGACTTTGAGATGAGCTTCGGACCCTATTTGCACCATCACATAGGCTGCTTATTTCAATTTCTGTGACTTTTCCCATCTCAGCTCATCTGCTGTTGAAATCCTCATTCCTGCCTTCACTATCACTAGACTTGACTATTTCAATGCACTCCTGGCTGGCCTCCCACATTCTACCCTCTGCAAACTTGTGACCATCCAAAACTCTGCCCACTTCCTAACTCACACCAAGTCCCATTCACCTATCACCCTGTTCTCACTGAGCCTACATTGGCTTCCTTTCAAACAATTACTTCATTTTATATTTCTCATCATTATTTTCAAATCACTCCATGGCCTTGATCCACTCTATATCTGTAATCTCCTCCAACCTTACAGCCCTCTGATTTATCCATTCCTCTAATTCTTATCTCTTATTTTATCCTTTATTGGGTTGTAGTTAATCTACGCCCACCCCTACCACCATTCTGGTGCCACATCCTCTAAGTGGACTTCTTGCACACTCGGTTGTTTCACTGCCTCAGCTTCTTCTCAGCAAAACAACCTCCTGGATCTTGATGAGATCTTTTTTCAATATTGAATTCTCCCTGCAAACTTCCAGTCTTTTGTTTTTGGTGGTGTTCATTGTTTGTGGATGAAAATTGAGACATAATGGGACAGTTTAAACTGTAAATTATTTGACAAATGCAAAATTTTGCAGGTGCTGGAATTCTGAAATTAAAAGCTGAGAATTGAAAATAACCCTCAGCAGGTCAGGCAGCATCTACGTGGATAAAAAGATTTGAGCCAAAATTCTCCATCCGTTCCCGCCCGCAGGATCTTCCGGTTGCATCGAAGGCGACACCACCCTCCCCGCCACAGGTTCCCCATCGGCGTAGGGTGCAAACAGTGGGAAAACCTGTTGACTGCGGTGGGACAAGGTTATCCCGCTGCTAGCAAATGGTGGTCTGCCTCCACCGCCGCAAAACACACCTCGGGGGACGCACGGAAAATTGTGTCCTTATTGTTTCAGGTTGACAATCGTTCATCAGAAAAATAATGAAAGGTCAGGGATCTAAAATGTTAACTCTTTTATAAATCTCCACATATGCTGCCTGAACTGCTGTGAGTTTCCAAAATATTTCATAAATTATTTAAATCCCAGTTGTGACTAAAACAATACTTGTATGACTTGATAAAATTTCTTTAGAATAGGCCGATTGCACGAAGGCCAACAGCTATACTAAATGCAAAAAACCTAAGTGTGAAATAAAAAGGAAGCCATTTGTCTCTTCAAGTGTCAAGAGTGTGAGAGTACCTTTAAGAAATGGGTGTTTATAAAATAGCTATAGTGGATGTACCTTTAAGAAATGAGTGTTTATCAGTGATGTCAGAGTGTGGGGGGAGCTGGGCTGTCTGTCTGCTTTTACTTTTGCTTTGGGCTGTCTGCTGCAGGGCGTTTTTAGTTTTGTTTTGAGAGCTGGATAGCTGCAGGAAAAGCAAGCAGCTGTATAAGGATCTCTCTGCAATCTAAAGACTGTCTCCAGATTATTTGGGTGATTTCAAAGCGATAACTGCTCTCAGTAGAGAATTTGAAACTGATCTCTGTGTTAAAAATGATCTTGTGTCTCATGGATATTGCAAGGAAAGATAAAGGGTTACTTATAGAATATTGTATCTGTGGGGATGATTGGTTTTGATAGTTGTTGAGATGTTTACTGTGGGTTTATAAAGTGTTAACTGGTTCCATCAATAAACATTGTTTCAATTTAAAAGTACTTTAGATCTCTGTTGCACCTTTAAAGTGGGCCCTTGTGTTCCCCATAACCACAATCTATTCAAAGTTATGCGTGAGGTGAACTCCATGATACACTTTGGGGTTCTCTAAACTCTGGCCCATAACACAAGTTCATTCCTCGCACTGACCATACAGAATCTCCTCGGTTGTGGACCTGACCCATTGTATCTCCAGAAGAAAGGTTCTACAAAATTGCTCTCTGCAAACCACTAAAAGAAAACTCTACCATACACTAATTCCAGCCATGTCTATTTACTTTCCTTGGTCTGATGAGTCAGTGTTCCCAGCAGCTCAGGGAGCAGCACTTAATGATTTCTGCCTGTACTTAATCATATAACCCATAATCGGGTTTCCAGCCAAAATGTTCTCAGAGTTCTCCATTTAAAAAGTTTAGATCAGCGCAGGAATAGATACAGGAGAGGTTAAACAACATTAACTTCGCATCCATGAGGAATAATGTGTCCATACGTCTTCTCTTGAGTGTGAGGAAAGGTCCACGATTTTTACATGTCTGGAATAATGTTCCAAATATAACCACCACAGGCTCGCATATTCTACTGTACAGATGAAAAGCTCTGGACTCTTGAATACATCTATAAATAACTTAAGGGATAGTAAGTTAACAAGTGAAGCAGATGCTCAGTTGAGCGCATGTTGTATTAACTCAACATTATTACAATTGCGCAGCTCTTCCTTGAGGCTTTTCCTTGTCTGGATGATGTTTTGCAACTGTGAAACTGAAAAGAAAATTATTTTATTGAGCTTCCATTTCCCTGAAAAGGCTTCAGGCCAATCCACATTCAACAACCTGCTCTGAAAACTCTGCTCACATTTTGACAGACATGACAAATTGAATCACGACAGCTGAGGCAACCAGCAACATTTTAATCAACAGCATTTTAAATAAAACAGCCCTCACGTTAATTTGCCTCATCTCCCAATGTTAATGGGTCCTTTTTTTTAAATCTAGAATCCAGATCTGGATCCGCATCCTCACCAAAAACGAATCAGTATTTCCTTAGGCCAACATATCTGTGTACCATATTCTATTGAAACATGTCCATTAGTTTTTTTGTTAAGAGTTTTTTTTTTACTGAATAACAAAGCCCAAAGCATTGCCTCTGTCCACCTTCAGTAGTGGAACTAATTAGAGACAATGTGAAAGTAAATCTGTAGTGTTTTGATTGTTTTGTGTGTGATCTGATCACTGAAATTAAACAAAGTTCATGCCCTAATTCATTAGTAAATTTGGGCACACTTTCTCTTTGTCTAGCTTCACATTTTTGTTTTTAAAATAATTTTTATTAAAATTTTCACAAAATATCAATAACAAAATAAATACCAAGAAAAGAAAGAACAACCCCCCCCCATGTATACAAAAAACAATTAACGCCCATCATTAGCAATGAACAAATATACACGTCCCTTCAACCCAAAACAAAGAAACGACACCCCCCCCCCCCCGGTTGCTGCTGGCCTTTTTCTGCCGTTCTGCCAGGAAATCTTGGAATGGTTGCCATCTCCTGAAGAACCCCTGCACTGACTCCCTTAGGGCAAATTTCACCCTCTCCAATTTAATAAACCCTGCCATATCGTTGATCCAGGCCTCCACGCTTGGGGGTCTCGCATCCTTCCACTGAAGAAGAATCCTCTGCCGGGCTACTAGGGACGCAAAGGCCAGATTGCCGGCCTCTTTCGCCTCCTGCACTCCCGGCTCCTCTGCAACCCCAAATATTGCGAGCCCCCAGCCCGGTTTTACCCTGGGTCCTACCACCCTCGACACCGTCCTTGCTACGCCCTTCCAAAATTCCCCCAGCGCTGGGCATGCCCAGAACATATGGGCATGGTTTGCTGGGCTCCCTGAGCACCTAATACACCTGTCCTCGTTCCCAAAGAACCGGCTCATCCTTGTCCCGGTCATGTGAGCCCTATGCAGTACCTTGAACTGTATGAGGCTAAGCCTCGCACAAGAGGAGGAGGAGTTCACCCTTCCTAGGGCGTCCGCCCACGTCCCCTCCTCAATCTCCTCACCCAGCTCCTCCTCCCATTTACCCTTCAGCTCCTCCACCAAAGCCTCGTCTACCTCCTGCATCACTTGGTACGTTGCCGAGATCCTCCCCTCTCCAACCCATAGCCCCGCGAACACCCTGTCCTGGACCCCCCCGCGGAGGCAGCAGAGGGAATCCTGCCACCTGCCGCCTGACAAACGCCCTTACCTGCATGTACCTAAAGGTGTTCCCCGGGGGGAGCCCAAACTTCCCTTCCAGCTCACCCAGGCTCGCAGACTTCCCGTCTACAAACAGGTCCCCCAACCTCCTAATACCTGCCCTATGCCAACTCAGGAACCCGCCATCAATTCTCCCCGGGACAAACCGGTGGTTCCCCCGTATCGGGGTCCCCATCGAGGCACCCACCTCCCCCCTGTGCTGTCTCCATTGCCCCCAAATTTTGAGGGTAGCTGCCACCACCGGGATCGTGGTATACCCCGTTGGAGGGAGCGGCAGCGGCGCCGTTACCAGCGCCTCCAGGCTTGTGCCCACACAGGACGCCATCTCCATCCTCTTCCATGCTGCCCCTTCCCCGTCTATCACCCACTTACGCACCATCGCTGCATTGGCAGCCCAATAATACCCACAGAGGTTGGGCAGCGCCAGCCCTCCCCTATCCCTACCCCGCTCCAGGAACACCCTTCTCACCCTCGGGGTCCCGTGCGCCCACACAAACCCCGTAATGCTCCTGTTAACCCACCTGAAAAAGGCCTTCGGGATAAGGATGGGGAGGCACTGGAACAGGAACTGAAATCTCAGGAGCACTGTCACCTTGACTGATTGCACCCTACCTGCCAGAGACAGCGGCAGCATGTCCCACCTCTTAAACTCCTCCTCCATTTGCTCCACCAGCCTTGTGAGGTTAAGCTTATGCAAGCCCCCCCCCCCCCGCCAAAGTACCTGAAGCTCCTCTCCGCCCTTTTCAGTGGGAGCCTCCCAATCCCCCCTCCTGGTCCCCCGGGTGTACAACGAACAGCTCGCTGTTCCCCAAGTTGAGCTTGTACCCTGAGAAATCCCCAAATTCCCTGAGAATCTTCATCAGCTCCGGCATTCCCCCCATCGGGTCCGCCACATACAACAATAGGTCATCCGCATAAAGCGACACTCGGTGTTCCTCCCCACCTCGCACCAGCCCCCTCCAGTTCCTTGACTCCCTCAGCGCCATGGCCAGGGGTTCAATTGCCAGCGCAAAAAGCAGGGGGGACAAGGGACACCCCTGCCTCATCCCTCGGTATAACCGAAAATACTCCGACCATCTCCTATTCGTGGCCACGCTCGCCATTGGGGCCTCATATAACAGCCTCACCCACCTGACAAACCCCTCCCCAAACCCTAACCTTTCTAGCATCTCCCATAAGTACCCCCATTCAACCCTATCAAAGGCCTTCTCCGCGTCCAACGCCACCACTATCTCCGCCTCCCCGTCTACCACCGGCATCATGATAACATTCAAGAGCCTCCGTATGTTAGTGTTCAGCTGCCTCCCCTTCACGAACCCCGTTTGATCCTCGTGGATAACCTGCGGCACACAGTCCTCTATCCTCGTGGCTAAAATCTTCGCCAACAGCTTGGCATCTACATTTAAGAGTGAGATCGGCCTGTATGACCCACACTGCAGGGGATCCTTGCCCCACTTAAGGATTAAGGAAATCAGGGCCCGAGACATCTTGCCTCGTTGAAGGTCCTACCCAACAGGGGGCCCAACAGGTCTGCATACATCTTATAGAATTCGACCGGGAACCCATCCGGCCCCGGCGCCTTCCCTGACTGCATGCTCCCTATCCCTTTGACCAGCTCCTCCAGCTCAACCGGCGCCCCCAGTCCCTCCACCTGTCCCTCCTCCACCCTCAGGAATCTCAACCGGTCCAAGAAGCGCCCCATCCCCCCCTCCTCCGCCGGGGGTTCGGATCGGTACAGTTCCTCATAAAAGTCCCTGAAGACCCCATTAATGTCTACCCCGCTTCGCACCACATTCCCTCCCCTATCCTTAACTCCACCAATCTCCGTGGCCGCAACACTCAGCGCCGGAAAAAGCCCGCGCTTTTCACCTGCCCGACCCCAACTCCTCTACAGCAGCTCCCTTTACCTGCCCGGTCCCCTCACGGGTCCCCCACCCCCCCCTCACACCATCAGCCCCCCACACTGCAGGTCTGCCCCCCCCCCCCCCTCGAGCCCATCCAACAAACCCAAGCAGAAAACAGTGCCCCACCCGCCCTGAAAACAACAAAGAACCAACATGGAACCAACATTAAACAGAGAACCCCCCCCCCACAAAATATAACACAGTTACATGCAGACCCCCGCACCCAGCCCTCAGTTTGAGTCCAACTTCGCGGCCTGCACAAAGTACAAAGTTTACTCAAAGTAAAAGTGCCGGTCCTTGTAGGTGACCCACAAATGCGCTGGCTGCAGCATGCCGAATTTCACTCCCTTCCTGTGCAGCACCGCCTTCTGTGCAGTCCTGGTAGATCCGCACCATCGCGTTCTCCCACCTGCTGCTCCACTCCTTCTTGGCCCACCTGAGCACACACTCCCGGTCAGCAAACCAGTGGAATCGCACCAGCATTGCCCGTGGCGGCTCATACGGCTTGGGTCTTCTTGGCAATATTCGGTGGGCCCCCTCCAGCTCCAGGGGCCCCTGAAAGGACCCAGCTCCCATCAGCAAATTTAACATGATGGCCACATAGGCCCCCATGTCTGACCCCTCCAGCCCTTCTGGAAGGCCCAGGATCCGCAGATGTTTCCACCTCAACCGGTTCTCCATCTCCTCGAACCTCTCCTGCCATTTTTTATGGAGCGCCTCGTGCATCTCCACCTTCACCGCGAGGCCTAAGGTCTCGTCCTCTCTTTCGGAGGCCTTTTGTCGGATCTCTCGGTTCGCCACCCCCTGGGCCGTCTGGTTCTCCAGCAGCTTGTCAATTGAAGCCTCCAGCAGCTCCGCTTTAAGCTCCCTGAAGCAGCGCTGGAGAGTCTCCTGCTGCTCCTGCACCCATTGCTTCCATGCCTCCTGGTCTCCGCCCGCCGCCATCTTTTGCTTCTTCCCTCGCTTCTGCTTTGGCGCTGCAACCACTTTCTTACTCGCCCCACTCCTGGTCCAGGCCATATACTGCTGGGGAAATGTTGCTGGCTCCTTCCCACGTCGAGAAACGTCGAACACGTACCGCTGGGGGCCCTAAAAAGAGCCCAAAAGTCCGTTCATGGCGGGAGCTGCCGAACATGCGGCTTAGCTCCGCATAGCCGCAACCGGAAGTCGTCTAGCTTCACATATAAGCAATAGCCACTTAGCAAGATATTACATGATTTTTGGTTCTAGAGGAATTGTTCTCCATGACAAAGTAGCTGGCTTCAGAAGAAGTGAAGGGGCGTACATTGAGGAGGAGGAAGAGGAACCCTTCAGTTTAGAATCCTGTGGGCTGTGAGGCTTGCTTTGGTAGTATTAATTACGAGAAAGTCTCTGAATAATAATGGAATATATAATCCCTGAAAGATTATGCTTTAAAAAAAATCAACGAAGATAAATTTCCATCATAGTAGTCAATGGGCAATCTTACTGGAGCTTGTGACTATTTGTGAAATAGTCTCTACGAGATGATACATGTCAGTCTTTTTAGTGATTATTCTCTGCAGTCATCTTTTCAAAGTCAGGTTCTTTATAAGCTTGAATGCCAAAGTGGGAATCATTCAGAGGAGTGGGTGACTCCCTTGCTGACCTGCTGTTATTTTTTATGCAAACTGCTCTCAACCTGTGGTGTGATTTAAAAGAAAAAAAAAATTACATGGGAAAATGCTGCACCCACAAAATTGCAAGCCATCATTTGATTAATATTGCATCTTTAAAAGTTGGATTGTTTGGTAAGATTAATCTCTCTCTTAATGAGCTGAAGTCAGTCAGCTGAAGAAAAAAAAACATTCTTCCTACCCTACTAAACCTTGCCTGCCATGTTATTTGGTCGGAAATGCACTGACTTCCCACCCACATCTCTTTTAAAATTAAAAAATTCCACATGTACCAGTTATTAATCCTGCCTCTGTTTTCCATTGCTGACTGCAGTGTCTTCTGTTTTGCTTTAGGCATTTCAGTAGCTACCTGGAGATGCTTGTAAGAGATATTTTGGTGCCTAATCTGCTGTGGCATGCTGGGAGGACAGCAGCTGCAATCCGCACGACTGCTGTATCCTGTCTGTGGGCTCTTCTGCATAGCAAGATGATTACACTGGAACAGGTAAATCCCAGAAGGTCAAAGATTCAAAAACAAGCTATTTCAAAACCAGACAAATATTCAATAATCTCGTCAGGCAAAGCCGTAGACAAGGCACCTCATAAAGTTAGCCTTACATTAATTTCAAATGTGCTAACATTAATTAAGCCTTACTCAGGCTTTAAGCCATGAAGTCCATGTAGACAGGAGCAGATATTGATTCCAGTGAAGCTTGTCTGTCAAATCTTCCTCCATACATTTCTTCATTCTTTAATGACTGTCTCATTTATTATCTACCGTATGTGCTTAAATTAGAATCATAGAAAATAGGAGCAGGAAGAGCCTATTCGGCCCTTCGAGTCACCATTCATTATGATCATGGCTGTGGGCGACACGGTGGTGCAGCGGTTAGCACTACTACCTCATGGTGCCGAGGACCCGGATTCGATCCCAGCGCTGGGTCACTGTCCGTGTGGAGTTTGCACATTCTGCCTTGTCTGCGTGGGTCTCACCCCCACAACCCAAAAAGATATGCAGGGTAAGTGAATTGGCCACTCTAAATTGCCCCTCAATTGGAAAAAATAATAATTGGGTACTCTAAATTTACATGAAAAACAGATCATGGATGATCAACTCAATAGCCTGATCCCGCCTTCTCCTCCCATATCCCTTGATCCCCTTCGCCCCAAGTGCTATATCTAGCTGCTTCTTGAAAACATACTTGTCTTTTGTCTTTACCTATTGCTTTTTTCGTCTTTCTCGCTCTTTTCCTCTCCTCTCCTCTAACAGCTTGTGCCTTTTCAGTTTTTGTGTACCTATATTTCTCCACCCTTTTGCGCCCCCCCCAGGTTCGATACCCTGCTGGGTCGCTGTCTGTGTGAAGTTTGCACTTCCTCCCCGTGTCTGCCTGGGTTTCCTCCGGGTGCTCCGGTTTCCTCCCACAGTCCAACGGTGTGCAGGTTAGGTGGATTGGCCATGATAAATTGCCCTTGGTGTCCAAAAACGGTTGGGTGGGGTTACTGGAATACGTGACTGCGGGGATGGGGGTGGAGGCATGGGCTTAAGTGGGCTCTTTCCAAGGGCTGGTGCAGACTCGATGGGCCAAATGGCCTCCTTCTGCACTGTGAATTCTATGCTGGCTCACTGTAGGGTAATTCAGTCAATCCCATTCCCCTGCTGTAGCCCCATTGACCTGCAAAGTGCTGGAACATTTTGCTCCTCATGCAAAAACATTGATGTTACAAGTCTGTGTGGGAAGATTTGTTTGTCCACTCAAAGCGCACTGCGCCTTGTGCAAACTCAGGCACATTGGGAGTTCCTTTTCTGGATCATTCCAAGGGCACCACTGCAACAGAATCTGTGCTAGCAAAATGGACAGGAACTGTAAGTCTCCCTCAAACCTCGGGTCACCAAGGGGGTAATGATCAGTTGCGAGAATGTCCCAAGTAAATGTGAACATACACAAATAAATCCTACTTTTCCTCTCTTTGGTCTAAAGGATCCCCACAGATCCTCCATTCATCAAGCAGTCCATGGGCAAGCCACGGTGTCATATCTCACTTCCCAACACTGCGCCTAAGTTCAATTCCCACAGTTTGTCCGTGCCTACTGAAAGAAGGTACAGTTTCATCCCATCAGAAAACCCCTGGAAGTTCCTGGGTAATATAAAAATGGTGATCGCCCTTTCCCCTGGAAAAATGGGAATTCCCCAAGGTCAAGGGTCAAGACAGCAGGCAGTCAGGAGTTGGCAGCTATAATATCTGAACACTCAGATTGTGACACATAAAATCTTTTTTGTTCCTAAACAAACATTTCAATGTAAATGCCCATCTAAAACGGCATCTCTTTGCTGCCATCCTTCCTTGTTTGTAGGTTGGGCAGCTGGTGCTTTACTGAGCTGCACCTAAATAATCATCTTGGAACGTGGATCAAACCATGTGGCATTAGACGAAAGTTCCCAGTGTAGAGTGCATTTTGATGTGGGCCAGTTTCAGACATTCAAACCACTTCAGTAGAAATTGGTTAAATTCCTGGTGTAAATTCAGGGTTCAATGTTTGAGAAATGACATTACATGAAAGCCCTTTGATTACTAGTTCAACATCTGATGGAAGTGTGGATTGAATATCATTCACAGACTATTTTTTGCTGCATGTATATCCTGAAAAAGAAAAGCCTTGCTTTCAAACAAATGTGCACTTTTACAACCTGGAGAAACAGCTTCCGATGTTTCTGCTTGTTGCTTTCGTGTCTCCAAACAATTGGCTCATCAGCCCGAAGCAATGGAAACCCAAGCAGAAGAAAATCTTACTGATCAACACAGATGGTGTATACTTGCCTTAATAGTGACATACAAGAGAATAAAGCAGCAATTAAATGTCCTTCAATGCATCACCTGATTTAAAAGTACAGCAGTATCATAGCGTGCAAAGCAATAACGATAGCAAATGCCAAATTATAGCTGTTGCAATTGATTGTGTGTAAAGTGTTATCCTGGTATAACAGACTCTTCAGTAGCATGTTTCAAAGTACTTTGCGACAATATGTAGCTAATGACGTACAAGATAGTTATGAATGAGGAAGGCCATTCAACCCATCTGAACCGATCCAGCTGAAAGAACCTGGGCGTTTCTCTTTTACATCTAGCTCTTTCCGAAAATTAGTTACAGGCTTTTTGCCTCCACTATTACACTTGGAAGACCATTTTTTCTATTGATCACATTGTGTGCCAAGCATCCTGAAACAAGGCTTAAAGTTGATTTTACAACTTTTAACCTGTGTCAGTATCATTTTGAATTACAATGCTGAATTTAGCCATTTGCTATCTTGCGTGCTTTACTGGCGATTCTCTTCCTATATTAGCCTGACTGAGATTAGATGTATTTGATGAATTGCAATTAATGAGCCCCATTTTAAGCATTTATACCTGTAAGTCCACTGCCCTGTTCCAGCTCTAAGATGTCAGTTCCACCCCTCTGCTCTTTTCCATAGCGTTGCAAGTTTTTTTCTTCCAAATCCTTGACCAGTGACCTTTTATAAATTGAATTTAAGTTTAATTTTCTTCCTTTACCTTTTCGGGCAGTGCATTCAGATCATTACAATTTGCTGGGTAATTTTATTTTCCTCGTGTCCCATTTGGTTCTTTTTGCTAATCAACTTAAATCTTTCAACCAATGCTATACACCAGATACATCGATGACATTTTTTTCCTTTGGACCCACGGCGAGACATCACTGAAACGACTACACGATGACATCAATAAGTTCCATCCCACCATCAAACTCACCATGGACTATTCTCCAAATTCAGTTCCATTCTTGGACACACTCGTCTCCATCAAGGACGGTCACCTCAGCACCTCGCTTTACCGCAAGCCCACAGATAATCTCACGATGCTCCACTTCTCCAGCTTTCACCCGAAACACATTAAAGAAGCCATCCCCTATGGACAAGCCCTCCGTATACACAGGATCTGCTCAGACAAGGAGGAGCGCAACAGACACCTACAGATGCTGAAAGATGCCCTCGTACGAACGGGATATGGCGCTCGACTCATTGATCGACAGTTCCACCGCGCCACAGCAAAAAACCGCACCGACCTCCTCAGAAGACAAACACGGGACACCACTGACAGAGTACCCTTCGTCGTCCAGTACTTTCCTGGGGCGGAGAAACTACGACATCTTCTTCGCAGCCTCCAACACATCATCAGCGAGGATGGACATCTTGCCAAGGTCATCCCCACACCCCCACTACTGGCCTTCAAACAACCGCGCAACCTCAAACAAACCATTGTTTGCAGCAAATTACCCAGCCTTCAGAACAGCAACCACAACACCACAAAACCCTGCCAGGGTAATCTCTGCAAGACATGCCAGATCATCGACATGGACACCACCATTACACGTGGAAACACCACCCACCAGGTACGCGGCGCATACTCGTGCGACTCGACCAATGTAGTCTACCTCATACGCTGCAGGAAAGGATGTCCCGAAGCGTGGTACATTGGCGAGACCATGCAGACACTGCGACAACGAATAAACGGGCATCGTGCGACTATCAACAGGCAGGACTGTTCCCTTCCAGTTGGGGAACACTTCAGCAGTCAAGGACATTCAGCCTCTGATCTCCGGGTCAGCATTCTACAAGGAGGCCTTCAGGAGACGCGACAACGCAAAATTGCTGAGCAAAAACTTATAGCTAAGTTCCGCACGCATGAATGCGGACTCAACCGGGATCTGGGATTCATGTCGCATTACATTCGGCCCCCACCAACAAGCCTGGACTTGCAGAGGCCTACCGACTGAACTGGCTTGGGACAATTCACACCTCTTTAACCTGGAGTTACCTCTCTCTCTGCATCTTTGATGATTTGATTGCCTGCAGGTGCTCGCATTCCGGGGCATCTCTGACTGTGTCTATATAAACATTTCTGGAACAAGCCTTTCCATTCACCTGAAGAAGGAGCCGTGCTCCGAAAGCTCGTGTTTGAAACAAACCTGTTGGACTTTAACCTGGTGTTGTAAGACTTCTTACTGTACTCACCCCAGTCCAACGCCGGCATCTCCACATCACAACTTAAATCTGTGTACTCTGGTCACTGACCTTGTGTTACTGGAAAGAGTAAGCAAGAAGACACTATCAAGACTATTCATGATTTTGAACAACTGTAATGAAATCTCTGCTTCAATTTATATTGATCATAAATTCCTAACATTGCTGCTGCTGTATTTGTTCATATCTGACCGAGGAGGAAGGGTCAATGAACCAGGATTTCAGAATTTGGCTTCCATCTGAAGGGACGTTAGAGTTAGAACATAGAACATTACAGCGCAATACGGGCCCTTCGGCCCTCGATGTTGCGCCGACCTGTGAAACCATCTGAAGCCTACCTGACCTACACTATTCCATTTTCATCCATATGTCTATCCAGTGACCACTTAAATGCCCTTAAATTTGGCGAGTCTACTACTGTTGCAGGCAGGGCGTTCCACACCCCTACTACTCTGAGTAAAGAAACTACCTCTGACATCTGTCCTATATCTACCACCCCTCAATTTAAAGCTATGTCCCCTCGTGTTGGTCATCACCATCCGAGGAAAGAGACTCTCACTGTCCACTCTATCTAACCCTCTGACTGTCTTATATGTCTCTATTAAGTCACCTCTCAGCCTTCTCCTCTCTAACGAAAACAACCTCAAGTCCCTGAGCCTTTCCTCCTAAGACCTTCCCTCCATACCAGGCAACATCCTAGTAAATCTCCTCTGAACCCTTTCCAAAGCTTCCACATCCTTCCTATAATGTGGTGACCAGAACTGCACGCAATACTCCAGGAGCGGCCGCACCAGAGTTATGTACAGCTGCAGCATGACCTTGTGGCTCCGAAACTCAATCCCCCTACTGATAAAGGCTAGCACACCATATGCCTTCTTAACAGTGCTATTAACCTGGGTGGCAACTTTCAGGGATTTATGTACCTGGATGCCGAGATCTCTCTGTTCATCTACACTACCAAGAATCTTGCCATTAGCCCAGTACTCTGCATTCCTGTTACTCCTTACAAAGTGAACCACCTCACACTTTTCCGCATTAAACTCCATCTGCCACCTCTCAGTCCAGTTCTGCAGAGCTGTGAGGTTAAGTTAAAGTGCTGCACTTCCCTTTCCAATGTTACATATTTTGGTACAGCAAGGCTGCAACAAATAATGGATGATTGCATTTGGACTCCGCCTGGGCAGGGTAGAGAGGTTGAACAAATCAGGAATTTAAAACAAGAAATAGGAGTAGGCCATACAGCCCCTTGAGCCTGCACTGCCATTCAATAAGATCATGGCTGAACCTCAACCTCAATTCCACTTTCCTGTGCTATCTTCATGATCCCCTTAAGATTGAAACATAGAAAATAGGAGCAGGAGGAGGCCATTCGACTCTTCGAGCCTGCTCCGCCATTCATTATGATCATGGTTGACCATCCAACTCAATAGCCTGTTCCCGCCTTCCCTCCCCCCATAATTTTGATCCCTTTTGAGCCAAGAGCTATATCTTACTCCTTCTTGAAAACATACAATGTTTTGGCCTCAACTACTTTCAGCAGTATCAAATTCCTCACCACTCGCTGGGTGAAGAAATTTCTCCTCATCTCAGTCCTAAATGGTCTACCCCGTAGCCTGAGACTGTGATCCCTGGTTCTGGACTCCTCCACCATCGGGAACATCCTTCCTAAATTTACCCTGTCTAGTCCTTTTAGAATTTTATAGGTTTCTATGAGATCCCCTCTCATTCTTCTGAACTCCAGTTAATATAATCCCAACCGACTCAATCTCTCCCCATATGTCAGCTCTGCTATCCCAGTGTGGTAAACCTGTGCTGCACTCCCTCTATAGCAAAAACATCCTTCCTCAGATAAGGAGACCAAAACTGCTCACAATACTCTGTGTAGCCTCACCAAGGCCTTGTATAATTGCAGCAAGACATCCCTGCCCCTGTACTTGAATTTTCTATGAAAACTTTATGGATCTTCATCTAGGATGTAGTCAACAACTGAGCATTTACAGCCCTTCAGGGTAGAGAATTGCAAAGGTTCCATGCTCTTTTGAATAAAGAAAGTTCTGCTCATTTCAGCCCAATATGGCTGTTCTATTATCCGGAGACTATGCCCCCTGACACTTGACTATCCAGAAAAGAGAAACAACCTCTCCATATCTAACTTGCCAAACACCCTCAGAATCTTGTATGTTTCAATGAGATCACCCCTCATTCTTTTTGAACACCAGAGAATACAAGCCCATTCTACTCGATCTCTCCTTATAGGAAAACTCTCATTCCTGAAACTGTTACAAAGGAAAGAAAAGTAGCTCTTAGAAAAGATTGTGCCGATTGCCACAAATTTCTACAAGTTTACAGAGTTGCTAAATGTTTTTTCTTTAAAAAAAAATGTAAGTCGAGTCGTGTAGGGGATGCAGCGGGAAAAACTTAAATTTGGGAACTAGATTGAGTTTTAGTTGTGGTTGGCATGGATCAGTTAGCAACATTGTACGGGAGAATATGCAAACTCCACATGACAGTGACTCGGGGCCGGGATCGAACACCGTGCTGCCGTCTGAAGATTATTTTATGCGACACTAAAGTTCAAAAAGTTTGGCCACCCCGCTATAAATAAATGCTAAATATGACAAAAGTATTACTATCGGATTGGGTGTGATTTTTAATGGTAAGGCCTACTGCTCTTTTGAGATTATTCTTGTCCTATTTGTCTTTGCGGTTTAAAACATTTTTACACACTGCAAAGACACGGACAAACTTGTGAGGCAAGCCGTATAATGGGAGAATATACCACGTTACAGAATTCCATTCACATAGGCCTACAACCTTTGTTATAAATCATTGCAGTTTGTTTCACTTGTACTTTTGACGATTGCATGAGAAGTTTCATGTTTCTTGTCATTTCCATAGGCTCTTGGAGTATATGAGGACTTGATGCCAAAAGTGATTGCAGCTTTGGATGAAGATTCAAAAATGACTCGAATGCTGGCTTGTCAGATTGTCAGTTCTATTTTAAAAGTTTGTGGGAATCACTTGAATCCTGACGAGCTTAATAAAGTGTATCCAGGTAATGTATATTCCAGGATAATTTATTTTTGAGATGCAGTGGTACCATTGCCATAGGTTTTTCTTCTGTAGCTTTCCTTAACACCCGCGTTTGCAGATATTCTGTTAAGCCTGCACTTTGAAAGGTTTGTCTCTTGGTGTTTGAAATCTCTTTGGCCATGAGAACTACTTGTGGAGAAGGAGAAGTTAATTTGAAATGTTGTAGATGAAAGTACTTTCTGACATTTATTGAATCCAAAGAATTTTTCTTTTGGGCATGGTTTTTCGGTAGATCTTAGCATCAGATGTTTAGATCTTACTGCTGATTTTTTAGAAATGTTCAATTTGGCGAGTTTTTTAATATTTGCTCAGATACTGTGGCAACACTAGTAAGTGTTTCCTTTTTCTTTAAATTAGAACTTCTAAAACGCCTGGATGATTGTTCGGACGAAGTGCGCATCGCAGCTGCCAAAGCTTTAAGTGTTTGGTTCCAATGTGCTGGGATTCTTAATGACCAATCGCTGTTCAAGAGCCACCTTGAATTCCTGTACCGTGGGCTTTTGGTTCATCTGGATGATCCAGAGAGCAACATCCAAAAACTACTTCTCGGTAAGAATGATGAGTGCATGTCCTTGGATTTTCTCATTACCTTTCTTTTCCAAAATATTTGTTTTGGAATGCGTAAAAATGTTTTAAACCACAAAGACAAATAGGACTAGGAATAATCTCAAAAGAGCAGTCGACCATACCATTAAAAATCACACCCAATCCGATGGTAATAGTTTTGTCATATTTAGCATTTGTTTATAGCGGGGTGACCAAACATTTTGAACCTTAGTGCCGCATAAAATAGTTATCAGGGTTAATCATTGCTAGAGGTAGACAGAACAAATCCCGGTAGCATAGTGGTTAGCACAAATGCTTCACAGCTCCAGAGTTCTAGGCTCGAATCCCGGCTTGGGTCACTGTCTGTGTGGAGTCTGCACGTTCTCCCCGTGTGTGCGTGGGTTTCCTCCGGGTGCTCCTGTTTCCTCCCACAGTCCAAAGATGTGCAGGTTAGGTGAAATGGCCAGGCTAAATTGCCCTCAGGGTCCAAATTGTCCTTAGTATTGGGTGGGGTTACTGGGTTATGGGGATAGGGTGGAGGTATGGGCTTGGGTATGGTGCTCATTCCAAGAGCCGGTGCAGACTCGATGGGCCGAATGGCCTCCTTCTGCACTGTAAATTCTATGAAATCTGCCTCACTGAGACACATCAGAGCTAGCACATGCTCACTGCTTAATTGACTCTGACAGCCTGGCTCTTCCAGTGTGGAAAATCAGTCCAAAGGTCTTTAAAAAACGGACTGATTGTACTTGGGGTATGGGAGTGTGAAGGATAGAAATTTGAACCACCCACTGAGCAACAAATTTGAATCAGTGACTGTGTCCCAACACAGTAAATTCTTACATTCTTTTATTCTGCATTAAACAGTTCCCTCCCTTATCCAGACAGAGGCTGCAAGTAAGAGGGTCTGCAGTCAGAAGCTCGATTCAGAAGCTGGAGAGGCCATGCCAAAATGGTGCTGATTGCATGGGTCACACTGCCCTCCGTCAGACTGGCAGGAATCCAGTCCCAATGCTCTCAATCTGTTTAGAACATAGAACAGTACAGCACAGAACAGGCCCTTCGGCCCTCAATGTTATGCCGAGCCATGATCACCCTACTCAAACCGACGTATCCACCCTATACCCGTAACCCAACAACCCCCCCTCCTTAACCTTACTTTTATTAGGACACTACGGGCAATTTAGCATGGCCAATCCACCTAACCCGCACATCTTTGGACTGTGGGAGGAAACCGGAGCACCCGGAGGAAACCCACGCACACAGGGGGAGGACGTGCAGACTCCACACAGACAGTGACCCAGCCGGGAATCGAACCTGGGACCCTGGAGCTGTGAAGCATTTATGCTAACCACCATGCTACCCTGCTACCTTGCTCTTTGCTTCTGTCCCATGAAGCTGCTCGTGGCCACTTTTGAGCAGCCAATGCTTCCTCATAACTCAAACACCCTATGATTAGACTCTTTTCAGGACACCCTCAAAAAACTCGGGCAGGGCTTACAAAATCGGCAGGGCCGTGAATCGGGTGGTAGCCAGTCAGCAGCCTATTGAGTCGCACTGTCTGTTTAAAAGTGCTCTGTGGGTTCACAAGTTGTGGCTTGTGATTTAACCCCTGATTTATGTTCTAATATGAACTTCGCAATAGCAAATTGCCCCTCCTTGCTCACCATGGCTTCCAAGGACACTGACACAAAATCCCATTAGAAGCATGAGAATACTGATGTTGCACTGTGAACTTTAATGGGAGGAGAGGGAAGAAAGCCAAACAGAAAGATGAAGGAGCATGAAAAATAAAAGAGAAATATTTGAAAGATTGTTAGATCAAAGCTGTTTTGAAACAAAAGGTGATGGGAGAAAGGATCAAAGAAGTTCTAATGATCCAGAAAAAACATTCCCCGAACACGAAGGGCCAAATAAGCTTTTTCAGTGGACTGAAAGAAATGGCACTAATTGCACGCCTGTTCTTGCTCCTTTTTAAATTATTCATTCATGGACTGGGTGTTGCTGGCTAGGCCAGCATTTATTGTCCTTGAGAAAGAGATGGTGAGCTGCCTCCTTGACCTGCTGAAGTCCATTTGATACAGGTAAACCAACAGTGCTGTTAGGAAGGAAGCACCAGGGTTTTGACCAAGTGACAGTGAAGGAATGGCTATGTGGTTCCAAGATGGGCTGGTGTGTAGTTTGGAGAGAAAACCACGTATCTGCTGCCCTTATCCTTGGTCATGGGTTTGGAAGGTGCTGTCGAAGGAGGTGTGATGAGTTTCTGCAGTTCTAAAGATCGTCCATCTTGTGGCTAGTACATGCTGTTGCCACGATATGTCCTGTTGGAGGGAATGAATGGTGGTGGATGGTGTGTAAATGAATGGGGCTGCTTTGATCTGGAAAGTGTTGGGGTGTTGGGCTTCTTGCGTGTTGTTGGAGCTGCACTCATTCAGACAAGAGGAGAGTCCATCGCACTCCTGACTTGTGCCTTGTAGATGGTGAACAGATTTTGGGGAGCCAGGAAGTGGGTTACTTGCGACAATATATGGCTCGTCCAGTTCAGTTTCTGTTCATTGGTAACCACCAGGATGTTGATAGTGGGGGATTCAGCGGTGGTAATGCCATTAAATGGCTTGGGGAGGTAGTTAGATTCTATCTTGTTGGACATGGTTGCTGCCTGGCACTTGTGTGTCACACATGTTGTTTGCCACTTATCAGCCCAAGCCTGTGTGTTGTCCATTTTCCTGCTGTATATGAGCATTGACTGCATCAATATCTGAGGAGTCATGAATGATGCTGAAGATTGTGCAGTCATCAGCAAACATCCCCATTTCTGTCCTTATGATGGAGGGTAGGTCATTGAAAAAGCAGCTGAGGATGGTTGGGCCTAGAGCACTCCCCTGTCTAACTCCAGGAATGATGTGGAGATGCCGGCGTTGGACTGGGGTAAGCACAGTAAGAAGTCTTACAACACCAGGTTAAAGTCCAACAGGTTTCTTTCAAACACGAGCTTTCGGAGCACTGCTCCTTCCTCAGGTGAATGGAGAGGTATGTTCCAGAAACATTTATATAGACAAAGTCATCCTGTGGAGAGCTGTCACCCTGATCTCCATAGACTTCAATTTTGGCCCCTCCAGGGCTCTTTAATGCCATACTTGGTCAAATATTGCCTTGATGTCAAGGGCAGTCACTCTTGCCTCACCACTGGAGTTCAGTTCTTTTATAGATTTTTGGGCCAAGGCTGTAATGAGTTGAGTGGCTCTGACTGAACCCATAGTGAACATCAGTGAACTGGTTGTTTCTGCGTAAGTGCCGCTTGATATACTGTCAGTGACACCAAGCATCACTTCACTGATGATCAAGATTGGACTGATGGGGCGATAGCTGGCTGGGTTGGAACCTCCTGCTTTTTGTGTACAGGATATACCTGGGCAATTTTTCACATGGCTGGGTAGATGCCAGAGTTGTAGCTGTACTGAAACAGCTTGGATAGGGACACGGAAAGTTTGGAGCACAAATCTTCAGTACTATTGCTGGAAAGTCATTGGGCCCATAGACTTTGCAGTATCCAGTGCCTTCAGCCATTTCTTGAGATCATGTGGAGTGATACAAATTGGCTGAAGACTGGCATCTGCGATGATGGTTCCCTCGGGAGGAGACTGAGTTGGATCATCCATTTGGCACTTTTGTCTGAAGGCGATGTCAGATGCTTCAGCCTTGTCTTTTGCACTGACGTGCTGGGGTTGCCTGTCATTGAGGATGGGGATGCTGTGGAGCCTCATTCTCACATTAGTTGTTTAATTATCTGTCTATCCCATGCTGCTTCTGCTGTTTGACATGCAAGTAATCCTGTGTGTGGCTTCACCAGGTTAACGCATCATTTTTAGGTATGCCTCGTGTTGCTCCTGGCATGCCCTCCTCACTCTTCATTGAACCTGAGTTGATCCCCTAACTTGATGCTACTGGTACAGTGGGGATATACTGGACATGAGGTTACAGATTGTGGTTAAAATACAGTTTTACCGCTGCTGATAGCCCACAGCACTGCATGATGACCAGTTTTGAGTTGCTAAATCTGTTTGAAATCTATCTCATTTAGCACGATGGATCTTCATGAGTGGGCATTGGTCACTCATAATCAGTACTGTCATGGACAGATACATCAGCAACAAGTGAGTCGGTGAGGACAATGCCAAGTAAATTTTTCCCTGTTATTTGCCTCATCTCCCTAGAAGACCCACTCCAATAGCTAAGTCCTTTAGGGCTTGGTCAGCAGTGATACTAACAAGCCACTCTTGATGATGGACTTTGAACTCCCCCACCAGAGTACATTCTGTGCCCTTGCCTCCCTCAATGCTTCCTCAAATTGGTGTTCAACATGGAGGAGCACTAATTAATCAGCAAGGGGGTGGGGGTGGTGGTGATAACTAGCAGGAGGTTTCCTTGTTGATGTTTAACTTAATGCCATGAGACTTCCTGGTGCCTGGAGTCACTGTTGAGGACTCTCAAGGCATTTTCCTCCTGTCTGGATGCCCCTCCACCACCTCTGTTGGATCTTTCCTGTTGGTGGGATAGGACAGGGATGGTGATTCTGGTGTCTGGGGTGACTATGTCGGGCTATTGCTTGACTAGTCTGGGAGACCTTTCTCTCAATTCTGGCGCAAGTACCCAGATGTTAGTAGGGAGGATTTTGCAGGGTCGACAGGGTTGGTCTTTGCATTGGCTTTTACAGGAAGTCAGGTGGTCTTTCGAGTTTCACCCTTTTTGAAAGCTTTGTAGCGCTTTGGTACAACTTAAGAGTCAACCTCATAATCAGGGGCTGGTTTAGCTCACAAGGCTAAATTGCTGGCTTATAAAGCAGACCAAGCAGGCCAGCAGCACGGTTCGATTCCCGTACCAGCCTCCCCGGACAGGCGCCGGAATGTGGCGACTACGGGCTTTTCACAGTAACTTCATTGAAGCCTACTCGTGACAATAAGCGATTTTCATTTTCATTCAACCTCATTGCAGTAGGCGAGACCAGGTAAGGATGGCACATTTCCTTCCCGAAAGAATATTAGCATACATGAAGGGTTTTTATGGTTTCATGATTGCCATGAGACAAGCTTTTAATTCCAGATTTATTCATTGAATTTAAATTCCACCAGCTGCCATGGAGCATTAGCTGGAGTTCTGGATTACTAGTCCAGTGACATTACTACCATGCCATCACCTTAACAGATTGGTTGGTTTAGCCAGGGACATTTTGAACCCTACATTACTGGGGATTTGTTAACCTCTCCCTATCCCTGCTCAACTTGTTTGCTTGTCCTTCCGTACAGCCATAGTACCACCGTAACAAAATTATGTGAGGCATACCAATGAGCGTGACTGTGTTGAGGGAAGCAGGTAATAACGAGAGAGGGCAGGAGTAATAAAGATGAACACAAAGCGAAGAGACGTCTGTTAAGAATTTCTGATACAGAATGTATCTGTTAGAATGAAGACAGCACAACGTGCTTGAGTTTTAAATAGGGCAACGGTTCATCCATTTCTCTTGCTTTTGTTTTTCTTTGTCCACTAAAGCTTTTGGATTGGGATACGGTGTGGCAAACATCACATTGCTGTCAGGACCTACTGTGCATTTTATGTCAGTGTCATTAGCAACATATTAGTTTAAGGGGCTGAAGTGAACCTATTAATAAATGGATGTGCTGTGTAGTATGTTGGCACCATGGAGCATAAAATTCCTGTTGGTAAGATGCGCTATTCCTTCTTAAGTTTGCCCGTTCTAATGTCATTTCAGAATAAGAGATGCCAAACAGCATTGCGTAATATGGTTCATTTGTGTTTGATAATTAACTCTTGAAGTTAATGTGCAATATTTGGAGCCAAATTGACATTGCAAGACAAGCAAGGTTTTGGGGAACCTAGCTCCTGTTGCCAAATAATACATGTTTGCACCATAAGTTGGACTGTTCTAAAGAACCTGATTTAAACACCACCACTGTTTGGTGCACCATAGCTTGCATGTTGAACTAGTGGTAGTATTTAGATAATGTCAATGAAGAAAGGTTTGCATTTGCGAATATACAGAACCAGATTTGGCTCCGAGCAACAAAATTACTTTTATTCCTTTTTGTGAATGGACATGTTGGGACCTGTTGTGTCCGTGAATTGAACTGTCACCCTCATCATTTCATGCCTATTTTATCTGCTTCTTTATCGCACACTGAGTGACTTCCTGCCCCTAGGAAGTACTTGGGTTTAGCTCTCTTGACAGCACTTTAATCCCTTGTTAAGCCATAAAGGTTCAGTGGGTATTTGGTAACAGAGTTTCTTTTAACATAGATGACTCTGTCTGGTTTCAGATTTTCTCTCAGTCAATGTTGAAACCCTATTGCGGAGTTTATTTCAGGACATTTTGTGTTATCGTGGTTAACTTTTTTCTTCCAGCAGGTGAAAGCCCAGAAAGGACAAAAATAAGCTCCCATAATGCACTCTACCAAAGATAGGACTTTGAATCATTGACCATAAAGTTCACCGTGTGAGCTGCACCCCAATGTGTGTTTTCCCCTTTGAAAAGGCTCAGTGAGCCCTAGGTATTTCCTCATTCTTGGATGGGAGAGGACCAATATTCTTACATTATGGCGGCTATGTTTAGCTGTGACAGCCATGTCCAGCGAAGTGGCCTGACCCCTCAGCCTGTGTCCTGGGAAGCTGCCTGACCCCCTCAACCTGTGTCACGGGAAGCTGCATGACCTCCTTGCTGGTGTCTAGGAAAGTGGCCTGGCCCCCTTGACGTATGTTACGGGGGACCGGCCTGACCAGGTTTGTTTTCCTGCCCATGTGCAGTTTGCTTATCTCCACTAGTTTGACGGTAGAGGGTGTTGCATTATCCCTGGACGAGGAATTGAACCATGGTTCCTGCTCCAGCAACTTTTAGAAAATGCTCAGCATTGGTGACTCTCGTGAATCAATAGTCTGCCGAATTCAGTGTCTAGACATGTACATGATAAAAGTCACTTGGATGAGGGAGCCGGCAAAACTATGGTTGGCTTCAGGAGAGATGGGGAGGACATTAATAACTCCTCCAGAAACTTGTGTTCTGCCCCCCTGTCACTGTGCTCTTTGCTCGAGTATTTAAAGTTCTGGTGGCAATCCTCCTGCTGTACACAGCCATTCACCGGAACATGGTGGCAAATAACATCTCTGTGAAAAATGCATTAATTCTAAATGTACTAAATATGTGGCATTTGTATAAATAAACTGCATAAGTCGAATGACTGTATTGTGCTTGGTGGTATTTGCTGTTGTAGTTTTTCAAACAGTACTTGTCTGAGTCTTGGTACTTTAAATAAAAGCTGATTAATCCATTGAAGAATCATTTCATTAAGAAAATCCTGTGCTTTCACAATTGATATTTACACTTCACTGAAATGTCTCCACATGAATACTTGTTCCAATAAAAATATAAAATATATGAATGAAGGTTTTTTTAATACCTTTAATACACTATGGTTAACTGTAACTTGCCTTTGCCAGGTTTCACTTAAGCAAACTATAAAACACCGCAGTCTTGGCCAAAGTGGTGTAGGTTAACAGCGGCAGTATTGACAGCAATTTTTGCTGGCAACTTGGCTTTCTCTTCCTTTATTTTTTTCTAATTTAGCATTTGCATAATTCAGTACAACGTAATATACCATGGGCGGGATTCTCCGTCCCATCGCACCCGTTTTCTGGTGCGGTGCGCCCCCTCCGACAGCAGGATACTCCGACCAGTGGGGGGTTCCCGTTGTGGGCACCTCCATGACGTTGGGAAATCCACGGGTGTGAATTCACTGCTGGTGAAAGGGGAGAATCCCGCCGACGGAGAATCCAGCCCCATGTGTCTGAACTCTGACATCACTATATACTTTACCAAGTGTCTGTGTGTGTGTTTGTCTTGCTCTGAAATATGCTTCCATGTCTTTTAATACCTACAGTGCATTGTGTTACCCACGGCTGGCACAATAAGAAGGCTAAGTCTTACCTGGCTTACAAGCACATCATTATCTGTTCATCTGAATTGTTCTTCATTTATTCATCATAAGCCTGCCATTTAGGACCAAAATATTTGACGTAATGCTTTGCCCTTGGAACTATGTTTGATTTACTCTTCTCTGACATTGTAGAGTAAGATTTGAGAACATTTGAGTAACAATTTCAATTTTAATTTTATTTAAAACCACCAAAGACACATTGATTTATTTTTTCCTTCCGTCCCCTGAATGTTTGCCAGCTCCTCAGTCCTCTTGTTTTGAGTTCCTGCCAGTAATGAGTAGCAGTACTGTCAGGCAAATGGATAGGCTCTTTCTTCTTGGCTGTTTGCTGCCGACAACTCTGGACATGTTCGAGCAAGGTTTCCATTGAATTTGAGTGCGTCTGGGTCAGTGTTTCATGAGCACTGTAGTCAAAGTGTTATCCTATATTACACTGATGAAAGCAGATACACGCTAACGCCAGCCTTTATTATGGTTAGCTGCTTGGAACAAGTCAAAACTTCTATAGCACTGCCAAGTGACCCAGAATGAAAAGGACCGAACATAGCAAGATTTATGGATTTTTGGATCTATTTTTGAGGGACTCTGCAGTTTGAAGAAACGTGCTTTGAGAGCATACTCTTTGCTGCTGCTTTTAACTGATGTATATGTGTTTTCCATAATTAATTTTTTTTTAAAGAGTGGTCAATGTTAACATTAGCAGTGCAATAATTGGCCTCCGATTCAGCCTCCGCTCCCTCCATTCTCAACATCCATCCTCAGACTGGAAGCAAGTCGTTAACCTCTTGAGAGCTTCCAACTCGTACTGCTGTAATGATTGATCGATAGCGAAGCTCATTGACTGGAACAGAAAAAGAATGGTTTCCATGTGCTAGTTAGTCTCTGAGCTGAAATCATGCACAAGTCAGAATTTCTTGAACTTTGAGCATTTTTGTTGGAAGACATCAACTTCTGAATAGTAATTTTGTGCCTCCCATGAATACATTAAGATATAATGTGGATAATTGCTGTGCGACATGCCAACAGTCGGTTGCATAGAGTGAAAGAGATGTATTGTGGGACACGGAAAAACTGTCCGGATGAACTCTAAATAATCAAATTATAAAGGAAATCACTCAACTTCAATTGAGCAAGTGGTGGCTCAGACTGGGTTCTTCTATTTTCCAGGCTGATGTTTGACAGAAAGCTGGGCAGTAAAGCAATACTTGAACAATAATAAAACTCTGGTTAAAGGCAGGTCGTGAGGCTGTCATAGATTAAGTGTACTGAGACTGAGTTTTCCTTTTTTATGTCTGTTTAAAATAAGTTGCAGAAGTGACCCGGAGAATTCTGTTTTGCCATGCTGCGAATTTTCAACATGTGTCCGAAACCTTGAAAGTACCTCTAGTGCCATCTAGTGGAAAGCTTTGTTATACCAGCACAGTTAGAAATTGACTGTTCACAAAAAAAAGTTTCAAAAATGATTTAATGGCGTGTGAGTGTCACTGGCAAGACCAGCTTTCTTGTCCATCCCTAATTGTTGTTGAGTTACTGATGTGCCGGTATTGTATGGCACCAAGCTGTTTACCTGTGTCATGAACTTCACCTGTTTTTTTTCTACCTGGCCTCTTCCCTCAGCATAAATGCCTGTGTGAAAAGCTGACACATGTTTCTGTCTTGTTTTTTTCTGCTGCAGATTTTTAATGCAATTGATTACTGTTTCACTACAGAAACCAGGTGGTTTAAAAATGAATTGCAACACCATCCCTGTAGAAATAGGACTTCATTAGCCACTGGTGTTAATCCAAATGCTAGTTCCACACAACTTCAGTAATTCACAATTAAGGGGGATTGTTTGGCTCTTTGATTTGAAACAGAGTGGCTTGTAATTAATTGTATTAAATAGGTTTAAACTGGTTCTATAGAAGCTAAAATGTGTCCCATGTAAAATGGAACTGGTTCTCATTAGCATTTACCAATAATAATAATAATCTTCATTATTGTCACAAGTAGGCTTACCTAACAGGTAGCACAGTAGCACAAGTGGCTAACACTGTGGCTTCACAGCGCCAGGGTCCCATGTTCGATTCCCCGCTGGGTCACTGTCTATGCGGAGTCTGCATGTTCTCCCCGTGTCGCGGGTTTCCTCCGGGTGCTCCGGTTTCCTCCCACAATCCAAAGACGTGCAGGTTAGGTAGATTGGCCATATTAAATTGCCCTTAGTGTCCAAAAAGGTTAGGAGGGGTTATTGGGTTACGGGGATATGGTGGAAGTGAGGGCTTAAGTGGGTCGGTGCAGACTCGATAGATCGAATGGCCTCCTTCTACACTGTGTGTTCTATGTTCTAACACTGCAATGAAGTTGCTGTGAAAATCCTCTAGTCGCCACATTCCAGCGCCTGTTCGGGTACACTGAGCGAGATTTAGCATGTCCAATTCACCTAACAGCACGTCTTTTGGGACTTTTGGGAGGAAACCGGAGTACCCGGAGGCAACCCACGCAGACACGGGGAGAATGTGCAGACTCTGCACAGACAGTGACTCAAGTGGCAATCGAACCCGGGACCCTGGCGCTGTGAAGCAACAGTGCTAACCACTGTGTTGCCGTGATGCCCAACTAGTCAATATTGGTTTGACTTGGTTAAAGTGTGCATCTTAACCACAGTCATAGCTGAAGAATGGTTCTCTCAAAATGCTTTCAGTTAGATCAACTGAAATGATGGAAAAACGAGGCACCCCATTAAACAAGCAACAGTGGGCTTAAAAGATCCCACAGAACTATTCTGAAGAAGAACAGAGCACTTTTCTCTGGTGTTTGGACCAATATTTACCCCTCAAATCAAAATGACTAAAATGGGCTATCTGATTGTTAAAACGTTGCTGTTTCTGGGAGCAGGTTGGCCCTTATTGGAATTCAGTGGAATGGGAGGCTATCTTATTGAAACACAAGATCCTGAGGGGATCTGATAGATACCAGAGGGTGTTTCCACTTGTGGGAGAGACTGGAACCATGGGACACAGTTTAAGAATAAGATGTCTACCGTTTAAGACAGATGAGGAGAAATCTTTTTCTCGTCAGTATTTAGAATTCGTTCCCAGGGAGCAGTGGAGGCAGATCATTGAATTTATTCAAGGCAATGTTGGACAGATTGTTACGAGACAAGAAAATGGGGGTTATGGGGGGGCAGACGACAAATTTGAGATGAGACCGCAACCCAATTAGCCATTCTTACTGAATGACGGAGCGAGCTCGAAGAGCTGAATGGCCTTTTCGTGTTCCTAAGTCCACTGTTCAAAACAGAAGGAACTACACTTTGAAAGTCCTTCATGTGCTGTAAAGAACATTGGCAACTCCTGAGCTTGTTCAAAGTGGGATATAAATGCAAGTCTTTCTTTCAAGAGGCTGTTTCTCTCAGAGCATCATTAATCTATGGAATTCCTTACCCCAAAGAGCAGTGGGAGCTGGGTAACTGAATATATTCAAGGCTGAATTCGATAGTTTTTTGATCGACAAGGGAGTGAAGGAGGATGGACAGAAAAGTGGAATTCAGGCCACAACCACATCAACCATGATCTTATTGAATAGTGGAACAAGCTCGAGGAGCTGAATGGCCTACTGCTCCTAATTCTTTTCCTTCTTGTGACTTATTGAATAGAGTTTGAGAAAGTGTTCAGGTATATATTTTTGTGTCAAAAATGCGAAAGGATTGATTTTCCCCCTGTTTCCTCTCAACAGATGTTCTAAAAGTAGGAAGTTTTCTTTCTCCATCACTGCTGACACAAGAGATCGAGGCCGTGAAACACAAACATCGCAGCCCATATTACTGTGAACAGCTGCTGCAACATATTCAGGCACTCAACGGAGACGCCAGCTAAGTCTGGAGCCTGACACCTCACTTGGAGATAGGATACAGATGCTGTGTAGAATCACAGTAGAAGAATATGCGCATGGTATTTATAGACAATGGGTGAAAGGGGCAAAAATTACACTTGAACAAAGTACCGATAAATGATAGATTGGCATTGATGGTAAAATTAGCTGAGAAACATTGGTTCATAAATCTTCAGCTTGTTTAAATTCTCAGCCTGTCAAGGAAGGAAGTCGCAGGTCTCGTGCAGGCCATCTTGTATCAAATCGCTGATGGCTTGTTGAAATGCTACCCTAATCTCTAAGCAATAAGTTTTTTTTCAAACTGTGCTGTTCCATTGTATGAGTGGAGATCTTTAAAAGAGCATGTGTGAAGCACAGGAAGATACTGCTCTTACTGTTCCTGAATTGACATTGGAGCTCAGAATATCGCAGTGGTTGAAAATGCTGGAAATACACAGCAAGATGGTTGACATGTGAAGCAAAATAACGCGTGTTCTAATGCACTCTTGCGCTTGAAGATGTTAATTGGACTGCTGTGTACATCCAGTACTTTCATATTTCATTTCCGATGCCCAGCAATTTCTATTTAATTTCCCTATGACTAAACCTGGTGCCTTATTGCTGGGTGGACAGGGGTGATTAAATGGGGAGTTAGTATATTAATTTTTCTTTTATATTTTTGTTTCGAGTAACATTTATTAGAAGTTGTTTCACTGCTGTTCTATTATTTTAGTGTCTACATTTCCAGAATCATATTTTTATTTGCGTTTTTGCTACTAAATTAAATTTTATTCCTCCATGAAAATTAGTCACCAAATACAGTATTTGTTCTTGAAAGAATTATTTTTCTTCTTTTTGCTAGTACATTTGTTTCTGGTGAGTAATTGAATACGCTTGCCTTTGCTACTGTATTGTAACAGTTTGCAGTGTCAATATTATGTCAAGTTTACATCTTTGGGCAGCACGGTAGCATGGTGGTTAGCATAAATGCTTCACAGCTCCAGGATCCCAGGTTCGATTCCCGGCTGGGTCACTGTCTGTGTGGAGTCTGCACGTCCTCCCCGTGTGTGCGTGGGTTTCCTCTGGGTGCTCCGGTTTCCTCCCACAGTCCAAAGATGTGCGGGTTAGGTGGATTGGCCATGCTAAATTGCCCGTAGTGTCCTAATAGTAAGGTTAAGGGGGGGAGTTGTTGGGTTACGGGTATAGGGTGGATACATGGGTTTGAGTAGGGTGATCATTGCTCGGCACAACATCGAGGGCCGAAGGGCCTGTTCTGTGCTGTACTGTTCTATATTGACATCAAATTTTATAATTTAAAATAACAGGCCTTTCAACATCTTCAGAATATATTTTTAAAAAACTTTCATTGGAGATTTCAACAAAGAGTTGAGTGTTTTGAGTATCTTTACAATAAAAAAATAAAATTATACTTGCTGTCGGCATTTTAAACAATACATTTTGCATTGTTGAATGAGCAAGAGATTGGGAAAGTCTTTTGGGGCTGGGACTGAAGTGTGCAAAGTAAAGGATGGCACTGAAGGTATTATTATCCCCCAGTACAAATATTGCAGCGCAAGATTGGAGCTTCCAATTGCTGACTTTCAGGTGAATCCTTGAATGTCTTTTATATTTGGATTTCCTCTGGGAGAAAGTCTTGGCAATGAGGCTAAGGTTGGTGAGGGAAAGGATTGTTTCAGTTGTGTGCACCTGCTAACCGGGTGGATTAATAAAGGAAAATAAATAAGGGAATTTGGGAGGTAAATAATAAAATCTCTCGGTTCATCTGGCATATCCCACACAAATCCAAGATGGGGTGCATGCATTTGAGAAAATCTAAAGAATGCTCCATCCTTGAAAAATTCAGGCTGCAACCCAAGGGTCTTCCTTTCAACTACCCTGAATAAAAGTACATCCATCCACTGTATTTTTTTTTTCTTTCTCTCCTGTCCCACCATTTGTGTCAGCCGCTCTTGTGATCCAGTGATACCCAATCTGCTTTTTGCATCCATTGTTGTACGAAAGTACGTTGAGTGTAAATAATACTTCAATCAATACATGAAGAGCTTTCTTCATTTTCCCTAACCCCGGTGTTACGGTCCTGCTCACAAACTTTGGCTTGAAGATGGGCAGGCTGTCGGTGATCTCCAGTGGTTTTGGTGCCTCCCTCCTTCGCTCGTGATTTCTTTCCGTCAAATTCGGCAGATGGTTCCAGCTCAGAATGGAAAATACAGCGCCTCCAATGTCCTCAACTCAGCCAGGGCTCAGTCAGGTAACAGGCCTTGATCTTCCCTCAGCTAGTCGTGTCAGACAAGCAAAAGAACATTGGGATGTGACTGGTCCAACCACAACTGAAGATCCCATGTGGTGAAGCTTCACAATGTTGGGAAGAATCCAAACCATTGGCCAAACTATCTTCCCAGTATCAATGCAGATGATGTGACTTGTGTTATTGTTCACTGTAATATCAAAGGGACAGCGTTTCAGTGATTTTTCTCTGACTGATTAGGCAGTACGTGCAAGGTAACAGCTCGGGCATTATCCCCAGTCTCTGCACAAGCTCAGTATTGTGCTCAGTTCTGTTACCTTGGTTTGGATCTCCAGAAACATCTTCAATACTTGCAGCGAGGCCAACAGAATGCCTCGAATGGAGTTGAATGCCAAGATTACCCCACTCTTTGCTCCATCAACATAGTGGATGATGATTCTGTTCAGTAAATGGGCTAAATAGTCATTTCTTCTTCTGACCTGCATATTATCTTGCAAGTGTTTTTAGAGCCAATTGTTTTGCACAGGCCAATGATTGTTGATAACAATTGATAACAGATTATTGAGTTACTTTTGTGATGCATTGAGAAACGGTGAAAATAATCTGCTGTGAAAATCTGAAATCAGAATTGGGAACTGATTCAAAAGAAAAAGAAGCATTTTGCAATCATTTCAATGCAACTCATAATATCACCCAACTATAAAACAAAGAACAAAGAAAAGTACAGCACAGGAACAGGCCCTTCGGCCCTCCAAGCCTGTGGCGACCATGCTGCCCGTCTAAACTTCCTGGGTCCGTATCCCTCTATTCCCATCCTATTCATGTATTTGTCAAGATGCCCCTTAAATGTCACTATCGTCCCTGCTTCCACCACCTCCTCTGGGAGAGAGTTTCAGGCATCCACTATCCTCTGTGTAAAAAAAAACTTGCCTCGTACATCTCCTCTAAACCTTGCCCCTCGCACCTTAAACCTATGCCTCCTAGTAATTGACCCCTCTACCCTGGGGAAAAGCCTCTGATTATCCACTCTGTCTATGCCCCTCATAATTTTGTAGACCTCTGTCAGATCGCCCCTCAACCTCCGTCATTCCAGTGAGAACAAAATATTCAACTGCTCCTCATAGCTAATGCGCTCCATACCAAGCAACATCCTGGTAAATCTTTTCTGCATCCTCTCTAAAGCCGCCACATCCTCCTGGTAGTGTGGCGACCAGAATTGAACACTATACTCCCAAGTGTGGCCGAACTAAGTTTCTATACAGCTGCAACATGACTTGCCAATTCTTATACTCAATGCCCCGGCCAATGAAAGCAAGCATGCCGTATGCCTTCTTGACTACCTTCTCCGTCTGTGTTGCACCTTTCAGTGACCTGTGGACCTGTACACCTAGATCTCTCTGACTGTCAATACTCTTTAGGGTTCTACCATTCATTGTATATTCTCTGCCTGCATTAGACCTTCCAAAATGCATTACCTCACTTTGTCCGGATTAAACTCCATCTGCCATCTCTCCGTCCATGTCTCCAAATGATCTAAATCCTGCTGTATCCTCTGACAGTCCTCATCGCTATCCGCAATTACACCAACCTTTGTGTCGTCTGCAAACTTACAACTCTGCCACGATTTCTTGCTGCTGCTGAAACCCATATGCCTATTGTCACCTCTGTATTTCATTATTTCAGTCTCTCCGCTGACCTCCCATCCTCCACCTACTGCAAATTCCAGCTCATCCAAACCTTTTGCTGGTACCCTGGCCATGCACAGTGCCTCAATGCCTCAAATTTAATATTGCACCATGCTCCTCCCTATTTTCTGTTGTATCCTCCAGCCCTGGATGCGCCACCACGTACTGTGGACTATTCCCCCGACCAGCCACCATCCTGCACTGACTGTTTTAAGACCTTGCTTAAAAAACATGACTTGTTTAATTAATGGGATTTTAGTGTCACTGGAAGCCCAGTATTTATTGTACATTTGTTACGGCCCTTTGTCCAACATCTCCTTTGATTTTCTGTTCAAGGTTTGTTAAACTTTCTCGTGTATGTTGAGACCTGGCTACATTAAAGGCTCAAGAATGTTGTTTACTCCTATTCACTAATCATTCACTTGTAATATTGTTGTGTATCACTTGGTGTCACTAGAGAGTTGACATTAGCTCTGCAAAAGGCAAGTTCATATCTGATGTGGTACATGGGTCCCTTTCACTTTAACCTCATTCTCCACCCCTGCTACTCAACCAACATAGATTGAAAGTAAGATAGCCCTATTTTCTTTTTTGTTTCTTCACTGCCGTTTTCTTTTTATTAAGTTTATTATGCGAGTTTTAATTAAAAATCAAAAAAAGTGGAACTACCTTAATTTTCAATCTACGTGTTGCGCTTTTCACAACCACTGAACATTGCAAAGTGATTTATAACCAGGCAAACACTTTCTGTAGTGTAGCCACTGTTGTAATATGGGAAACATGGCACCCAATCTACGCACAGCAAGCTCCCGCCGTCAGCAATGTGATAATGGCCAGCTAATCTGTTCTATGTGCTGTGAATGAGGGTTGAGTATTGGGCAGCCCCTCTTCGAAATAGAGCCTGGGGATCTTTTACATCCACCCATGCAGGCAGAAGGGGCCTTGGATTTATGACTCATCCAAAAGACAGCATCTCCAACAGCGCAGCACTCCGTCAGTACTGCATCGGGAGCATCAACTGGGATTTTGGTGCTCAGGGTCTGGAGTGACCTTGTGACCCAGAGGTAAGTGTGAGACCTGACTGAGCCACAACTGATACTCGAGAGAAAGTTGTAATTTCTTAGATGAATATACCTCTAGAAATGTGGCTTGTGTTTGTACGTGCTTATCCCTGGATTCTGCATGACTGCATCTCGTTGCATTATCACAAGAACCTGGACCCATGTAAGTGCTCTGCATCACTCCGGAATTTTCATCTAGATTCTTCCTTTCTCTTTGGGGTCAGCTGTGGCTCATAAGGGTCAGAGGTTCCTGGGTTCAAGCCCACTCTAGCGACTTGAGCATAAAATACAGCTGGCACTCTGCAGTACAGAAGGAGTGCTGCATTGTCAGAGGTGCTGTCTTTTGGGTGGAAACTTAAGTCAAGACCCGGAATACCCTCTTGGATGGATGTGAAGGATTCCATTACAATATTTAGTGAACAACTTTCATAGAATCCAGTACAGAAGGAGGCCATTTGACCCATTGAGTGCGCCAACCCTCGAAAGAGCCCTCCCCCCTCTCCCCCTATGCCTCTCAATTCCAGTAACACCACCTAACCGTCAGGACACTAAGGGGTAAATTAGCATAGCCAATCCACTAACCTGCACATCTTTGGACTGCTGGAGGAAACTAGAGCACCCGGAAGAAACTCACATAGACACTGGGAGAATGTGCAAATTCCACGCTGGCAATCACCCAGAGTCAGAATCGAACCCGGGTCCCTGGTGCTCTGAGGCAGCAGTTCTAGCCACCGTGCCACCCTTTTGAAGAAAAGCAAGGCAATTCTCCTCAGTGCCCCCAACCAACACCAGCAAAAACAAGATGCCCAGTCATCATCACAATGTTTTGTCAGAGCCTGTTGTGCAAATTGGCTGCCCCAGTTCCTACACTACAACTGTGACTCATACACTTCAATAATAGTTCATTGACGCAGCAGTTCTGCATGTCAACAACATTATCTCAACGCAAATCTTATTTCCTGTACAGTAAGAAGTCTTACAACACCAGGTTAAAGTCCAACAGGTTTGTTTCAAACACGAGCTTTCGGAGCACGGCTCCTTCTTCAGGTATTTCCTGTAGACATTTGAACCGGATAGAAACATTTGGGAATTTGTCTATTTAACTGGTTCCTTAACTATTTCCTGATCTCATTTCTAGATCAGTCATTCGCAAATATTTTGGGTTGAAGACCCCTTTTCAAATAGATTAATAATCATGGATCCCCCTCAGCTTAATTAACAATATGCAGTAAGGACCAAGGAATTGATTTAAGAATGGGAAAATAGAATACGAGAGTAAACTTGTAGGGAACATAAAAACTAACTGTAAAAGTTTCTAAAGGTACGTGAAGAGAAAAAAATTGGTGAGAACAAATGTACATCCCTTACTGTCAGAAACAGGAATGTGTGATAGGGACAAAGAAATGGCTGAGCAACTAGATACATACTTTAGTTCTGCCATCACAAATGACACAAATTAGATACCAGAAATTTTGGTTTAGTGAGAGGGAAGAAGTGAAGGAAATAAATATTAGTCGAGAAATGGTGTTGGGGAAATTGATGGGATTGAAGGCTGATAAATTCCCAGGGTCTGATAATCTGAGTACTTAAGGAGGTGGCTCTGGAAATACTGGATGCTTCGGTGGTCATCTTCCAGGATTCTATAGACTTTTGAACAATTCCTGCAGATTGGAGGGTAGCTAATGTAACTCCCACTATTTAAAAAGGGAGGTTTGGAGAAAACAGAATTATAGACCAGTCAGCCTGATGTCGGTAGTGGGGAAAATTCTAGTATCTATTATCAAAGATTTATAGCCAAGCACTTAGAAAATAATGGCAGGATTTACAGAGTCAGCATGCATTTTTGAAGGAAAAATCATGGTTGACAAATCTACTAAAATTCTTTGAGGATGTAACTAGTAGAATTGACGAGGGGGAGCCAGCGGATGTGGTATATTTGGACTTTCAGAAGGCTTTTGACAAAGTCCTGCATAAGAGATTAGTGTGTAAAATTAAAACGCATGGGACGAGGGGTAGTGTATTGAGATGGATAGAAAACTGGTTGGCAGACAGGAAACAGAGTAGGAATTAACGGGCCTTTTTCAAATTAGCAGGCAGTGACTACTGGAGTACCGCGGGATCGGTGGTATGATTTAGATGAAGGAACAGGATGTAATATCTCCAAATTTGCAGATGACACCAAGTTGGGTGGGAGGGTGAGCTGTGAGAAGGATGCAGAAATCCTTCAATGTGATTTAGACAAGTTGAGTGAGTGGGCAAATGAATGGCAAATGCAGTATAATTTGGAGAAATGAGAGGTTATCCACTTTGGTAACAAAAACGAGAAGGCAGACTATTATCTGAATAGCCATAAATTAGGAGAGAGCAATGAGACCTGGGTGCCACTGAAGGTAAGCATGCAGGTACGGCAGGCAGTAAAGAAGGCAAATTATATGTTGGCCTTCAGAGCAGGAGGATTTGAGTACAGGAGCAACAATATCTTGCTGCAATTATGCAGGGCCTTGCTTGGTGAGGCAACGCCTGGAATATTGTGTGCAGTTTTGATCTCCTTATTTGAGGAAGGATGTTCTTGCTCGAGTGCAGCGAAGGTTTACCAGACTGATTCCTGGGATGGTGGGACTGACATATGAGGAGAGATTGAATCGGGTAAGATTGTATTCACAGGGGCGGCACGTTGGCATAGTGGTTAGCATTGCTGCCTCACGGCACCGAGGTCCCAGGTTCGATCCCGGCTCTGGGTCACTGTCCATGTGAAGTTTGCACTTTCTCCCCGTGTTTGCGTGGGTTTCGTCCGCACAATCCAAAGATATGCAGGGTAGGTGGATTGGCCACGCTAAATTGCCCCTTAATTGGAAAAAATGTATTGGATACTCTAAATTTATTTTTAAAAGTATATGGGGAGGAAATCAAGATTCGGCTATTGAGTTGGTTGATCAGCCACAATCATAATGAATGGCAGGGCAGGCTCGAAGGGCCGAATGGCCTCCTTCTGCTCCTATTGTCTACGTTTCTATGTAATAATATTCATAATATGACATTGCTGTAGGTAAAGCAAATTTTACTGATGTTTTTAAGAAACAGGTTTTACTTGCAATTGTCAGTTTAATGGGCCTGCCAGCTTCCCGACCGAATCTATTTAAGCTTGGCAGCAACCCAGAACATGGAGCAACTATGAGGTCATGGAGGAAAGCAGCATCGATTTGATCAATAGCTCATTCACCGTTACATCAATAGACAATCGATCTTGCGACATCCTGGACTTCAACTAACAAAGTCTCGGGCATGTATTCGATTTGGAATCCAAATTGTTCACTGGTAACACCGTTAGTAATTACAATTAGAATTTATCAGTACAATTAAGACAGTTGAGTCATTTTGAGTTGCCCTTTTCCAGTCTCTTATTGTTAAAAATGTACATTCCACAGTTAGACGTGATCACTTTAAACTGTTGTAATTCCTATTTAATCATTCTAACTACTTACAGAGAGTTAGGAGCCATTCAGCCTCTTGAGCCAGCTCCATTCAACTGGATGATGGCTAATCTTCAATTTCAATGCCATATTCAGTACTATCCCTATATCTTTGATGTCTTTAATGTCTAGAAATCTATCGATCTCTGACTTGAACACACTCAATGACGGAGCTTCCACAGCCCTCTGGGGTAGGGAATTCCAAAGATTCACCACCCTCTGAGTGTCTCCTCTCAGTCCTGGATGGCTTAACCTTTATGCTGAGACTGTGTCCCCTGGTTCGAGATCTCTCCTGCCAGGGGTGACATTCTTCCTGCATCTACACTAGATGCAAGAGTTGTGTATATTTCAATAAGATTACCTTTCATTCTCCTGAACTCTTGAGAGTACTGACCCAAACTCCTCAATCTTGCCCCAATCCCACCACCACAGGGATTAGTCTGGTGAACATTTTTTTAAATTCATTTAAAGGATGTGGCTATCGCTGACTGGACCAGCATTGATTGTCCATATCTTTTTTTTTTAAATAATTTTTATTGAAATTTTTACAAAATATAAACATCTCAGCTCTATTAACAAAACAACCGCGGTAACACCCCAAGAACAATACCCACCCAACTTCAAAAGCAACTACAAACAAAAGAAAAAAAACAAAAGAACACCCAAACAACAAAAGGGAAAGAGATAATACCCGCCACATCCCACAAACCCATGTACACAGTTCTCCCTCCCACCGATCCAAACCCCCCCCCCCCCCCCCCCCCCCCTCCCCGCCCCGGGTTGCTGCTGCTGCCGGCCTATTTCCCTACCGTTCTGCCAGGAAGTCCAGGAAAGGCTGCCACTGCCTAAAGAACCCTTGTACTGATCCCCTCAGGGCAAATTTCATCTTCTCCAATTTAATGAACCCCGCCATATCATTGATCCAGGCCTCCACGCTTGGGGGCCTCGCATCCTTCCATTGGAGCAAGATCCTCCGCCGGGCTACTAGGAACGCAAAGGCCAGAACACCGGCCTCTTTCGCCTCCTGCACTTCCGGCTCCACTGCAACCCCAAAAATTGCGAGTCCCCAGCCTGGTTTGACCCTGGATCCCACCACCCTCGACACCGTCCTTGCTACCCCCTTCCAAAACTCCCCCAGCGCTGGGCACGCCCAAAACATATAGGCGTGGTTCGCTGGGCTCCCCGAGCACCTAGCACACCTGTCCTCGCCCCCGAAAAACCTACTCATCCTCGTCCCAGTCATGTGGGCCCTATGCAGCACCTTGAACTGTATGAGGCTAAGCCTTGCACAGGAAGAGGAGGAATTCACTCTCTCCAGGGCATCCGCCCACGTCCCCTCCTCAATCTCCTCACCCAGCTCCTCTTCCCATTTACCCTTCAGTTCCTCCACCGAGGCCTCGTCTACCTCCTGCATTACCCGGTATATGTCCGAAATCCTCCCTCCTCCAACCCACACCCCCGAGAGCAACCGATCCCGCACCCCTCGTGGGGGCAGCAAGGGGAACCCCTCCACCTGCTGCCTGGCAAACGCCCTAACCTGCATGTACCTAAACATGTTCCCCGGGGGAGCCAAAACTTCCCCTCTAACTCCCCCAAGCTCGCGAACCTCCCCTCCACAAACAGGTCCCTCAACCTCCTAACCCCTACCCTGTGTGATTGTCCATATCTAATTGCCCTTGAAAAGGTGGTGGTGAGCTGCCTTCTTGAATTGCTGCAGTTCCTGTTGTTCAGGTATACCCACAGTGCTGTTCAGGAGGGAGTTCCAGGATTTTGACCCAGCAACAGTGAAGGAACGGCAATATATTTCCAAGTCAGGGTGGTGAGTGACTTGGAGGGGAACCTCCAGGTGGTAGGATTCCCAGGTATCTGCTGCTCTTGTCCTTCTGGATGGTAGTGGTCGTGGGTTTGGAAGATGCTGCATAAGGAACGTTGGTGAGTTACTCCAGTGCATCTTGTAGGTAGTGAACAAGGCTGCCACTGTTCGCCGGTGGTGGAAGTTTTAAATCTTTGTGGAAGGGGTATCAATCAAGCAGGGACTGCTTTGTCTTGGATGATGTCAAGCTTTAGTGTTGTTGGAGCTGCACCCATCCAGGCAAGTGGAGAATATTCCATTGCACTCCTGACTTGTGGTCTTGTAGATGGTGGACAGATTTTAGGGAGTTAGGAAGTGAGTTACTTGCCACAGGATTCCTAGCTTTTGACCTGCGCTATACACTTACAGTATGACATCTTTAGTCCTGTCCTCAAATCTTCTTGTAATAAAGGCCAATATACTATTTGCCTCCCTATTTGCTGCACCTGCGTGTTAGCTTTTAGTGTCTCATGGACAAGAAAACTTCTTGACCTTTCACCATTTAAGAACCATTTAAGAGCTGGTTTAGCTCACAAGGCTCAATCGCTGGCTTTTAAAGCAGACCAAGCAGGCCAGCAGCACGGTTCGATTCCCGTACCAGCCTCCCCGGACAGGCGCCGGAATGTGGCGACTAGGGGCTTTTCACAGTAACTTCATTGAAGCCTACTCGTGACAATAAGCGATTTTCATTTCATTTTTCATTTTCATTTCAAATGCTCTGCATTTCTATTTTTCTATCAAAATGGATAACAACAAATGTTTATACACATTCCGTCTGCCATGTTCTTGCCCACTCACTTAGCCATTGAAGCCTTTTTGCATCCTCCTCACAACTCACATCCTGACCTAGTTCTTTTTTTAAAAAATATTTTTATTCTCCATTTTCACATTTTCTTCAGAATTTACACCCCACCAACAAACAGTAAATGGTAACAAATACAATGTCAATCCCTTTATTAACAACAACGATCCCATCCTCCCACCAACCCCCCAAACAATATAAGCATCAAATAAAACAAACCCTCCCAAGGTGGGGGAAAAAAAAGGAATCAGGAATCACCTATGGTCACCATTGACATATAGAGTCCACCCCCCAACCCCCCCCCCCCCTCATATTCAATGACATCAAATCCCTGAAAGATACCGTGAATGACCCCCATGAATTTAAACACCCCCTCCCAGACTCCTCCCCTCCAGTTCCTCTTGTAAACTCCTACCCCCAACCTCGGTTCCTTACCCCAACTTTTCATCCCGGCTAGACTCACCGGAACCTGTTCGACCAGGCTCCTATGGGCGCAGCCCCTCCCCCCACCTCACCCCCATTCACTGGCCGGCTTAAACTGGCCAGCATGGAGGCCCCTGCCCGGGTCTCATTCCCCCTTGCCCGGTCCCAGGAAAACCAAGAAATCCCCTTTAGTGCACAACCCCCGCATACATACCCAAGCCCCAAAGAACCATCATTGCAAATGAAAGTCCCATCTCTTCCCTTGTCCAAATATATACAGCGTTGACTCATTTAGTACATACACCAGCACGCAGTGAAAGAATAAAGTTACATGAGGCTACATAGGTACACGACCATTTCTCAATTCTGCCACAGTCCTGCCTTTGCAAACTCCTCCGCTGTTCCACCCTCCCAAAATAAAAGACCTTGGATTTGTAGGTCATGCTTAACTCAGCTGGATATACTGTGTCGCACTGCACCATGCTGGTGTACAGTGCCTTCTTCACCCGGCTGAAGGCAGCCCGCCTCCTTGCCAGCTCCACCGTAAAGTCCTGGTATATGCGTATACCAGCTCCAGCCCACTGCACCACCCGCTTCTGCTTTGCCCAGCCCAGGACTTTCTCCTTCACGCTGTACCTACGGAAACACACAGTTACTACTCTTGGCGGCTCACTCGCCTTTGGTATAGGCCACCACGACCGATGAGCCCGATCCAGTTCTTATCGGGAGGGATCGTTCCCTCCCCCCCAATAGCTTCGCTAACATCGTGGCAAAATACTCCGTCGGCCTCGGGCCTTCCACTCCTTCGGGCAGACCCACAATCCTCAGATTCAGTCGCCTAGATATGTTTTCCAGGTCTTCCATTTTGGCCCGCAGACCCTTGTTGATCTCTATCACACTCCGCAACCCCTTCCCCATAAAGGTGAGTTGATCACTATGCTGCGATAATGCCTCTTCCACTTCCTTCAGTGTCTCACCTTGTTCCTGCACCTCCACCACTGCACTCGATACCGCCGCCCTCAATCGCCTCCTCCACCAGCACTTTCAATACCGCCTTGATCTCCTTCTTCAACGCTTTCATGTGATTTGTGAACTGTTTTTCAAGTTCCACGGCTATCACCTTGGTCATTTCTTCTGCCGTGAGCAATGCGGCCTCCCCTGGTGCCCCAGCCTCCGCTTTCCTTGCAGTCCCCGCGCTGACCTTTCCACTCCCTGGTGGACTTCCATTAACCACTTTTCTCAAGGCTGTTTTTTTCCCCAACTTGGACATTTCAGCTCACTGTGCCTTCTTACTGCTTTTGCTGCCTCCTTTGCCCCTGGGACCGGGCATTAAGACCCTGAAAATTTCGTTCCCGAACGGGAGCCCTCCAGTGTGCGGCTGCCTCCCGCCCGCCATCACCATCCTGACCATGTTCTGCGGCAAATTTGAAAATATTACATTTGGTCCCCACATCCAAATCATTGTTCTAGATTGTGAATATCTGGGGTCCAAACACAGATCCTCATGGTTCCTTACTCGTCATAGCCTGCCAACCAGACAACCACCCGCATCTTCGCCCTATGTTTTCTGACCATTAAACAATTCTCAATCCAAAATTTTTAGGCACGATGTAAGTAAAAAAAAATAGAGTTCCTTCTTGGCGGGATTAGCAAGCGCCTGAAATGATCCCGCTATCTAACATCACTCTATTTTTGGTGCCCTGAGCTTTTTGCATTCTATATGTTAAGCATAAATAAAAGGGTGATATGTGATGATTAGGGATAACATGTATGAAACTAGACATTTGTAGAGACAAGGGCACAATTTGCCGGCCAAATCCTGCATGAACTGTGGCGCGACTGGTAGATGCCAGGAGAGCCTCCCCCAGGATTCCCGACGGCCGCCCTCAGCTTCATTTCCTGCCCTGAGGAGCTCTGGTGATCACCATTTAAAAACGACGTTCCCGCTCTCTCGACCCCCCTCTCACCCCCACTTCCCCAACACTCCAACTCATCTATAAGTGGGTCATTCAGCCCCCCTGCGTCCCACCATACATGGCAGGGCATCCTTGGGCCCGGTCCTGGCATGGGCAAAATGCCAGCCTGGCACCTTGCCACCTGGTTACCGATTGTTTGTGGGGACCAATGCTGAATGGCGCTCGGCTGGGGCTTCTTCGGTGAAGTCGATAGATGGCGGATGGCCGTTGGATCCGGCGCGAGCCCAATTGAGCGGATTCTTAAACTCACTCAGCTGTGCTGGGATCATGACGTTTCGTGAGATCTGCTTAGATCTCGCGAGATGTAGCGGCCGTCGGGAATCCTGGGGGAGGCTCTCCTGGCATCGACCAGTCGCGCCACGGTTCATGCAGGATGTGGCCGGCAGATTGTGCCCTTTGTCTCTACAAATGTCTAGTTTCACACATGTTATCCCTAATCATCACATATCATCCTTTATTTATGCTTAACATATAGAATGCAAAAAGCTCTTCACGTACCAGCAGCTAACATTTTGCTGACTAAAAGCCCAAGCAAACACATATAAAGTACAGTACTTAAAATTCATAGTACAAGGAAAAAAATGTTAAACCCATATTTCTAACAAAACTGAAGAGTGATATTGTTAATGAAAAGAAAGAAATAGCAATCGTGAATAATTGCTCGGCATCAGTATTTACAGTCAAGACAAAGGTCAGCATGTCCGGAAGTGGCGATTAAAATAATGGCCCTTTAGTGACAAATCAACCAATTGGCTTCCATCCCCAGGTTTTAAAGGAAGCAGGTGAGAATATTGCAGAAACCCTCATAATAGTCTTAGCAAGTTTTCTCGATTCAGGAACCTCGTTCTTTTAGACTGAAAAATTGCACAAGTCCCTTTGCTATTTAAGGAACCTGTGGGAGGGAAATCAGGCATTTATAGACCAGTTATCCCCACATCTATCGTCGAGCAATTACTATATTCTGTCATTAAGGATTGCATGACTGAACAGCTTGAAAATATTCCGCTGATCGGAGTGAACTAGCAGGAATTTGTAATGGTTAGGTCATATTTGATTCATCCGATTGAATTTTTTGAAGAGGTGACTAAAGTAATGTCTACTACATAGAACATTACAGCGCAGTACAGGCCCTTCGGCCCACGATGTTGCGCTATCCTGTGAAACCCCTCTAAAGTCCCTCTACACTATTATAGAACATAGAACATAATACAATGCATGCTATCTGTGTGGACTTCCAGAAGGCATTCAGTAAAATCCCTCATAAGGGGCTGTTAGTTAAAGTTGCAGCTCATGGATTTAAAGGCAAATTGGTCAGGAAAGTGACAAAAGACGGAGAGTAGGAATAATGGGCAGGTACCCAAATTGGCAGAATGAGACTACTGGTCCCGCAAGGATCTGTAATGAGGTCTCAACTAGTCACTGTATTTTTTCACAACTTAGATGTAGGATAGAAAGCCAGTTATCCAATTTTGCCAATCACAGGAAATAGGCAGCATTGTAAAGCAGTGTGGATGGAAGCATAACATTACATGGAGATATTGACAGATTAACTGAATGGGCAAAACTTGCAAAGGATTTCAATGTAGGCAAATGTGAGATTTGGACTTAAAAGGGATAAAAAACGGGTATTTTTGAAATGAAGAAAAGCTGGAAACTGGGGGGGGCAGGGGTCCTAAGAAATTTAGGGGTCCAGATACAGAGTTTGTTAACATGAGCTGCACAAAAAATAATCAAAAAGGCTGATGCAATGCAAGCCTTCAGATCTAGGAGACAGGAAAACAAGAGGTTAGAAGTCATGCTTCAGCTACATAAAACCCTCGTTGGGTCAGGCCTTGATACCCTGAGCAGTTCCGTGCACGACACCCGAGGAAGGGTACATTGGCCTTGATGGGAGCCATGCCGATTTACCATAATGACACCTGAACTCCAAAGTGTTAAATTACAAGACGAGAATCACCAACCTGTGTTGTATTGCCTGAAATTAGAAGACTATGGGTTGACTTGAAATTTTTATGATATTAAAAGGAACAGATATTGCAGATGGAGAAAACAAACTATTCCCACTAGTTGGGGAGTGTGGGACTGGGGTTATTGTCTAAAAATTAGAGCCACATCTTTCAGGAGTAAAGATAAGAAAGACTTCTTCACATAATGGGTGGTAGATGTTTGGAACTCTTCCAAAATTACGTAGAAAACAGGTGCATCAAGCCTTCTATGCCATTCAATGCAATCCTGGCTGATCCATCTCAACACAATACTCTCACTCTCTCCCCATACCCCTGATGCCAGTGGTTAGTACTGCTTTTTCACAGAGCCAGGGACCTGGGTTGAATTTCGGCCTCGGTGACTGTGCGGAATCTGCACTTTCTTCACCGTGTCTGCGTGAGTTTCCTCCGGGTGCTTCGGTTTCCTCCACAGTCCAAAGACATGCGGGTTAGGTGGATTGGCCATGCAAAATTGCCCCTTAGTGTCCACAAGGTTAGGTCGGGTTACGAGGATAGGGTATAGGCTTGGGCTTAAGTAGGGTGCTCTTTCCAAGGGCCGGTGCAGACTCGACGGGCCGAATGGTCTCCTTCTGCACTGTAAATTCTATGAAATCTCTTAATGTTTGCTGAATGTCGGCTGTTCCTCAGAATCTTTAAGTGTACCACATTGATGCAATCTTGCTTTTTGCTCACTAGTTCCATGCCTTTAGATAACCCCTGCAGTGTTTCCCCAATTGAAGTGCCATAAAGTGCTTGGAATGCTTGTCTATAAATTCTGGCTGTGCAAATTGAAAATAGTACCTTTATTCCAGCTTTCATCAGCAAAATACACAATAGATCTTGCACAGTTGCTAGGCAGCAGTGGCAGTAACATCCTGGCAGAACAACACAAAATTGGCAAATTATTCCCAATTTGAAGGACATTAACAAAAGGCACTTAGTCTTCCCTCTGCTTCCCACATCAGCAACGGCTTTACAAATTTAACAGCAGGAGACCTTTCTACTGAATAATTACCAGGGCCATTAAAAGTCCCCCGCCCAAAATGTTTATATTGTAGTGTGGTTGCAAAAGAAAAATCTCTATCTTGCTTTTATTTGATTAGAATGCTCTGTCATTGACTCTAAGATTGCTGAGGATACACATGATTAAAAATATCTCACAATCTCCATATGCAATAAACAGGTTTGGGAATAAACTTGGCACTTTCATTGCCCGCTAGTTGGACGGCAGTGGTACTTTTGGGAACTGCAAGTAATGAGATAGTCTGAACACTAAAAATATTTTTTTCAAATCATTCGTGTGGTGTCAGAAGAACCCACACAGATTGTATCTCGTACATAGATACATAGAAGATAGGAGCAGGCGGAGGCCTTTTGGCATTTCGAGCCTGCTCCGCCATTCATCACGATCATGGCTGATCATCCAACTCAATAGCCTCATCCCGCTTTCTCCCCATAGACTTTGATCCCATTCTCCCCAAGTACTATATCTAGCCACCTCTTGAATATATTCAAAGTTTTAGCATCAATTACTTCCTGTGGTAATGAATTCCACAGTCTCACCACACTTTGTGTGAAGAAATGTCTCTTTATATCTGTCCAGAATGGTTTACCCTGAATCCTCAGACTATGACCCCGGTTTTGGACACACCCATCATTGGTAACATCTTCCCTGCATCTACCCTGTCTCGTCCTGTTAAAATGTTATAAGTCTCTATGAGATCCCCCCTCATTCTTCTGAACTCCAGCAGGAAC